>NC_041741.1:42420741-42723771 GCF_004115215.2 Ornithorhynchus anatinus
TCTTCCCACATGAAAGTCTTGATGAAAGCAAATCTCCTCCAAGAGGCCTTCCCTAAGCCCTCTTTTCCTCTTCTCCAACTCCTTTCTGTGTCGCTCAGACTTGCTCCCTCTACCTCTGCACTCAGCCCCCCAGCACTTGGGTGCATTTCTGTAATTTATTAATATAGACGTCTGTCTCCCCCCCTAGACTTTAAGCTCAATGTGGGCAGGGAATGTATCTATTACACTGTACTCTTCCATGGGCTTGGTAAACCTGAGTGTTTGACTGACTGCCATACAGCATCCTCTCAACAATTTCGTTAGAGCACAGTGGTAGAACGAGGGTACGTTCTTCTCACCGTATGAGCCGTTCTGGTGACAGCACCAAGTGGGATCAGAAGAAGAAGTGTTGGTGGTAACCTCTAAGGCACAACTTCTCCTGAATCCAGGTTCCGCAGGGTTGTAATCATCATATTCTAGGAAAACAAGGTTTAGGAAACTTGGGTTTAGCTCGCGTTTATATTACGACTAGTGCCCTGAAACTAAACAATCAATCAATCAGTGGTATTTATTGAGCATTTACTGTGTGCAGAGCACAGCATCTCAAGATCTCTGAATAGTGGACGGTAGGCAGAGAGCTAATAATGTTGGTATTTGTTAAGCGCTTACTATGTGCCGAGCACTGTTCTAAGCGCTGGGGGAGATACAGGGTAATCAGGTCCCACGCGGGGCTCACAGTCTTAATCCCCATTTTCCAGATGAGGTAACTGAGGCACAGAGAAGTTAAGTGACTTGCCCAAAGTCACACAGCTGACGAGCGGCTGAGCCGGGACTAGAACCCATGACCTCTGACTCCTAAGCCCGTGCTCTTCCCATAGAACAGCCACCTTCTTCATATGGAAAGGGGAAGTAATTTATTACGGGTCACACTGACGGTCATTCTTGGAGCTGGAAATATAATTCACATCTCTTGACATAGCCGTTTTGTTCCAACAGCCTCTAAGTTCCTTGAGGGCAACTCTATTCCACTGTACTAATAATGATAATAATAATTATGGTTTGGGTTTACTGTTTACTATGTGCCAAGCACTGTTGTAAGCGTTGGTGTAGATACAAGTTAAT
Organism: Ornithorhynchus anatinus; assembly: GCF_004115215.2. Lineage (NCBI taxonomy): Eukaryota > Metazoa > Chordata > Mammalia > Monotremata > Ornithorhynchidae > Ornithorhynchus > Ornithorhynchus anatinus. The sequence goes on from NC_041741.1 coordinate 42,421,843, forward strand.
CAGGTCGGACACAGTCCCTGTCCAACATGGGGCTCACACTCTTATCTCCATTTTACAGATGAGTTCACTGAGGCTCAGAGAAGTGAAGTGACTTACCCAAGGGCACGGAGCGAACATGTGGCGGAGCTGGGATTAGAACCCAGGTCCTTCTGCCTCCCTAAGACAGTCCCTAGTGGAGTCTACCCACTGAGCCACGCTGCTTCTCTACTGTACTCTCTCAAGTGCTTAGTGCAGAGCACTACGCACGGTAACAAACTGCTCTGTTCGGTAAGCACTGGCCCTGCATTCTCGATGTGAGATACAAATGCTCATCAATACAAATAAATAAATTACAGGTGTGTACCTAAGTGCTGTGGGACTGGAATGGGGGAAGAACCCAAGCGCTTAATACAGTGCTCTGCACACAATAAGGGCTTAATAAACATAAACGAATGAACGAAAGAAAGATCCCACCATCACCAGCTGCAATGCTTTTACTTTACTCATGCCAACAAGAGCCCTGGAAAGTTAGGATAGTGATGGGGGCCAGGGGAGAGCAGAAGATGAGGATATTCCCAGTAGAGCACAGTCCTGGGCGTCAGAAGGACCTGGATTCCAATTCCGGCTCCGCCTCTTGCCTGCTGTGTGACCTTGGACAAGTCACTTAACTTCTTTGTGCTTCAGTTGCCTCAACTGTAAAACGGGGATTAATAGTGTGAGCTCCACATGGGATACGAACTGCGTTCAACCTGATTAGCTTGTATCTACCCCAACGCTAAGTAGGGAAGCGGCGTGGCTCAGTGGAAAGAGACCGGGCTTGGAAGTCAGAGGTCATGGGTTCGAATCCCGGCTCTGCCACTTGGCAACTGTGTGACTGTAGGCAAGTCACTTCACTTCTCTGTGCCTCACTTACCTCATCTGTAAAATGGGGATGAAGACTGTGAGCCTCACGCGGGACAACCTGATTACCCTGTATCTACCCCAGCGCTTAGAACACTGCTCTGCACATAGTAAGCGCTTAACAGATACCAACATTATTTTAGTACCTGGCATGAAGTAGTAAGTGTTTAACAAATACCATAAAAAAGTAGATCCTATATCCTGCTGTTTCACGGATCCATAATCCATAATCTATATTAATGGCTGTTTCTCCCTGTAGTCTGCAAACTCTTTGTGGGCTGGACTGCAGCTTCCAACTCTGTGGTACTGTATAACAATTCAAGTGCTTTGAACGGTGCTCTTTTTTTTTTAATGGTATTTGTTTTAAACACTTAGTGCGTGACAGGAGCTGTACTAAGCACTGGGGTAGAAACATGCAAATCAAGCTGGTCAGGGTCCACATGGGGTTCGCAGGCTCAATCGCCATTTTACAGATGAGGTAACTGAGGCGCAGAGAAGTTATCTGACTTGCCCAAGGTCGCGCAGCAGACAAGTGGCAGAGCCGGGATCAGAACCCAGCTCCTTCTGACTTCCAGGCCCGTGCTCTCTCCACTAGGCCAGGAAGTGCTCAATAAATGCCACTGACTGACTGATAATGGATGACCGGGCTTGACTGACTCTTAGAAATTTCTTCCCATCCTTTATTTTGTCCTAGCCTCCATGCGAGTCTTCTTTGCTAAAGATTGCAGGATGGTCTGGTGGAAAGAGCAAAGGACTGGAAGTCAGAAGAACTAGATTCTAACCCCAGCTCTACCACTTGCCAGCTGTGATACCTTGGGCCAGTCACTTCTCTTTGCTTTGGTTTTCTCATCTGGAAAATGGGGATTCGATGTCCACTCTGCTTCCCCAAAGACTGTGAGTCCTGTGAGACAGAGAATGTGTCTGAATTGACTATATTGCCTCTACCCTAGTGCTTAGCACAGTTGTTGGCACATAGTAAGCACTTAAGAAATTACACACTTATTATTGGCTACCGACAGGCATTAAGCACCTGTGATTACCATCCCCCTCGGTAACCAAGAAATGACTTTGATCCAAGTCACTTCTTCGAGTAAAAAGAAAACCACCCTGCCTGAAGACATTAATCAATTTGCTTTAGGCATCCAGACACTTCACTGGATGCTGTATTTTTAATGGCCTCTGCTTTTCCCTCTCTTTGCTGTTAATCCCCTCTCTAGAATTTGAGATGAACTCAGGATTTCATTCTTTAAAACAGTGTTCAGCTACGTCTAGACGACGCAAGACACTAGATAGCTGCAACTCATAAAATATATAAACAGTCTAGTTAATAAGCACCAGTTCATTAGTTGTGGCCCTGTCAGGAGAAGCCAACAGCTGTGATAACACACAAAGCTTTCACCCACCTCAAAAGTCAAGCTAAACGCCTTCCATTTTTATCACCCAATTCATAACCTTGCTGTCTTGCTTTAAGAATCAATAGCTCAGTTGTTTTGGTATCCAATAAATTTGTCTTATTTTGGACATTTTTCATTTCCTGTGCCACGCGAGTTGAGTGGGATAAGGTAAATTGCTCCTTTCGCACCATTTTCGTTTTAAATCTATAATTTCCCATTGGCATGTTCTGCAAGTCAGTGGCAGAAAAAAATATTATACAGTCTATGCCCTGTGGCTTTCAGCACTTCCCAAATAATAACTGGCGGGGGGGAGAGGGTGGATCTAAAGGAAAGTTTAACCTGAAAGTCAGCTACTTTTAATATTAGCGCTCAAACTTATGAACGTGAATACCAATCAACGGCAGTGCCACGTTTGGACACGAGATGGCTCATTTTTTGATCCAGATGGCTTTACTAGGAAGGAAATAAGCTGAAATACCTCAAGGCAATGAAAAATGACGCTGATGAACCTACCCGTGAAATATAAACAATTTTTCCTGGGAAAAGTCACAGGTAGGCTGTAGATGATCAAAATATCTACACAATAGAAACACCACAGGTATCCTTAAAGCAAATCTCTGTAAGAGAAAACCCATTTCACTCAAACACGTGCAGCTGAATCCAAGACACTCCCTTGGTCCAACGATTCAGTACAATATCAGTGGCTTTATTATTTGTTAAAAATTCTCTTGGGATGGCTTCTCTTGCAAACAGGGGAGGCCTTCAGCCTCCTCCAGAGTCAAGAGACAAGGTAACGAAGACTGGAAGCCGAATATAATCTGTGCTCCAATTCTTTAAATTCAAGGGGAGAGAGGGGACTTATAAGATTTCCCTGCCACAGATTTAGGGAAGCTCAACTGGACTCATCTGTCACTCTCCAAAATTCTTTCTCAACAGATCTTTCACCTACTGACTTTCCAACCTTGTGTTCAGTAGGTCAGCAGTTATGGGAAGAAAATGGAGCGAGTGAAATCACTTTAAAGACCCACTCCACTCAAGCTTCTGCCGGCAGAGAGGTGGAGGGGAGGGAAAGGGATGCTGCCGAGTGTAAACAAAAGCCGTAAGCCACAGCCTGATCCAGAAATGAGGAAAAGTATTTTTTAACTCCATACTTCGACATCCTTACAGAAGCAGCGTGGCTTAGTGGAAAGAGCACGGGCTTGGGAGTCAGAGGACGTGGGTTCTAATCCTGGGTCCGCCACTTGTCTGCTGTGTGACCTGGGGCCTTAACTTCTCCGTGCCTCGAGAAAAATAGGGATTAAGACAGCGAGCGCCACATGGGACAACCTGATTATCTTGTATCTACCTCAGTGCTTAGAACAGTGTTTGGCACATAGTAAGCACTTAAATATCACTATTATTATTAATCAGTTTTTTCTTAATGTATGCAAACACACCAGGAACCTGTAATGGGCATGTCCACTATTTGAAGCGAGCTACCCAACATTTCCACAAAAATCAATGATAGGGTCAGAATGAGAGGGTCCTATGTTTCCCGTGGGCTATTCGCCCCTATAAATGGAAGCTTCCTTTCAATCCCCACAAATGAGAAGCAGCACACCTAATGGAAAGAGCACGGACCTGGGACAGTAAGCGCTCGGCAAACTGTATTATCGTATGGTGCTTATTAAGTACTTACTATGAGCAAAGCACTGTACTAAGTGCTTGGGAGAGTACCATATAACGATAGACACATTCCCTGCCGCAACAAACTTACAGTCTAGAGGGGAAAACAGACATTAATACAAGTAAATACATAAAGTATAGATATGTTCAGATTTGGGGCTGGGAGTGATTAATAAAATGACTACGTATAAATATATGTGTAAATAAAAGTAAATAAAATAATAATAATGCCAGCAATAATAACGATGTTCCTATTCTCTCAGGGATCATGGCATCCTGACTCATAGAAGACTTTTTAAGTTGGCCAGACTGTACCACATCACTGTCTTCCAGCTGCAATGCGGGAAGGCTTCCTAACGCCCAGAAGCAGATGAAAGGTAGAGAGAAGAAAATGCCCACATCCTGCCTCTGGCCTGAAAAGCCCGCCCTCCTCAAATCTGACAGATAATTACCCTGCCTCACCCTTCGAAGCTTTATTGAAGGCACACTTCCTCCAGGAGGTCTTCCCTGATTAAGCCTCCCCTTTCCTCTTCTCCCACTCCCTTCTGCCTCACCGTGACTTGCTCCCTTTGTTTTTCCCCCTCCCAGCCCCACAGCACTTATGTACCCATCTGTAATTCATTTATTTATAGTAATGACTGTCACACCCCAACTGGACTGTAAGTTCGCTGTGGGCAGGGAATGTGTCTGTTTATGGTTGTACTGTACTCTCCCAAGCGCTTAGTACAGTGCTCTGCACACAGTAAGTGCTCAATAAATACAACTGAATGAATGACAAAAGGGTGCGGGGCTAGAAGAGCATCCCTGGGCAGGCTGAGAGGAAAGCCGACTCTTTGGCTGTAAACCCAAGGCCAGACAAATCAAGCACTCCCCAATAAGTGAGAGTTGTTTGGGGGGCCCCATAGTTCAGAGGCCAGAAGTAAGCAGTATGGCATAGTGGACAGAGCATGGGCGTTGGAGTCAGAAGCTCATGGCTTCTAATCCCAACTCCGCCACTTGTCTGCTGTGTGACCTTGGGCACCTCACTTCACTTCTGTGGGCTTCAGTTACCTCATCTGTAAAATGGGGATTAAGACTGTGAGCCCCAGGGGGGACAGTGACTGAGTCCAGCTCAATCTGCTTTTATCGTACAGTGCCTGGCACATAATAAGCACTTGGCAAATACTAGAATTATTATTATTCTAGGTCTGTCTGTCCCATCCCCAATCAATCAATCCAAGGTATTTATTGAGCACCTACTGTAAGTAGGGCACTGTACTTAGCAGTCCCATTCACATAAAGTCAGTAGAGAGATGATGTTCTTAGCCCAGTGGCTAATGTGCATTCCCCCATAATCTCGCCCATTAATTAACGATAGTGATTGGGTGCTTATTGCGGGCAGAGCAGTATACTACGCGTTTGGAAGAATAAAATACAACAGAATGGGTCAACGTGACCCTTGCCCACAAGGAGCTTACGGTCTATCAAGACTCGATTCTCAAAATGGAGAGAAAAGCAGCGCTGGGCTGGCACAATAATTTACATTTTGCTCCCCTGTTCAGTTGCACCAAAGGACAGCTATTCATACTAAAGTAGTCTGGAGGTTCAAATAGAAGGGCTATTCCCCAGTTATCAGTAGCATTACCGCTCTAATATGGAAATGTCCTTGATGTTCCTAAACTTTAAAAAATAAAAATAAAAAAATCAGCACCCCTAGACAAACCGGATCATTTCCACAAGCTTCTCTCAGCTCCAAGAAAACCAAAGCCCCCAAACTCACTGTCTCTGTGATCGCCAGTGGTGTCAGAGAAATACATTTCTGCCCCAATTTGTTCTTGTTTACAAATACTTTTAAGCCGTCTGTCAAACCAAATGGGTCTGTCCACCAGATGAGATCCCAATTTTCCAAGTTCATTAACGCCTCATGAACAGAAGGGGTCACCCTGGTGATTTAATAATTTGGCCCTGCCTCTTGTCAGGGCCACTTAAAAAAAATTTAAACTGTCGAGATAGAAAGGAAATACTATTTGATCCAATTTGTGCACTGCTTACATGCAAACCACTTGCTAGACTCTGCTTGCTAGTTAAAGATGCCACACTCTGTTAGCTTATTATGATTATGGAGGGACAGTGGAGGGAAAATGAGGATTGCAACAACAATTTTCAACAGTGTGTGTGTGTGTGTGTGTGTGTGTGCGGTGGGTTGGGGTAACTACTAATAAACTCAAATTGCACCCAGTGAAGTTTTTCTGCGACATAATTTTGGGCCAACTACTGCACAATCTAACTCTGACCTCCAATTAGAAAAAGATATCTTTTGCAAAAGAAGGTCAAATCGGGGTCAAAATGATAGGAAAAAAACCCAGATGAAGAATTAATTAGTAAGGCCTCATTTTGGCAATCTGATGCTCCAGTTAAAGACTTAACTAGGGCACCCCGTCAAGAGGCAGGGGGGAAAGAGTTTCCGAGTTATTGCAAGGCATCTTAGCCAACTACTCCTTGCTCAGTGGGATATGCTCGTTTTTCACTGCTATTAAAATCATCCTACACACTGAGGGAACAAAAAGATCTCTTAATTCCATGGACTAAAAATAGAATTGAAACTTCCCACAATACGATTCCTCTCCCAACCCCGGCTCCTTATTTAAAGCTTTCTAGCATCAGCCAACTTGATACAGCCCACTTCGTCTCTGAATGGCTCCTAAGTAACTCCAAACTCCCGACAGTCCGGTCGCAGACTATGATCTACAATGGACTGGAATTCCTCCTTCCCCGGCAGGAAGGTGCCTGAAGCTGACCTATCGATAATGATAACGATGGTATTTGTTAAGCGCTTACTATGTGCCGGGGACTGTAATAAGCGCTGGGGGAGATACAAGCAAATTGAGTTGGGCACAGTCCCTAACGTGGGGCTCACAATCTTAATCCCCATTTTACAGATGAGGTAACTGAGGCCCAGAGAAGTGACTCGACACCTTTAACGGAAATAAAACACGCAGCCCGCGTCCTTGAAGACTTACAACTTGATTGGCGGGAGGGAAGGCAAGCAAAAGCCCACAGCCACGTATGCAGCAGGCTTAAAGCGAGACACAAATGGCCAATAAAGAAATTAAACACACGAAAACACACGCACAGGTAGGTCCTTTGCAAAATTTTGCATAAGGAAAACTCACACCACAGTAGCTACCCGTTCTGACCCCACCCACAGACACCCAGCCCCTTTCTTCTGATAACACAGCATTCCCAACCCAGACCGGCTTGCACTGTCGGAAGAGCAATCCCTAATTCCCTGACAGCACTCTAGCCAACGTGTGTATTGAGAGCACATGTCCTGCAGGATCGAGTGTAATTAAATGCAGAGCAAATAAATAGGCATACACAGGAGTGCTAAACTGGCTGAGAAGGCGGGAGATTAGTCAAGGGACGCCTCTCGGAAGAGGTGAGTTTGGGGAGGGCTTTGAAGATCAGCCGGGACAGCTGGGTCGAATTGAGGAGATGGGTACGTGCAAGGGGCGGAGGCATGGTCCGAAGACAGTCACAGAAAGGCACGGTTAGAAGCAGCACGGCACAGTGGATGGAGTGCGGGCCTAGGAGTCAGAAGGTCATGGGTTCTGATTCCAGCTCTGGTCGGCTGCGTGACCTTGCGCAAGTCACTAGACTTCTCTGGGCCTCAGTTATCTGTAAAAGGGGGATTAAGACTGCGACCCCCATGTGGGACAACCTCATTGCCTTCTAGCTACCCCAGCGCTTAGAACATAGTAAGCGCTTAACAAATACCATATTTACTATATTATTAGAAAGGCAGCTTGCGAGGTCGAGACCTATTGTGGAGGAAGAAACCGGCAGGATTTAGAGACGGAGAGAATGTGGGAGGAAAGAGGAAAGAAGAGTCGATCAGATTGTGAGATTCGGATTCGGGAAGACCGGTGGTATCACCGGCGATGACAAAGCTGAGAAGAGGAGATGGTTTAGGAGGGACGACGGGAAGTTCAGCTTTGGACGTATTGAATTTAAGGTGCTGGCAGGTCAACCGGGGGAGATGTAGCTCAGGGAATCACCCGGGACATCCGGCAGAAATTATTTCGGAGCTCGAGTCGTCGGCATTCAGAGCAGGAGGGACGCCGGGGGTTTGGGTAGTCGTCAATCAATTGATCGATAGTATTTACTGAGTGCTTACTGTGTGCAGAGCACTGTGCTAAGCACTTGGGAGAGTACAACGGAGTTGATAGACCCTGCTCAAAATGAGCTTAAAATCTAGAGATAACAATACCTTGGTTTTCTGTAGTACTTCTATTCCTAAAGCACTCTCTCATTAACTAGCTCATTTTAGACTTCAAAACAACCCTGCAACGTAGGTGAGGCAGGGTTATCATGCCCATTGGGCAAATGAGGAAACTGAGGTACACAGAAGTGACTCGCCCACGGTCATAGGGGAGGTTAGCAACATAGCTCGCACTCGAACCCGGGTCCTCCAGCTCCTAGCCTGTCATTCTGCCACTTTGTCACCCTTACACACCCTCTAGACAGTTAGCTCATTGTGGCAGGGAATGTGTCTAATTCTTATATTGTACTTTCCCAAGTACAGTACAGTGCTTTGCACGCAGTAAATGCTCCATAAATACGATTGACCGACTTCCCCTAGTTGGGGGGGGGGGGGGTGGCGGGAAGTCGGGGGACCTCAACTTTTCCAAAGTGAAGCGAGGGGCAGATTCCTACCATCTCAGTGTGGTCTAGTGGATACAGCCCGGGCCTGGGAGTCAAAAGGACCCAGGTGCTAATCCTCACTCTGTTACTTGTCTGTGTGACCTTGGGCAATTACTTAACTTCTCTGTGCCTCAGTGACCTCATCTGTAAAATGGAGATTAAGACTGTGAGCTCCATGTGGAACAGAAACTGTGTTCAACTTACCTTCTAACTACCCCAGCACTGAGAACAGTGCCTGACACATAGTAAGTGCCGAACAAATGCCACCATTATCATTATTAGTATTATTATTATCATCTCCCTGACTCTGGTGGTGACCTTCCTCTCCCGCTCCTCTTCTGATTTGAATGGCAAGGCTCTCTGTGTCATTTCTCTACAGTCCCCTTCAGTTCTCTAGACTGTAAGCTTGATGTGGGAAGGGAATGTTGGGAAGGGAATGTGTCTGTTTATTGCTTGTCGTACTCTCCCAAGCACTTAGTACAGTGCTCTGCACACAGTCAATGCTCAATAAATACAAATGACTGAATGATTGACTCTCCTCTTGCCAGACAGGGGGAGGCTGGAGGGCCCTCTAGACTGTAAACTCATTATGGGCGGTGAACATGTCCACCATTTCTGTTGCACTGTACTCTCCCAAATGATTGGTACAGTGCTCTGCTTATTGTAAGCACTTAATAAATACCATTGATTGATGGAACTTCTTGCAGAGGATAGATATGTTGCAGAGCTGTGTTCTTTTCACTTGCCCCAGGAGAGGAAGGTCGTCACAATTCCGTGGCTTTCCAGGCTTTAGAGCAGGACAGACTGGCACAAACAGTGACGGCTGCCCAGAGAAACTTGTTTTAACAAGATGTTCATCCCCTAGATTCTATTTATTGCTATTGTCCTTGCCTGTCCGTCTCCCCCGATTAGACTGTAAGCTCGTCAAAGCGCAGGGACTGTATCTATCTGTTGCCGATTTGTACATTACAAGCGCTGAGTACAGTGCTCTGCACATAGTAAGCGCTCAATAAATACTACTGAATGAATGAATGAATGAAACTTTATCCTTGTGCTTTCCGGTTTTCCCCAGATTTGGAGGAGAATGGCATATGTTCTTTGCCCCATAAATCCAGGACGCGTTTTGTGAACAAGTCATTTATCTGCCTTTGTTTTAAGGGCTGCCTAAATTGTGGTAATAATAATAATAGTGCATTTGTTAAGTGCTTACTATGTGCCAAGCACTGTACTAACCACTGGGGTAGATACAAGAATATTAGGTCCCAAATGGGGCGCGCAGGAGGAGGGAGAACACGTACTGAATCCCCATTTTGCAGGTGAGAAAACTTGAGGCACAGAGAAGCTAAGTGGCTTGCCCAAAGTCACACAGAAGACAAGAGGTGGAGGCGAGATCAGAACCCAGATCCTCTGACTCCCAGGCTAGTGTTCTTTCTGCTAGGCCAGGCTGCTTCGGTGGGCTGTGAGTTCCAGGACCACTTCATCTCCTAACTGTGGGGGGCTCTACAACTCTGTGGTTTGTAAATGGGAATGTCCTGATTTACAGAAAAGCAGTTCTAGATTAGGGAGTGCCCCAGGGACTAATTCCCACCCAGGTAATCTTTCACACAGCCCAGCACAGTGTTCTGCACATAGTAAGCTCTCAATAAACACTACTATTATCAGGGGTTCCAGAGGCAAAGGGAGATGAAAGTTGGGAAAAGGAGAGAGAGGACAGGGCTGGCAAAGTGGATTTAGCAGCTTGGCTAAGTGGCAAGAACACGGGCTTGGGAGTCAGAGGTCTTGGGTTCTAATCCAGGCTCCACCGCTTGTCTGCTGTGTGACCTTGGGCAAGCACTTCAACTTTTCTGTGCCTCAGTTCCCTCATCTGGGAGATGAAATGGGGATAAAATGGGGATGAAGATTGTGAGCCCCACGTGGGACAATCTGTTTATCTTGTATCTACCCCAGCACTTAGAACAGTGCTTGGCACATGGTAAGTGCTTAACAAATACCATTATTGTTATTATTATTTAGGAGACTTTGCCAAGAGAGGGTACCTGAAACCAAGGAGTGGCTAAACTCCCTAAGAGACTGAGCAGGGGGATTTGGTGCAAGATATACCAGACAGGAGAAAGAATACTATTCTGAGAGTGTAAGAGATCTGAACGTGCTATCAAGGTGGAAATGTGGCATCATCATCATCATCAGTGGTAATTACCGAGGGCTTATTATGGGCAGAGCACTGTAATAAGGGCTCGGAACAGTACAACAGTTGGCGGACACATTGCCTGCCCATAACGACCTCTATCTTTTCTAAATATAATCAACCAGTCAGTGGTATTCATTCATTCAATAGTATTTATTGAGCACTTACTATGTGCAGAGCACTGTACTAAGCACTTGGAATGTACAAATCGGTAACAGAGACAGTCCCTGCCCTTTGACGGACTTACAGTCTAATCGGGGGAGAAAGACAGACAAGAACAATAGCAATAAATAGAATCAAGGGGATGAACATCTCATTAAAACAATAGCAAATAAATAGAATCAAGGTTTTGTACATCTCATTAACAAAATAAATAGGGTAATGAAAATATATACAGTTGAGTGGACGAGCACAGTGCTGAGGGGAGGAGAAGGGGGGAGGAGCAGAGGGAAATGGGGGAAAAGAGGGCTTAGCTGAGGAGAGGTGAAGGGGTGGGTAGAGGGGGAGCAGAGGGAAAAGGGGAGCTCAGTCTGGGAAGGCCTCTTGGAGGAGGTGAGCTTTAAGTAGGGTTTTGAAGAGGGGAAGAGAATGAGTTTGGCGGAGGTGAGGAGGGAGGGTATTGGAGCACCGTGGGAGGACGTGGCCCAGGGATTCAGTATTCAGTGTGCAGAATACTGTGTGATGCGTTTGGGATGACAGAGTTGAGTGAGACATGATCCCTGTCCTAAAGGAGTTAACAATGTAGTGGGAGGAGCCTTTAAGTGAAAGTGACTATCTTCAGATCCCTGCCTGAAGTTGAGACTTCCACACTCCCAATTCAGCCTAGCAATGAAGTGTCAAGTCAACTCGCAACACCTCAGTCCCTCCCGACCCTCCACCACCTCCTCCTCCTTCCAACCTACCTCCCAGCAATGTCACGATTACACTCAAATATTTATCGAAAGTTCTGAGCTCCAAAAAAAAAAAAAAAAAAGCAACATCTGGGAACATTTTAGTACTGTTAACATTAGCAGTTTAAAAAGGAGTTTTGATCGCAATTCCTAAGAGATGATATTAACCCTCCCCGGACCCTGCAAACCTGTCAGTTGAAAAAATATCACCACTGCCCAACGGAAAGCCTACCATCTGATAAAGCGGAATAGACATTTCTGAGCTTAAATTAGGAAGGGACAAAATAAATCTAAGCTTCTGCACGGCATGCATAATAGCCACCCCGGCTGTCGAAAACCCTCTGTAATGAGGAGAAATTGCTTTAGACATCCCCTCTCATTTTTATTTAAATCGGGATTTAAATTTAGTTTTCCTTTATTATCGAAAATGTGTCTTTGAAAGGAAAAAGGCCAACTAGCCGATTCCAACCCAAGACCACAATCGGAAATCCAGAGTAGGCTGTAACTAGGCTGTAACCAATGGACGTGGAGAGGCTGCTCTCGGTTGAATGCCTGGGTCCCACAATGGAGATGGCTGCTGTCTCTTCGGGAGCTGCACGTGACTTGGGAAAGCGAGAGGAGGAAAAAAAAGCCCCTCTCCTTTCAACACTACTTATAATTTATGCAGCACTCTTCTCCTGTCTCATCATCCCTCTAGATATTTTGACCACCAAAAAGGGACAAAAATCTGGGGTGTCTCTTAAGAATTTACTTGGCTATTCCCTCAAAATGTCAGAATCATCCAGTGAGGAGAAAAACCTCTTCCTTTCTGGTTAAAGACAATGAATTGGTAGTATTTATTGAGCAGTTACTACTTGCAGAGCACTGTAAAGAACGATACAAAAGAACGATGGGAGATGCGATGCCTGCCTACAAGGAGCTTACAGTCTACAAGGGGAGAGACATATCAAAAGCAATTACAGATAGGGGAAAGCCCCCAAAACGATAGCTAGGAAAAGAAACTGGTGAGAAAAATTATCCCCTGAATGGCTGAGTTTTCTGGGAGAACACCTAACTAGCCCCCCCAAAAAACTCAAAACCCTGAAATAATATTAATAATAATAATTTACCATCATTTGGGGAGGAGTAGAATGGGTCTTAAAGATTCTGCAATTGAGGCATGAAGGCATTATATCCTCTCAGTGAGTGACCTATAGAATCTGCCTTGAAAAACACGGCACAGAGAGGAGGGCACACATGCATTTTCACGTCACGTGTAAATGTGTTATGTTTAATCAATCAATCAATGGTATGCGTGGAACATTCACTGTATGCAGAGCACTGTACAAAATGCTTGAGAGAGGACAATATAACAGAGTCGGCAGACACTTCCCTGCTGCCACGGAACTGACAATCTAATGAGGGAGACCGACATTAAAAGAAGATACAGATAGTGGGAACAACAGAGGACAAGGATATAGACCTAAGTGCTGGGGAGTAAGAATCAAAGTGCTCAGAAAGCACAGAACCAAGGTGATGCAGAAGGAAGGGTGGATAGGTGGGAGAGGAGAGGTTAGTCAGGGGAGATTTTTTTTGATGGAGATGTGATTTTTAGTAGGGTTTTGAAGATAGGGAGAGTGATGGTTTGTCAGATATGAAGGGGGAGGGAGTTCCAGGGAGAAGAGAGGATGTGATCAAAGGGTTGGTGGCTAAAGAATCAGGTCATTCATTCATTCATTCAATAATATTTACTGAGCATTTACTGTAGCGCTTGGGAGCGTGCGAGATAACAATTCTCAGACACAATACCTGCCCACAGTGGGATCCACAGTACATTAAATAGGTTGGACTTAGGAAAGATTTGTAATTCAGTCTCAGCTACTTTTAGGTCACAATTCCATTATTACCACCACGAAAACTGTCATGTTTTGAGGGTTTTTTAATCATTTCCATCCCTCCAACCGAATCCTGCCATTACCCCCCTACCCCTAAAGCAGATGGAAGGGGGTGGGAGAAGGGTGGAGGGGGAGAGAGGACAAACATTCATTGGTGGGGAATGAGGGGAGGAGGATCGGCTGGAGCTGTCAGAAATCTGATTCTTAAAGATGCTATTGGCACCAAAACTTCTCCACTTCAAAGGGCTGGCCTTGTGGTGATGGAGATGGAAGGTAAAAAGGGGACAGAGGAAGGTAAAGGAGGTCCGGCTCCTGGATGGACCATGTGCTTTGGAGAGGCTCCCTAGTGCTGGGTAGAGAACGGAGAGGACACAAAAGGCAGGTGTCACGCCTCAAAGACTCCCCATCTATAGGAGTGAAGGGATGGAGAAGAGACAAATTCGTAGAGAAATTCAAGAGATGAAATTCTGATTAAGTCTCATGGTGCCCATTCCCTGGTCCTGTGTGGAGCCTTCCAAATGCTGGAGGTAGGCAGGGAAGAAATGGGAAGAGTCTCCAGGACACACTAAGATGGGTCCCTAGATCTCTGCAAAATCATTTCCCTCTGCATCCCCTCAATCCCAAGAACTGGGACTGAGGTCCAAGACATTTGATTCCGAGGCTTAGAGGCAAGACGTACTTGGGAGAGATTCCTGGGTTTATTGCCCCTTTTGGGGGCATTTATTAAGCTCTTACTCTGTGCCAGACACCGTACTTGGCACTGGGATAGATATAAGCTAATTACGTTGGACAGAGTTCATGTCCCTCGTGGGGCTCACAGTCTTAATCCCCATTTTAATAATAATAATAATAATGGTATTTGTTAAGCGCTTACTTTTGTGCCAAACTCTGTAATAATAATGATGCTATTTCCTAAGCACTTACTATGTGCCAAACACTGTTCTAAGATCTGGGATAGATACAAGGTAATCACGTTGTCCCACGTGGGGCTCACGGTCAATCCCCATTTGACAGATGAGGTCACTGGGGCACAGAAAAGTTAAGTGACTTGCCCAAAGTCACACAGCTAAGTGGCAGAGTTGGGATTAGAACCTACTACCTCTAACACCCAAGCCTGTGCTCTTTCCACTAAGCCACGTTTACAGATGAGGTAACTTGAGGCACAGGGAAGTGAAGGGAATTGCCCAAGGTAACCCAGCAGAGAGGCAGTGGAGCCGGGACCAGAATCCAAGTCCTTCAGACTCCCAGGCCCATGCTCTAACCATCAGACCACACTGCTTCTCATGCCCATAGGAACCCTACCCCTAGGAACCCACACAGCCCCGTTTCTCAGCCTGCAAGTCCAAGACCCTGAGTTCTGGCCCTAAATCACAGCAGACTTACTCTTGTTACAGAAACTTTACTTGATGAACTTCCATGAGATTAGCGCAGGGCACGTCCTTTGAAAATCCTAATTATTAAACATATGTTAATTGGCTTTGAGGAGAAAGCAGCACATAGGCACATATGCAAAGAAGGGAGGCGTTGACTTTAAAAGTGGAAAAGACGCTCAGAGTCCAGAAATTAGGCCGCGTTTCTTAAATGGGAAGAGAGATGGGAACAAAGGAACTTCTGACCCCAGGCGTAGCCCAAAATAAAAGTGACTATGTGGCGCCTCTAGCCACATAACTGCTGACTGGGTATCTACCTATTCCCACTGCGAACTGCGCAGAAATGCAAAGGATTCAGTTAACTTCGGGTGGGAGTGAGTGGAGGGGAGAGAGGAAGGTGTGCCCCAAATTATTTATCGACTAGGAAATATATCCTCACACGCACTGAATTTTCAAGCAACCAACTTATTCGAATTCAGGCTCTTGATAATTACCCAGCAGTCATGCAGGTGAGTGAGGGTAATTGCCATTTGCTTTATGGGAACGGTTATTTCAGAGTTTACTTGATAACTGTGGCTTTGAGTCATTTCAAGGCAAATGAAAAGAGTATTTGAAATTAAACCTCCGAGAAATTTCCGTTGAGGTAGTTTTCCTCCCGCCCCTCTCCCCACTCCAGCTGAATGCTCATGAGCAAGGGGCAGAAGGATTGGACTCCACTCTTTCTCCGGAAAGGCCACAAGGAGCAGAGGCTTCCGAATCCAACATTGTCTATTCATCGGATTTCTTGAGTACTTCTTTGTTCCGAAGCACTACGCTGGGATCTGGATCGTGGGGCTCACAAACTAAGAGGGAAGACCAGTGAGCGGGACTCTTATCCCCATTTTACAGACGAGAAAACCGAAGCCCAGAGATAGTAAGTGATTTGTCCTAGGTACCAGAGCAGGCTAGTGGCAGTCTGGACTCCCAGTCCCACTCTCTTTCCATTAGGTTAAACTGCTCCTCTCTCCTGAATGCAGATCCCCAGTCCCAAACCTTTCTTCGGGGAAGATCATCGTGCCAGAAAGTCCCTCGTAGGGGCTCCTTCCCAGAGCAAACTGGAGAGTGACCTGGGTCTCATAAATATTAAAATGGTAATGTGAATTATTACAATCTTGGCCAGCATTCTTCTGTTTGATAAACTTAATAACAGTGCAAGGCTTATTGATATCGTTTTTCTCTTCAGGAGAAATATCCAAAAGAGCGCACACAGAGAGAATAAATAACTATATGAGAATGGTAGTAGAGATTGAACTTCAGCAAAGAAAGCATATCCATCTCTGACCTGGGCTTATTAACATTCAGACACGGATGATCATCATGTTTCGGCCTCAATTCAGGAGGTGAGGCATCTTGGCTACCTATTCCTTGGCCATGAGATTTGGAGCTCAGTGACACACAGTTATAATGTTTGTGGCTAATCCCCATACTTTCAAAAGGCCATATTATTCATCTTAAAAATTCAACTGCAATTGATTGGTGTTGACACTGGGCTAGATATTTTATTGGCGTTTCTTAGAGTTGACGGAGTTAGTTGGCATTTGGGCCCTCCCCTAAGGTCCTGACTGAGACGATGAATAGGAGAACCTCACCAAAACCCTCACTGGAAGGCACACTTCCCAACCTCTAATGCAAATCCCACCTGTCGCATTCTTTCTTTATTCTCTTTGTCTCGCCCCATGATCTCCTATTCTGAAGAACTCAAAAATTAATAAGGACTTTTCCCAGCTTTTTGGTCCACAACTCACTTTGACATTCTTCCTGTGACAGAAAAGCAGTGTGGCCTAATGGAAAGTGCAAGGACCTGGGAGTCAGAGGACGGGGGTTCTAATCCTACCACAGTCACTTACTTTCTGTGGGACATTGGGCAAGACACTTAACTTTTCTGTGCTTCAGTTTCCTCATCTGCCAAATAGGGATCAATTACTGTTTGGCATCTATCAGTCATATTTATTGTGTCCTTGCTGTGTGCAGAGCACTGTACTAAGACCTTGGGAAAGGGCAATATAACAATATAATGGACACATTCCCCGCCCAAAATACACATGTTGATGATGTTGATATTTGTTAAGCGCTTACTATGTGCAGAGCACTGTTCTAAGCGCTGGGGTAGATACAGGGTCATCAAATTGTCCCACGTGTGATTACCCTGTATCTACCCCAGCGCTTAGAACAGTGCTCTGCACACAGTAAGCGCTTAACAAATACCAACAGTAAATTAATTTATTACGGCGCTTGGCACATAGTAAGTGCTAAACAGATACCATAAAAAAAAAAAGAAAGAAAAATCCAATGATGTAGACAGTTTGATTCAATAAGCGAGAAGGAGCATGGCATAGTGGATAGAGCACGGGCCTGGGAGTCAGAAGGTCATGGGTTCTAATCCTGGCTCTGCTACCTGTCTGCAGTGTGACCGTGGGCAAGTCACGTCACTTCTCTGTGCCTCAGTTACCTCATCTGTAAAATGGGGGACCAAGACTCCGAGCCCCACGTGAGACGGGGACTCACGCTGTAGCCAC
Source organism: Ornithorhynchus anatinus (assembly GCF_004115215.2). Classification (NCBI taxonomy): domain Eukaryota; kingdom Metazoa; phylum Chordata; class Mammalia; order Monotremata; family Ornithorhynchidae; genus Ornithorhynchus; species Ornithorhynchus anatinus. The sequence continues at coordinate 42,439,338 of NC_041741.1, forward strand.
CCCAGCATTTAGTACCCTGCCTGGCACACACTAAGCGCTTAACGAATACCATAATTAGTAAGTCAGAGAGGCAGCACAGAGGTGCCCATCTGGAAGAGATCTAGCCTGGGAAGCCAAGCGGGGAACCAAATTTGCCCTCTGCCCACAAGCCCCGGGCCCAGCCCCCACCTCTTCCAAGCTGGGGCCACTGGAGGTCACGGTCCAACCCTCTGGACCCCGGCCCCGGGAAAGGGTGACTCAAGGAGACCCCTTTAAGTGAAACCGCCTGACCGCGGAGCACTGCTTTCGCTGGATGGATGTCCACAGCCCAGAGACCACCGCCAGAATTCACACCCTGGTGGGTGCCAATAGAGCTCCCGATATGGGCTGGTCCTGGATTGCTCTGGGGATGTTTGTACACACTTAGGGGCCACTAACCAGGAAACAGGTTTCAGCATGTGCTAACGCTGTCTAGGCTAAACCTGCAATCTATTTTGGGGGGGGGGGGGCGAGGGGAGAGAAATACTTCAATTTCCAGGCTGTCAGTCTGTCCGCCTTCACCAAGAGGAAAGGCAAAAAAGCAAAACGGAAAAAGGGAAGGGAAACACACACACACAGACGCCCCCACCTCTCTCTGCACAGGCCTTGAGCTAGAAAATGGGCTTCTCTTCGAAAATGGAGCCTGCAAAGATATGGCTACAGTTAGGAAAACTTAATAATAATAATGTTGGCATTTGTTAAGCGCTTACTATGTGCAGAGCACTGTTTTAAACGCTAGGGTAGACACAGGGTAATCAGGTTGTCCCACATGAGGCTCGCAGTTAATCCCCATTTTACAGATGAGGTAACTGAGGCACCGAGAAGTGAAGTGACTTGCCCACAGTCACACAGCTGACAAGTGGCAGAGCCGGGATTCGAACTCATGACCTCTGACTCCCAAGCCGGTGCTCTTTCCACTGAGCCACGCTGCTGGGGTTGAGATCGTTGGGGAAGCTCTCAAGTTACCAACCATATCGGCAAAGTATAAACAGTTCCAGTTAAAACTAAGAAAACAGAGAGAACTTAATGCCAACCCCAAGTTTGGATAAAAACCCACAGTTCAAGACCTCATTCCCTTTGGTACCACTAGCACCTTGAAGCTGCCAGGCAATTCTCAAGTTGCCCTTGCCTATCCACCCCCAAAAAACAGACCAAACACACCGTCAAACAGCCAAATAAAGCCTTAAGCAATTTACTTTTAATTCTGGTGAATGACAAGGGCTGGCGCTTTTTTTGTTGTTGTTTCTAAGAATTCACAACAAAACAGACGCACAATATACCGTTACATGACCCACTTTTCACATTCTATAATTTTTGCGAGACTGCCTGGCATTTTATGCGGCTTTTAAGTGGTAAGTAGAGAAGCAGCATGGTATGGTGGAAAGAGAACGAGCCGACACGTCAAGAGACCCGGGTTCTAATGCCACTCCGGCAACGGTTTCTGCGTGACCCTTTGGTAAGTCACTTAATTTCTCTGTGCCTAAGTTTCCTCACCTGTAAAATGGGGATCAAATACCTGTTCTCCCCCCTACTCAGACTGTGAATCCCATGCGGTCCAAGGACTGCGTCCAACCTAATTGACCTGTACCTACCCCAGAGCTTCAAACGGTGTCTGACACGCAGGAAGCGCTTAACAAATACCATTAAACAAAAAAAAAGTTCAAGGGTGGTCACGGCCCAGAAGCAGTACTGGACACTACAGATTTGGAGATGGAAAGGCATGAGAAAAGCAGGAGAGGAGCACAAGAGCACTTAAATGCGCCTGCTAAATGCGGGTGGCTCAGTGGCAAGAGCCCGGGCCTGGGAGTCAGAGGTCATGAGTTCGAAATTCTGGGCTCTGCCACTTGTCTGCTGTGTGACCGTGGGCAAGTCACTTCACTTCTCTGTGCCTCAGTTCCCTCATCTGTAAAATGGGGATTAACTGTGAGCCTCACGTGGGACAACCTGATTACCCTGTATCTCCCCTAGAGCTTAGAACAGTGCTCTGCACATAGTAAGCGCTTAACAAATACCAACATTATTATTATTACTGGCTGACTTGTTCAATCAAGTCTCCGTGGATTCTGGGGACTGTAGAGGTAGAAATCTATTCCTTTTGCCTAAAGGAGGCATCTTCCAGGACATCTCTAAGCCTCGGAGGGGATAAGAAGCAGCGTGGCTCAGTGGAAGGAGCACGGGCTTTGGAGTCAGAGGTCATGAGTTCGAATCCCAGCTCTGCCACATGTCAGCTGTGTGACTGTGGGCAAGTCACTTAGCTTCTCTGTGCCTCAGTTCCTTCGTCGGTAAAATGGGGATGAAGACTGTGAGCCCCACGAGGGACAACCTGATTCCCCTGTGTCTACCCCAGCGCTTAGAACAGTGCTCGGCACATAGTAAGCGCTTAACAAATACCAACATTATAAGAAGTCTCTGTTTCTACAGTCCCTGCAGATTGTAAACTCCTTGGGCGCAGGTTTCATGTCTGGCAAGCAGCATGGCATAGTGGATAGAGTAGAAGCCTGGGGGTCGGAAGATCAGGGCTTCTAATCCCAGCTCTGCCACTTGTCTGCTGTGTGACCTTGGGCAAGTCACTTCACTTCTCTGTGCCTCGGTCACCTCATCTGTAAAATGGGGATTGAGACTGTGAACCCACGTGGGGCAGGGCTGTGTCCGACCCAATTTGCCTGTACCCACCCCAGAGTTTAGTACGGTGCCTTGCATCTAGTCAGCGCGTAACAAATACCACAATGATTATTATTTTGCACTGTAGTTTCCCAAGGGCTTAGAATAGCACTCTGTGCACAGGAATCGCTCAATAAATACCAATGCCAGTTTTTTTTTAAGAAGATGCGACCCAGCAATCACTGCCCCGGAAAGCTTTATTGGGGAGTGGGGTCAAGCAGTGTGGACTAGAGAAGCAGTGTGACCTAGTGGATAGAGCACAAGCCTGGGAGTCAGGAGGAACTGGGTTCTAATCACGGCTCCACCACTTCTCTGCTGTGTGACCTTGGACAAGTCACTTCACTTCCCTCATCTGTAAAATGGGGATTAAGACGTGGAAACCCATATGGGGCTTAAATCTACTCCGGCACTTAGTACAGTGTCTGGCATATACTAAGCACTTCAATATCATAAAAAGAAGCCATCGGATGACAGTGGCGGGGAGGGGGAGGGAATGAGTAAGAACTTTGTTATATCCTTGTTCTTCCTCCTGCTCTCTCAGTCTCCCCGATTAGACTGAAAGCTCACCGAGGGCAGGGAACATGTGTCTGGCTTCTGTTATACTCTCAGTACAGTTTTCAACCCTCAGCAGACCCTCAAATGAATATCACTGGTTGATTGGAACAGTGCCAGTGACAATACCTCCAGTCCCGCAGGCCCTCAAAGCGACATTCCAAAGTGCTCGTGCTTTATTTGATTAACTCCGTTATGGACGAGGTGAGCCGATTATACATTTCTCTGGGACATCGACAGGAAAACCGCACAAAAATCAATCTTCAGCACAATACAAAAGAAGCTCATTAACCAGCAGATTTCCTCTCTAATCAGAACTTCCCAAAATATTTGAGCAGAAGTCTGAGAAGCCCCTGCTTAAAAATGAAGTCAGAGGCAGGGGGACCCAAGGATTTAGTGCAACGCGAGAACCGCTTCTTTTAACTCAGGACGCCCAGCTTCCTAAGCGAGGTTTTCCCGCTCGGTGGAAGCTATTTCACGGCTGAGTTCCCTGTAGGTTGATCAACTGTTTGGTCACGTGATGCTGGGACCAGTCATAAGCTCGGTCCTCCTGAAAAGAGCAAGCACCTCAGGCTGCACAGGAACAGGACAGGAAGCAAAGCCCAGTTTGGGTTACAATCGCACCGCCATTCTCACCAGCAGATTGGCAGTCACGATGCCTGGCTTGGTTGAATCCTCCTAATGGGACTGGGCAGTGACTGGGCATCACCTCAGAAACACTAGGCATGGCTCGGCAAAGCCACCATGAATAGTTCGATGAAGTGGTTTGGATAAAAACAATGATAATAAGGAGAATAATATTATCCGTGGGATTTGTTGAGCGGGATTTGTTCCTATGCATCAGGCACCGTACTAGACGCTGGGGTAGATACAAGTAAATCGGGTTGGACACAACCCCTGTCACCCATGGGCCTCACAGTCTTCAACCCCATTTTACAGATGAGGAAACTAAGGCACAGAGAAGTGAAGTGAGTCGCCCAAAGACACATAGCGCACAAGTGGCGGAGCTTCTTTCTCCGAGGCCTGTGTTCTATCCACTAGGCCATGCTGCTTCTCCAAACAGCAGCAATAAAAGCAGCGAATCAATGCTACTTAGAGGTTTGGGATCCTGACAAAAAGTAAGACTTGCCTCTTATCCCTACTAATGTCCATCTCCTTCCCCAGACTGAAAGCTTGTCATGGACAAGGAATGTGTCTGTTAATTCCGTTGAGCCGTACTCTCCCAAGTGAGAGTGCTCTGCACGTTGTAAGCACTCAGTAAATACGACCGATTGACCGAAAATGACATCGTATCCTACAAATCAGCTTCACGGACACGAACAACAGGGTACTGAGATGCCAAAGCCGACGAGATCCAACACAATAAACACCATCTAATCTAAGACACATTATTATAGTAGTTCTCCCCGCTATGGATCACCAACAAGCTCCTCATTGAAACTGTACGCTTTTGGAGGCCGGGGACAAGCCATGTGCTTCTGCTGCACTTCCTCGAGCGCTTAACTCCACTGCACTGAGCTCAATATGTCTCTCACTAATACCATCAGCGTAGCACTTCTGAAACCTGAAGATGGTTCCAGCCTCCTCATAGATAAGAGAATTCTGAGGCGGTGGAACTGGTGTCTTCAAGATGCAAATATAAAGGGCAACTCTACAGATGGGAGATGGGGTGTTTCTCAGGGCTGAAAAGAACTTCGGGATGGTAATTCAGACACTGGCTTTGGTCACACAGGCTCCAAATCTAGCCATGGCAGGGGTCGAAGAGGAAACCAGCTGGAATGTGACTTATATTGTGCTTCCCCCAAGCTCTTAATACAGTGCTCTGCACACAGCAAGCGCTCAATGAATATGATTGAGTGACTGAGCAGCGTGGCTCATTGGAAAGAGCCACTTGGGAGTCAGAGGTCATGGGTTCGAATGCCGGCTCTGCCACTTGTCAGCTGTGTGACTGTGGGCAAGTCACTTCACTTCTCGGTGCCTCAGTTACCTCATCTCTAAAATGGGGATTAACTATGAGCCTCACGTGGGACAACCTGATTACCCTGTATCTACCCCAGTGCTTAGAACAGTGCTTGGCACATAGTAAGTGCTTAACAAATGCCAACATTATTATTATTATTGATTGAATCTTGTTATCTGATATCTCCAAAAGCTTTTTCTTGTGATTTAAGGCTCTTGATATTCTCACTGAGGCAATACCTTAGAACTCCCTTTGACCCAAACCTTTCCTGGTGGTTCTCAATCAACCAATAGTATTTACTGAGCACTGTACTAAGTGTTTGGGAGAGTACAACAGTATTCATGACCTCCTGGAAAGAGCATGGGCCTGGAAGACGGAGAACGTGGGCTCTAATCCAAGCTCTGACACTAGCCTAGTGTGCGACCTTGAGCAGGCCACTTCATTTCCCTGAATCTCAGTTCCTTCATCTGTAAAATGGACATTACCAGAAGGCTTATGGTGATTCCTTTGCAGCTGTCATTTAAAATAAGCCACAACACTTAATATCACCAAACCATAGATAGAGAGGGCTCTCCTAGCATCCTGTGCTTCTGAGAGAAAATACTGGTCTGACCCAATAGTGGCATTCAATCAGTCAAACAATGGTATTCAGTGAGTGCTTACCTTGTGCAGAGCACTGTACTAAGTGCTTGGGTGACTACAATACAACAGAATTGGCAGACGTGTTCCCTGTCCACAGCGAGCTTTACATTACCACAAATTACAGATGGGGAAACAGCTTATGCTCTCGTCTTCTTCACTGAGTGATATTTAATTCTTGGCCAACACAAAATAATTCTGGTCAAAATACAACTTAATAAAGGGGGATTTCATCTAAAGGTAAGAAGAACAAGGATTTCAGTGAGTTGATAAAGCATGACTTGGAAGTAATACTGAGGCACCTTCTTCATCTGACTACAGCTATTGCCCGGGATCACTGACATAATTTACACAATCTAAACTTGGAAGCGCAGTTCTTTAAAAGTCAATGTAAAACCCTAATCTGGTTATCAGTCGATCAATGCCATCTATAGAGTTGGTGGACACATTCTCAGGTCCCGAGGAGCTTACAGGACTAATGTGGATGAGCTCCATTCCTTGATGATGCAGTCGAAACGCTTAATCATTTCTCAGGTACGTCAGTTCAACACTGTCCCACTACTGCACACGGGGTGCCCAAATAACTTTCTTCCAAGGCACGTGGCAATCTAAATATTATATATTGCACATTCAAGAGTTCATATTGAGCAAGAGCCAATGTACTGCCTGGTTGATTATGATTTTGTAATATTGTTCTATTTTCTTCAAATCATTATTCAGGTTACAAATGGCTAGTCACTCTTCCCTAATAACACAGGTAAGGCTTAGTAATTACTTCAGGTCTTTTTCTTTCACGTTGTCATCTCTACTGTGATATTTTTCTGAAAAAGGATTTCTACCAAATATATATATGGTGATTTTTCATATTTGTATACTTGCAATGGAGCAAATCCTTATAAGCGTAGGATGCTATATCCTTGAGGGTACACAATTAAACCTCATTAGTACAATTCCACTTTATTCCAAATAATGTTTACTTCAAAGCAACTGCTTTCCTCCAGATGCCTACATGCCCTGTTATTTAATTTAAAAAAATATGTCCTAGTTCAAAACCGGTTAATTTGAAATGTTTCTTTCTGCTTTCTTGTGTTTTGAATTAATTGGGCATTATTTTCTACCTCTTGAAGGCATTACGAGGGCAGTACATTTATGAAGATATAGTTCTTTGTTATTTTTCTCTTTGGTCTAGCTTCTCCAGTATATTTTCTGAAAACCAAAATGGAATAAACTGGGGTAACAGCCAGGATACCATTAATTGCTATTGGTCTCCACAGTGTTTAATGGATAGGTTCCAACATGTCAATTCTACAGTGGAAAAGTAGACTTCTCCCTCCCTCCCCTCCCATTTGCACTATGACTTATAGCTTGGCAGGAGGAGGGTTTGCAGTGTGCCGTTAGTTATGAATATGATCATAGTCATTGTTTTGTCTCTGTAGTCCATCATTAGAATTAGATGTTAGGAAAAGATTTAATACTTCATAATAACTGTGGTATTCGTTAAGCGCTTACTATATGCCACACACTGTACTGAGGGCTAGGACAGATCCAAGATAATCAAGCCCCACATGGGGCTCACACGAGGGAACTGAGGCCCGAAGAAATTAAGGGATTTGCCCAAGATCAAACAGCAGGGCCAGGATTAGAACCCAGTTTTTCTAACTCCCAGGCCCGTGCTCTTTCCACTTGGCCAATCTGCTTCCATTTTCCAGCTAAACGGCAAAAATAAAAGCAGCCTCCAGGTGAAAAATGGGAAAGCAAAATAAAAAATGCTAATTTATGTCAAACCCCACTTTTCACTCTATCCTACAAGTTGAACTATTCTTCCTCTCATCACAGACATGTAAAAAATGGGTTTTGCTGAATTTGGAGCGGCTCCGTCCACCTCCTGGCGACTCTCCTCTTACCTAATGTACTGAATTTAGAAACTCAAGGGGTGTTTGACATCCTATATGTGTCGGGGAGGGGGCGGGGCGGGGGTACAACTGGCGACCATAAAATGCATTGTTTTATGAGTGCCTGAAAAACTATTTAATCTGGAGCTCTGCTCATAGCTATTCAGGACATGGTGATATCATGATTTTCTATTTTTTCCCCCTCTGACATTCAAACCACTTTTGGCCAAACCCAGATTCTTGTTAGGCACAAACTGTTGTCAGTCAGTCAGTTGTACTTATTGGGTGCTTAGTGTGTGGAGAGCACTGTAGTAAGTGGTTGGGAGAGTACAATATAACAATGAACAGACACATTCTAGTTTACAGTCTAGAGGGAGAAACAGAGATTAATATAAATTAGTTACAGATTTGTACAAATATGTTGTAAAATGCCAGTGACGATCCAGGTATTAAATCTGCCTCTGATTGGATTCATTTAGGTCTACTGTCTCTGTATTAGCAAAAGAATACTCTATGGCCACTGGTATATATGGAGGGGCGATATCCCTCTAAATCTTTTCCCATTTCTCTTCATGGTCTACTGAGACTCAGTAATTAAAATCATCTTGATGAATACAACAGCCATCCCTTTCTCTATACCCTCAGCTGAGGGGTTTGGGGGGGGGGGGCGGGGAAGAGGGTGGCTATCTGAATCCCAGCCCTAAATAAAATGTGTACAAAGCTTCTGAAGGGAGTCTGTTCCAAGATAATGCCCACTTCCATCCAGAGTTGAGGAAAAGGAGGAGCAAGGGAGATCAGGAGATATCAGAAAGATTCCAGGTGAAGTTCATACCAGACCTGGAGTCTCTGCGGTCTTTGGTTTGCTCACTTTGGCTTTGTCCCCGGGAAGAAAAGTAACAAAGCAAAATAAAACGAAGCTCAGGACTCCAGGAAAGTAGACTCGAGGCCCAGGCATGTCAAAGCCGCTGTGGGTACTCACATCCCGGCTCTTTATCTGATGTCCAGCTGTTCAACATAAACGCATAAAACACTGCTCTTCATCAGTCTACTAGAAACCTTTGTGTAAACCTCATTATCCAGCTCAGTAATTGCTGCTTGAATAGAGCCCATTTTTCAATTATTTTCTTTTCCTGGCACTTTCCATTTGGATTAGTTTGCCTTCTGAGAGTGCCAACGTTGTTAGCCCATTGGATTCTGTCTCTCGCATTCCCCTTTGGGACCTCGGGGGATGGGTGGTCTTGGTCAGTGCCTTGGTAGGGGGGCGTGAAGCGGAAGCGTTGCAGAGTTTCCATGTCTGGGGAACTCGTGGATTCTGTGGCTGGCCGTTCAACCCGCTGTTCTTGAAGCTCCCTTGTCCTGTCCCCCCTAATGGGCTGGGCAGGGGTAAGCCTGAGCTCGAGTGGGAAAGAACGCCTCTAAAGGAAAGCTTCGTGCTCAGACGGGAGGAGCGCCTCATGGCAAAGGACTGACTTCCAAGCAGGGCTCTGCCAGCATTCCTCTACCTCAAAACACGCAAATGACTCAACCCCAGTTTACTGGGGAGGGTTGTTTGTGTGAGAGAGTATGTGCCTAATGCTGGTTGCACAGCTGTGCTAACCGCTCAAACTCACACAGCGGAAAAAAAGGGTGGCATTGACTAAATGAAAAAAGCTATGGGGTGTATTACTTTAGAAGCAAGGAATTTAGCTCCTGGGCCATTTGTACGTGATCATAAGCACTTTTTATGAGGCCATCAACTGCTTGTCACCTCTGAAAAGGAAAAAAAAAAATCTCCCAAGTCCAATTATCTCAAATCCTCCTCTTTTGCATTAAATTTTCTCACTAAATGAGCACATTAAAATGTGGATCAGTTAGTTCGGATTCAGGCACAGTTTCCATCAACTGAAAGGTTGGCGGTCTGTCGGTGACCTTTGAGCCTGGGTTCAATTTCCTAGCAGGTTTGGTCTTAAAGTACTGCTAGTTTCCAAGTAAACACCAAGCAAGGTGAGAGAAAGGACATGAAGCAGCCTGGATAGACCGCAGCCTGTTAATCCGCAGTGTGACCTTGGGCAATTCACTTCACTTCTCTGTGCCTCAGTGACCTGATCTGTAAAATGGGGATTACTACTGTGAGCCCCATGTGGGACACGGACTGTGTCCAACCTGATTCGCTTTTATCTATCTTAGAGCTTAGCACCATGCCTGGCCCACAGTAAGCATCTTACAGATACCATAAACAGACACATCCCCTGCCCACAATGAGCTTACCGTTTAGCAGGAGAGACGGACATTAAGTAAATACATTACAAATATGTACATAAGTGCTGTGGGGCTGGGAGGCGGAGGATGAATAAAGGCAGCAAGTCAGAGTGGCGCAGAATGGAGTGGAATAAGAGGAAAGGAGGGTTTAGTCCGGGAAGGCCTCTTGGAGGAGATGGGCTTTCAAAAAGGCTTTAAAGGCAGGGGGAGAGTCATTGTCTGTCGGATAAGACTTCAACAAGCTTGGCCGCAAAGTCTGACCAAATCTGGTGCTCTTTACACGATGGCAAGAGCTCTCCACGGGGCCACCCGAATATAAACACTGACAGGAGCTCTGGTCAGGAGCCTCTGGCCACACCCACAGCATTAACAAACCAGGACAAAGCTGCTTTGTGGGTGAGCTTGATTTATGCAAGTGGATTTATCCAAACAAATGAGAAGCAGTGGGATGTAGTGGAAAAAACCTGGGCCTGGGAGTCAGAGACCTTGAGTTCGAATCCTTGCTCCACCACTTGTCTGCTGTCTGACCTTGAGCAAGTCTGTACCTCAGGTACCTCATCTGTGAAATGAGGGTTAAGACCGAGATGCCTACGTGCAATAGCGACTGTTTCTAACCCGCTTACCTATATCTATCCCAGTGCTAAGTTTAGTAACTGGCACGTATTAAGTGATTAACAAATACAAAGCAAAGCAACCTTCCGACACTTACTGAAGAACATCCATCATATTTATTGAGTGCTTACTGTTTGCAGAGCACGGTATTAAGCGCTTGGGAGAGTAAGACGTACAGAGTCGGTAGACACATTCCCTGCCCACAAGAAGTTTACAGTCTAGAGAGGTATTCTAGTTCATTCAGATTAAAGTCCAGAAGAAGTGGGTGCTTTTGACGAATCAACGGTTTTCATTACTTGCTTAATGGGTGTAGAACACTGAGAAGCAGCGTGGCTCACTGGAAAGAGCACGGGCTTTGGAGTCAGAGGTCATGGGTTCGAACCCCGGCTCTACCACTTGTCAGCTGTGTGACTTTGGGCAAGTCACTTAACTTCTCGGTGCCTCAGTTACCTCATCTGTAAAATGGGGATTAAGACTGTGAGCCCCACGTGGGACAACCTGATTCCCCTGTGTCTACCCCAGCGCTTAGAACAGTGCTCGGCACATAGTAAGCGCTTAACAAATACCAACATTATTAACACTGTACTAGATGCTTGGGAGAGTACAACAAATAGAGTTAGTAGACGTGATTCCTCCCCACAAGGAGCTTACAGTTTACTAGGGGAGACAACCATAAAAATAAATTATGGCTGTGAACAGACATGCTCCGTAACAGGGCTTTGGGGCTATACAGCCAAAAACATGTTCATCACAAAGGGGAGGGAAGACAGGTTCAGTCAGGGAAAACCTCTTTGAAGGAGATGTGAATTTAAGAGGGTTTGGAAGGTGGGGAGAGTGGTGGACTGTCGAACGTGAAGGACGTGGGAGTTCCAGGCTCGACGGAGGGTTTGGACAAGGGAATGGTGGAGGGATAGAAGAGATCGAGGTACACAGAGTAGATTGGTGTTAGAGGAGCAGAATGGGTGGATTGGTTGTAGTACGAGATGAGTGAAGTAAAGGAGAGAGGAAGAACAGAGGTTGTTTTACAGTCGATGCCTACCCTCCTCCTCCTCCTCCTGAAGGTATTTCCATGGCCCCAATCCCAATGAGGGAATGTCTGAATGGTAACCTAATTAGTTTACACCTACCCCAGTGCTTAGAACAGTAATTGGCACATAGTAAGTGCTTAACAAATGCCATAATTATTATAATAATTATTTACCTCCCCTTTACCAGAGGGACCAGAAGTGGTTATCTCCCAAACTGGTGACTCCTAGAGATCTTCTCTAAACAAGGCAAAAGAAGCCTCCTTCAGGGATCCGATGCACACACACGAACACCACTGTAGCCACTCACGCATGCTTTTCTTCCAAATAAGCCCCTATCCCATGGTTTCCTAATTGTTGCCAGGAATTTAGTGTCCCCATTCCCTGGGAAGGAAAGGAGGGGCGAAGGGAGGATATCCACTAAAATGCTTTTCTCGAGGGAACAGCTGCTGAACGCAGCTTAGGAGGGAAATGGAAAATTAAACACGGATGGGACTTAAAACCTTCTACTCTTCTGGAAATCCTTACATGGGATCCAGCCAGGAGAGTTTGCATCACGGGTGAAATGATCGAGTCTCGCATCTGGAATGACGGATGCATTTCGGGTCAGGACCGGGAGCCTGAGTAGAGGAACTGATTCCCCGCGAGTGGCACCACTCACGCTCCCTCGTCCCTGCCAGCCAGCTTCCCGCTGGGGACCAGAATGCCGCAACCAAATAAGTGGGCAGGGGCATGGCGCATTGAAAAGTCCATGTGCTGCCTTGGCCCATGTTAGCCAGCTACCTGCAAAACCGGAACCGGGACCCAGAACACGGTGCTCTCCACTGGACCGACAGCAGGACTCAGCTGGGAAGATACAGATGTTCCCAGTGACTTCCCCAGAAGTTCATACGAGAGGACACTGGTATTTACTGTACTCTCCCAAGCACTTAGTACAGTGTTCGGGTACATACTAAGTGCTCAATAAATACCGCTGATTGACTGATGGATAGAATTTGGGCTACGGCCCGTTTCGCAGATGTTAGATGAAAGATGCCCTAACGACATTTTTCCCGCCACCCATTCAAGATGGTGGAAGCTCTGAAGAGGATGCTATCGACACGGTTACTACACTAATACACCAATGCCCATTGGGCAACTCCTTCCTGAATAATCCCAGGTTTCCATGCTGCCACGGGGAAGGCCTGTCTCCACGGCCTGCTTGCCCAGTTACCTTAACCAGCTCTGCCTCCTAGCCTTTTTTTGGGATGATATTTATTAAGCGCTTACTATGTGCCTAACACTATTCTAAGTGCTGGGGAAGGTACAAGCTATTTATGTTGGGCACAGTCACTGTCCCACATGGGGGTCAAAGTCTAAGTAGAAGAGAGAAAAGATATCTACGTTTGACAGTCGAGGAAACCGAGAAGTGAAGTGACTTGCCCAAGGCTCACACAGCAAACAACTGGTAGAGCCGGGATTAAAACCCAGGTCCTTCTGACTCCCTGGGCTGGGATCTCTCTGGTAGGCCATGTTGCTTCTGCGTGGCCTAATGGGAAGGGCACAGGCTTGGGAGTCAACGGACCTGGGTTCCAATCCCAGCTGTGTGACCTTGACCGAGTCATTTCACTTCTCTGAACCTCAGTTTCCCCATCGGTAAAAAGGAGGTCCGACTCCTGTTCCTCCACCTTAGACCATCAGTCATATTTAATGAATGCTTACTGTGGAGAGGACACTGTAGTAAGCGCCTGGGAGATTACAATATAACAGAGTTGGAAGCCAGTTTCAGACCATGAGCCTGATGAGGGAGAGGGACTGTGTCCTGCTGATTACCTTGCAGGTACCCCGGTGCTCAGTTCAGTGCTTGAGACCCAGGAAGCACTTTACAAACACCATCATCGTTATTATTATTCACGTTCAGCCACCTCCAAATTTTCGATGAGGTACAGGGCTGGGAATAGTGTACTATTTGCTATTGTTTTAATTTGATGTTCTTCCCCTTGATTCCATTTATTGCCATTGTTCTTGTCTGCCCGTCTCCCCCGATTAGACTGTAAGCCCGTCAAAGGGCAGGGACTGTCTCTATCTGTCACCGATTTGTCCATTCCAAGCGCTTAGTACAGTGCTCTGCACATAGTAAGCGCTTAGTAAATACTATTGAATGAATGAATACTGCTTCAAGCTGGGCGTTGATGCATCCTTGGAGCTGCCGTCCTATATGCTTTGCACGCCGATGCTGTCGGGCAGGTGGTGGACATGAAATTATCTGCTTCATTATGCGAGTGCCCTCCAACTTTCCCACTCACCCGCTGAACCCAGTTTCCAGCCCACTCTCGGGAGACTCCCAAAATTTTTCCAAAGGATGTCAAAGCAGCTTAGAGAAGCAGCATGGCCCAGAGGACAGAGCACGGACCTGGGAGTCCGAAGAACTTGGGTTCTAATCCCGGCTCGGCAGCTTGTCCGCCGTGTGACCTTGGGCAAGCCGCTTCACTTCCCTGGGCCTCAGTTACCTCATCTGTAAAACGGGATTGAGACTGTGAGCCCGATGGGGGACAGGGCCTATGTCCAACCTGATTAGCTTGTATCCACCCCAGCACGTAGTACAGTGCCTGTTATTGCTATTGTTTTTGTTATTGCTATTGTTTTTGTTATTGCTCTTGTTTTTATCTGTCTGTCTCCTCCGATTAGACTGTAAGCCCGTCAACGGGCAGGGATTGTCTCTATCTGTTGCCGAATTGTACATTTCAAGCGCTTAGTACAGTGCTCTGCACATAGTAAGCGCTCAAAAAATACCATTGAATGAATGAATGGCACAAAGTAAGCACTTAAAAAAAATAAATGATGGTATTTGTTAAGCGCTTACTATTTGCAAAGCACTGTTCTAAGCGCTGGGCGATACGAGGTGATCAGGTTGTCCCACGCGGGGCTCACGGTTTTAATCCCCATTTTACAGATGAGGTAACTGAGGCCCAGAGAAGTTAAGTGACTTGCCCAAAGTCACACAGCTGGCGAGCGGCGGAGCCGGGATTAGAACCCACGACCTCTGACTTCCAAGCCCGGGCTCTTTCCACTAGGCCACGCTGCTTCTCAAATACCACAGTTATCTAAGGCAAGATCCCAGCGTTCCAGAGTTGGCCTGGTTCATCCCCCAAGCTACGAGCACAAAGAGAGAAATGGGGAAAAAAACAGAGAGAGAGAGAGAGCGGAGCACGCGGTTAACTTTACTACCACCACTCAATCCTCATTATAACAGAGATTTCAATCTGATAAACCGGCCCGGCTGCAATTATCCAGAACAAAAGAGCAGGTGCGGATATGTGAGACTATTATACAACGCACACGTAAGCAACGGTAGATTGATACTGCTGGGAACATGAGTCTGAAGCTCTCTGAACATCAAGAAGACAGAAAAAAGCTAGAGAAGTGCCTTGGGACATTTCAGTACTCAGGGTTCATCTGTCCCTGGCTTAGTGTCTAGAGCACCGGCCTCGGAATCAGAGGGTCATGGGTTCTAATCCCGGCTCTGCCACTTGTCTGCTGTGTGACCTTGAGCAAGCCACTTCACTTCTCTGTGCCTCAGCTACCTCACCTGTAAAATGGGGCTTAAGACTGAGCCCCACGTGGGTCGGGGACTGTGTCCAACCCAATTTGTATCCACCCCAGTGCTTAGTACAGTGCCTGGCACACAGTAAGCGCTTAAATACCACAGTTGTTATCATTATTATTATCCTGGGCCAAGTGCGCAGTGTCACGGCTGCCGGCCCCACTGAAACCACTGGTGGGTTCAAACCAGGAAGGGAAGGGAAACTTGAAGGAGGAGGATACTGCCTTTCTGAAAGGGGAAACAGGTTCTGATCTTGTGGGGAACGGCAAAATATAACCCATCGTCCGCAAAGCGGGGGCGGGGATGACATCTGACCTACCTCATTGGGTGAGGAATGACAGGAAACAATTCCACGTGGCTCGAAAGGTGCCTTTGAAGTCACTATACACGGACACATCAAAATGTTATAGTAAAGTGTTCCGGCCGTAAGCGGGGCAGATAATGGAAGAGAGAATAAAAGGGCCTTTCTTTGAAATACAGACTTCCTAAAATAATTTTATTTCCTATTGTATATCTCCCACCCCCTTTCAGAAGCCTCCCCTGCAGCAAGGAGAGATGAAACACGTTTGTTCCCTCACCTGCCCTATAATCAGATAAAAACTGATGACTGGCAGAAAACTCCAGCCACCATCTGGCTCCTCAGCCTCCGCCCCACTTCCCCTCCCTGCCGCCTGGGCCTCGACAGCATTTTCATTCAAGATAATGAAGATTAAAAACAACATTTATCCAGAGGACAGGTTCTCTATAGGTACCCCGAGGCACTTAACTCATTCAAAACTACGACGGTTTCCAACCCAACTGGAGAAGAGAAGTCCATAGCTGAGAAGCAGCGCGGCCTATTACAAAGAGTGCAGGCCTGAGAGCCAGAGGACCTGGGTTCTAACTCCGGCTTTGCCGTGTGACATTGGGCAAGTCACTTAACTTCTCTGTATCTCAGTTGCCTCAGTTGCAAAATGGGGATTAAAGCTTACTCCCTCCTACTTGCACTATGAGCCCCATTGGGGGACAGGGACGCGGTCCCACCTGATCGACTTGCATCTATCCCATGCTTAAAACAGTGGTTGACACATAGTAAATGCTTAAAAGTTCCATAAAAACAAACAGTTTCTCCACCTTTGGAACACGCCCCGTCCCTCACCCAGAGAGGAAGCCAGTGGGTGTGAGATGCTTGGGGGTTGTGGGGGCCGTTGAAGAGTGGGAAGTTTGAGGTGGGCGGTAAGGAAATGGTGTCATGGTGACAATGTCCCAGCTGATACTTGAGACAGTCACAACAAAAGTACCTTGGCAAGATAATGGGCATGGACAAGCGAAGGTTGTTGAAGGACTAACACATGCCAGGACACCCACATGCCCGTCGGTACACAAGGTCCCACACGTCGCAAAAGGCTGAATGCTTTCAACCCATTTGATAAAAATCCAGGGAGTTTGCTCCCATGTACTCCACGCCTGAAGCCCAGTGAAATTCTCTCCCAGGAACACCTGCTTCTTCAAAAGTGGGGTACTCAGGGCTCTCCATGAAAGGACTTGGTGGCTCAACAGGGTTTCACAGGTAAGACCTATTTGGGGTACAAAATCTGAAGTGTGCAGGGAAGACCAGGTAGACTGGGATGTGAGTCTAGCCTTCCCATTCCCAGCTCTCCCTCTGTCTTAGAAATCTGACAAAGACTCTCCCCACCTTCGAAGCCTTATTAAAGGCACATCTCCTCCAAGAGGAATTCCCTGACAAAGCCCTCCTTTCATTTTCTATCATTCCATTCTGCATCACTCTGACTTGCTCCCTTTATTCATCCCCCTTTCCCAGTCCCACAGCACTTATGTACATATCTGTAATTTTATTCATTTATGTTAATGTCTGTCTCCCCCTCTAGACTGTAAGCTCATTATGGGCAGGGAATATGTCTGTTATATTGTTATATTTTACTCTCCCAAGCGCTTAGCATAATGCTCTGCACAAAGTAAGCGCTCAATAAATATGTTTGACTGGCTGATAGTCACCAAAGCAGGCACTTCTGTTTGCATTTGCCTGCTCACGGGTCACACTCTCCCTCCTTTCTTTCTTTCGTCTTACAAATCCTCTCTCAGGCACAGGCTGACTCTTCAGTCTTTATCCCCCCGCATCTGTCACTGTCTTTGAGAGGGTCTAAATGCCCAACTCCGGTACACAGAGGGAGTGAAAAATGGAGTAATAAGACTGGAATGGAGTGGGATTTAACCCAAACCTCAAAACACCTAGCGCAGATTTCTAGACCTTTGAACAGCTCTTCCTTGTAATCACCAAAATGAAGAGAACACTTTTCCGACACATTACCATCAAGCTAATGTGAAAAATCGGAGTTGGCGTGAGGCAAGGCTGGCTTTGTCCAGATTGGGAGGACACCCACGGACATCCGGGAAACCTTTAGGTTCCCTCCTTGTCCTTTTCCCTGACGGCTCTGCATCCTCTTCTCCCTCTCCCTGCCATCCCCAAAGGGAAGGCATTCAGCCAATCCTCCAAGTCACCACTCCTCCTCATCCATATTTCCATCCTCCTAAATGGATTGCAGAAAAGGTCTGCCAATTGGCTCCTTCCCGCTAGGATTAGAGCTGTTTCAACAGAAGCACCAAGCTGTTGAGGATGGAGAAAAGTACCAGTCGGGCTCAACGGGGTTAAGTGCCTTCAGCTCGTTGGAGGCACAGGGAATGTGTCTGTTTATTGTGATATTGTACTCTCCCAAGTGCTTAGTACAGTGCTTTGCACATAATAAGCGCTCAATAAATATGACCGAATGAATGAATTCGGTCGATTGCAGAGAGGATTTTTTTCCTAGCCCAAGAAAAGAGAAAGAAAGTGTTAACTCTCCTTCTTCCAACCCTTTTTTGTTTCCCTCAGCAACCACTTAGCACAGTCCCTCTGGAAATCAAAAAGAAGGCAAATCCACTGTGTGTTTACTCTCACGTGACTCCAGATAGCAATGATGCCCGACGCAAAACTGAAAAGGGATGAAGATGGGTTCCCAAGTTGGAGAAATTTCCAGGTTGGGGGTGTGTTCGGTTTTGCACCGAGGTCAGCCTGAGGGAGGCCAGCCTGTAATCTAAATCTTCTTTTTCGCAATTCTCAGAGAGCTGCCCGGGAGTAGTTTGTCTGCACTCAAGGACCCTCCCACAGGCACCACCCTAATGTTTCCAGCACCCCTCTGGTGCCAGACTGCCACAGTCGGGTGGCCTCTGAACTAAAGGTCAATTATCCTACGATCTGTGCTTCCTGGTGGCCCAATGGACCTCAGGTTTATCAACCTTAAGGTCCTGCGGCAGTCATTTCTCCGTTTAACTTAAAACTTACAACTAGAATTTCCTCTGGGGGTCACAGAACCACCCCCACCCCCAGCTCCCAAATTTAAAGTCAGAGCTACTTCAAAGGATAACTGGTCACGGAAAATAGATTTTGTTTTCCCAGAAGGAGAATTCACACAATGGTAGCCCTTCACATTCACTTAAAAGCCTTGCAAAACAGGATAGAGCAGAATTTAACTTTATAGCTGGTGCTTATGTATAAATTATTATTGCATGTTTATACGGTTTTTATGCTGGTATAGTATTTTACCGCTGTTAAAGCCTTTGAACAATATGTAGCATCTCTAAGTGGATTTTCATTTACTATTCAGTACTATTCAGTACTCTGAGGTTTGTAATGGCATGAATTCCCCAACCAAACATCATGCGATTTGCAGCCCCTGGACAGCTTAGCACACTGCCCCAGCAGGAATTAATAGCAATGCTGCCTGTGACAGAGGCTGCTACGGGTTGGCATTCAATAGCGCTCCAGACTTACAGACTCTTTTACAATGAAGTTAATAAATATACGACAGAGCATTTCGGGTGGAACCAAATATTCAGCAACATTCCTCTACCCTGTGGACTCTTTCTTGGTCCCTCGTTCAGAAAGGAACTAACTGCTACGCTAGGTCCCGAAATCAGAACTTCTAAACGTACAAGATTCACTAAGAGTAGCGGGAACCTAGTGGATCCATCAAGGGCTGGGGAGTCAGAGGGACCTGGGTTCTAATCCCGGTTCTGCCGTTTGTCTGCTGGGTGACCTTGGGCAAGTCACTTCTCTGGACCTCAGTTACCACAACTGTAAAAGGGGGATTAAGATGGGTGACATGGACTGTGTGCAACTTGATTAGCTTGTATCCAGCCCTGCACTTAGTACAGTGCCTGAAACATAGTAAGCACTTAAATACAGTAAAAAAAAAAAAATCCACATATCTATTCAAATCCTTCGTGACTCCACTGACATTTTCTGGCTGCACAACTTCCTGAGGAATCGAATTCCGTATGTTTACCATCTTCTGCGCGAAGACATATTTTGGTTTTGTTTCGAAGCTCCCATTTTCACACTTCTGTAAGTTCCCCTCATGCTACTGTTGAGGGATTTTTGTTGAGCCACAATTCTTCCCTTGCCTTTGTAGACTTCCACAGTCACTCTCACAGCAGCTGCTAGTTTTCCCAAGTGTCTGGGCCTCGTCTTCAAGGGCACGTTCAATTAGACCTGTACATGGCAATCCACAAAAACACTGAAACCAGGGGGTTTCAGTCTTTTTAAATATTTCACCTTTGCCGTCTCATGATATCTATCACCTGAATGAACGTTTCCAACCCTACTCTCAGCCTCGCCTCACCCACTCAAAGGAACTCAACAGAGTGAAAGACAAGAAAGCAGACAAGCTAAGAGAAAGTGATAGGGTATGAGTGTGTGTTTATGAACTATATATGTGAAATATGTATATATCTCTTCACATTCTACCGATTTGTACATTCCAAGCGCTTAGTACAGTGCTCTGCACATAGTAAACGCTCAATAAATACTATTGAATGAATGAATGAAAAGTGTCAGTATGGACAGGGAAATCACTTAGAAGAGTGTGCGTGGCTGAAAAGGACAAAGAAAGGCCCACAATCCTGGACACAAAGAACACACAAAAAGTGCTATCCCTTGTGGTGTTGTCCCTGGGGCTGTTTTCTCTTTTAGTTTCTTGTCTCCCTTTCCCTACAAAGCTTTTGCTCAAACAGAGCCAATCTTTTCTTCATGGCAGTAAGCCAGGCAGGTCTTCTCCTCAACAACTGATTTCCCAGTTATCAGCTGGGAAGCAGCCCATTCTGAAGCTTTGTTTTATCTTGCCCTTAAAATGCTTCCTCTGCCCTCCTTGCTTTTAGTTTCTGAATTTGAGCTCTCCATGTAGAAGCTGTTTGGGTATCTTGCTATTACTCATACTCCTCACACGTCCCACCCACTGGGCTACTTTCCACAACTTCATTGTTCGTAATCTTGTCTTGTCACTAGATAATATTTAAAATGTTGGTAGGGCTGTTTGTAAAAAAAAAAAAAAAAAAAGGCCATTGCCTGCAGTGGTGAAGAGGCTGAGGACTGCCCCATCTAAGTACAGCTAGTCACTTACATGTTGAATTTGAACTGTTGAATTTGTAATTTATTGCCATTCAAAAATTCTTACTTCTACTCATTTAGACAGTGATCCTCTTGTGGTATGGCCTAGTGGATTGAGCCTAGGAGCCAGAAGGCCCTAAGTTCTAAACCTGGCTCCACCACTTGTCTACTCTGTGGCCCTGAGAAAGTCACTTCACTTCTCAGTGCCTCAGTTACCTCATCTGTAAAGTGGAGATTAAGACTGTGCACCCCATGTAGGACATGGACTGTGTCCAACCTGATTATCTTGTACCTACCCCAGTGGTTAGTTCAGTGCCTGGCACATTGAAAGTGAGCGTGGCTCAGTGGAAAGAGCCCGGGCTTGGAAGTCAGAGGTCATGGGTTCGAATCCCAGCTCTGCCACTTGTCAGTTGTGTGACTGTGGGCAAGTCACTTAACTTCTCTGTGCCTCAGTTACCTCATCTGTAAAATGGGGATTGACTGTGAGCCTCACATGGGACAATCTGATGACCCTGTATCTACCCCAGTGCATAGAACAGTGCTCTGCACATAGTAGGCACTTAACAAATTCATTCCAATAGTATTTACTGAGCACTTACCATGTGCAGAGCACTGTACTAAGCTCTTGGAATGTACAATTAGGCAACAGATAGAGACAATCCCTGCCCATTGATGGGCTCACACTCTAACTGGGGGAGCACTTAACAAATACCAACATTATTATTATTAATAAATACCATTTAAAAAAAAAGACGGTCCTGTGAAGGGAATGGAAAGTGGGTCTGGGTGGAACCAAAAGGCAGAAAAGTGCAAGCAGATGGAAACGGAGAGGGAGAGAGAGAGAGATATGGACAGGCTGAGGTATGGGAGGTGGGGGGGGGGGAAGGTAGAGAAAACAAAGATGATTTTAAGGGTGGAAAAAGGGGACGGTGTTCGAGGGGTGCCAATTCAATGACATCGCCATTTCTAGGGTCCTCCCTACAGAAGCAAGAGCCCCTGAGGATGGAGATCTCACTACCTCTCTTTCCCTGCCTGATAATACGGATTATTTTGTTTTTATCCCAGCACCTAGTACAGTACTTGGCATGTAGTAACCCCTTAATCATAGTGTTAACTAATAAAATACAAACTCTGTTAATAAGGTTATAAATTAAATTTCTCTGCACCAGATCCTGGCATTCTGATGTTAAGAGAAATGGCTTTTATTTTTAAACTTGTTTCCTTTCAGAGCCAGATGCAGATTATTAAATTGCATTTCTTAAGCACCTTATGCGCTTGGTCCTACACTGGGCTATTTGTAATTCCCAGATTATACACGCATTCAGCTGGAGATTAGGATCTCAAGTGGGTTCATTCTTTTAATAAAAAATAAAATTAAAAATAGATTTGCAGTTCCATTTTTAATGAAACCAGTAGCTCTCCTGGCTTATAGTGGGGAAAATAACATATTGCTTAGGATTTCATGTATTGATCTGGAAAAAGAACTTTAAAAAAAACTATCCTATCAGAGAGCTAATTCCAAACTCAAGCAAACTACAAGTATGATTATGTCCAAAACTTTCAGATTTACAGTAGCCCCTCCTTCCCCAGCGAGATCTCTGTGTGGGAAATAAAACACTGCAATTTACGATAACAGTCCCGCAACACTGGATCCTGGCTTTATTCCATGCGTGTTCCTGACCCTGAAAGATAGGGCCCCTCTTGAGAGTCTCTCCAAGGTTCCTCAGTTTTATTGAAGGCAAACAAACAAGAGCAGTGGGTGAAGCAAGCATTACAAATGATTAAGTGTTCAATAGACAGGTTCTCCATCTCACGTCAATTCCTGAAAAGGCTGTTTGTTTCCCAAATTGGGTAACTTCCTTCTCCGAAGTCACCTGATCATTCCCTCCAATTCACCTAGGCCTGAGACTGGGGTGGGGATAAGAATCAGAATCCTACCTTCAATTCGGCACCGCATATATTTTGGAAACCCTTCCCTTTTGTTCCCCAAACAACGGCAGAATTGTTAAAAAGCAATGAGGCCTGATACCGCACCGCTTCTCCTCCATATCGACCAATCGACTGTATTTATTGAGTACTTACTGTGCGCAGGGAACAGTACTTACTGTACTAAGCGCTTGGGATTACACCAGACCACCACTGTCCCCACCTTCAAAGCCTTATTAAGGTCAACTCTCTTCCAAGAAGCCTTCCCTCAATAAAGCCTTCATTTCCTTAGCTCCTTCCCCATTCGGCAGTTGGATCTGCTACATTTGGGCACTTGCTATTTGCCCCATAGCACTTATGTACATATCTGTAATATATTTAAATGTCTATTTTCCCCTCTAAAGTGTAAGCTCATTATGGGCAGGGAACCTGTCTATAACCTCTGTTGTATTGTACTCTCCCAAATGCTTAGCTCAGTACTCTGCACACAGGAAGCATTCTAATACCACTGACTTACTGTATAGGAGCCACCATAACCATAATAAAAATAATGATAATAACGATCACTGAGGATTTGCTACGCATTTACTATGTATAAAACACTAAGCACTGGAGTACATTCAATAAATTCCCATCAGACACAGCTTGGGTCTCCTAGACTCACAGGAGAGAGAACAGATATTGAATCGCTTAAATTCTCCACGCCTCAGTTCTCCTCTTTTCCCTCCTACTTAGACGCGGAGTCCCATGCGGGACAAGGAATACGTCCAACCTAATTCACTTTAACTACCCCAGGTTTTGGAACAGTATAGCAGTGCTTAAATACCATAAAATGAACACAGAATCTCCATAGGACAGATGAGGAAACTGAGACCCAGAGATGTTGTCACTTGGACCAGATCACTCAGCAGGCAGGTGATGGAGTGAGGATTAGAACCCAGAACGTCCGGCCCCTTGTCCTGCCCTCGCTCCACTAGGACATGCTGCTTCTCCACGCAAGCACCACGTTTAGGCTGCCAGCTCTGCACCTGCCCTGCCCCTCCAAAAGCTAAGTGAGATGTCCTTCAGGACTTCCCTTCTGAGACCGCGTCCAACCTAATTTGCTTGTTTCCACCCCAGCGCTTCGTACAGTGCCTGGAAGTGCTTAACAAATGCCACAGTTATTATTATTGTCTCCATCTTCCAAAGAGTTAGGGGAATGAGTATCCCCTTCCAAGTAAAGTCTGGAAAGAACATGGAGTCAAATGTTTCCCAAAAGTCTAAACCTCATTCAGTCATAAACCAAGTGCTTCAACCTGGCCTTTTAAGGGTTGAAAACATTTAGAAAATGAATGGGTCGGAAGCGCCAACATTTCCAAATCAATCTAGTATTTATTGAGCACTTACTGTGTGCAGAGCACTGTACTAAGTGCTCGAGAAAATACAGTACAATAGGATTGGTGGACACAATCCCTGCCCACAAGGAGCTTACGGTCTACAGGAGGAACTTACAGTTTTCCAACTGTAGCTCCACGAACAGTGTGCTCTAAATCATAAAGGAACGGGGAGGGAAAGGACTGGAAAGGACTGGGGTGAGTCTGCGAGATACAGCCTCCAAAGTCAATTTCATCCTGAAGCCCGTGACTCTCTCTGATGACTTCTTACTAGTTCCTAAGTCCGCTTATCAACGGTATTCCTGAGAATTTAATCGTCGTCGCCCCAATGGGTAATAAAAATTACTCCAAAAGAAAGCACTTACACCAGTCTATGACAGTGGCATAATAATGACACGGTTGCTATAGCAACCCTAATTTCTAAAGTTAGGGTTATGCAAGGCAGAGGGGGGACATTTTAGCACCTGGCTTAAGGCTTTGGCAAGGGGCTCAATCTTCTGACAAACAGAACAAAGGCAATTATTTTTCTACAGCTGAACAGCTTAGCAGACTCAGCCTGCACGTCACCTTCCCAATCAAGGCTCAGAAGCACTAAAAACACAGGCAGGGGTCAGTCCAGCACCAGTCCACCCCAGGGTGGGAAACCTGGGGCCCGGCCCACGCCGACCAGACCGGCCACTCTCCATCGGTCAGTCGTATTTACTGAGCCACTTATTGTGTGCACGGCACTGAACTAAACCCTTGGGAGAGTCCGGTATAACAATATAACAGACGCGTTCCCAGCTCACAACGAACTCAGAGCTTGGCTAGCTCAGAGCAGAACCCTGGGTGGCCCGCTAAGAATGTCCACTGATACCGGATACTTTGGACACTTGGTATTCACCCCACCCTCAGCCTCACGGCACCGATGTACAAAGCCGTAATTTATATCAGTGACAGTAATGTCTCTTCCCCTCTAGATTGCAAACTCAATGTGGGCAGGGACGCCTCTACCGACTCTATTGTATTGAACTCTCCCAAGTGTTTAGTAGAGTGCTCTGCACGCAGTAAGTACCCAACAAAACAATCAGTGGCATTTAATGAGCACTTACTGTGCGCAGAGCACTGTACTAAGTGCTTGGGAGAGTACTAGCTAACAGCTGGTAGACACACAAATGCCACCGATGGACCGATATCCCTCTGCAGATGGATCCCCAGACAGGGTACGAACCCGGTGAAATCTAGATGAAGAGTCCTCCTCGTAATAATGATGGTATTTAAGCATTTATTTTGTGCCAAGCACTGGGAGAGATACTAAATGATCAGCTCAGACAAAGGTCTGCCCCACAGAGGGCTCATAGACAAAGGAGGAGGAGGGAGAAGAGGTAGTCCATACCCATTTTATTGAGGAGGAAACTGAAGCACAGCGAAGTTAAGCAATCCGTCCAGTCACGCAGCAGGCAAGAGCCCAAGCCAGGACTAGAACCTGGGTGTCCTGACTTCCAGCCCCATGCTCTTTCCACTAGCCCTCGCCGTCTCCTCGAAGGGTGAGACTCGTGCCCTGCTGGACTCCTGGCCACATGAAGCCTCATTTCTAGGGACAAAGAATTCAGCAAGACACAGAGGGATCATTGAGCCTTCAGCTCCAACAGGCCATACCCTTCCTGCAGAGGGTCACACTCCCTCCCCCAGTTGATTAAGCCCACAATGGCTTACTAGAGAAGCAGCGTGGCTCAATGGAAAGAGCGCGGGCTTGGGAGTCGGAGGTCACAGGTTCAAATCCCGGCTCTGCCGTTTGCCAGCTGTATGACTGTGGGTGAGTCACTTAACTTCTCTGTGCCTCAGTTCCCTCATCTGTAAAATGGGAATTAACTGTGAGCCTCACGTGGGACAACCTGATGATCCCGTATCTACCCCAGCACTTAGAACAGTGCTCTGCACATAGTAAGCGCTTAACAAATGCCAAGGTTATTATTATTACTAGACTCTAAGATCCTTGATGGCAAGATCATGTCTACTAACTGTACTGCACTCTCCCAACCCTTTTTGAGTAATAATAATAATGACAACAACAACAATAACAATATTAATCGTGGCATTTGTTCAGCACTTACTATGGCCAAGCATTGGACTAAGCCCTGTACTCTCCCGAGCACTTAATAATAATGACAATAATAATGATATTAATTGTGGTATTTGTTCAGCCTTTAATATGGACCAAGAACTAGACTAAGCACTGTACTCTCCCAAGCATTTTTAATAATAAAGACAATAATAATAATAATATCAATTGTGGTATTTACTTACTTGGCACTTATGGGCCCAACACCGGACTATGCACTGTATCTCCCAAGAATTTAATAATAATAATGGCAATAATAATGATAATAATAATTGAGGCATTTGTTCAGCACTTACTCTGGACCAAGCACTGTACTAAGCATTGTATTCTCTCAAGTATTTAACGATAATAATAAAGCGTGGCTCAGTGGAAAGAGCATGGGCTTTGGAGTCAGGGCTCATGAGTTCGAATCCCAGCTCTGCCACTTGTCGGCTGTGTGACTGTGGGCAAGTCACTTAACTTCTCTGTGCCTCAGTTCCCTCATCTGTAAAATGGGGATTAAGACCGTGAGCCCCACGTGGGACAACCTGATTCCCCTCTGTCTACCCCAGCGCTTAGAACAGTGCTCGGCACATAGTAAGCGCTTAACAAATACCAACATTATTATTATTATTATTAATATTAATTATGGGATTTGACACTATGGGCCAAGCACCGGACTAAGGACTGTACTCGCCCAAATACTAATAATAATAGCAATATTTAGTGTGGTATTTGTTCAACACTCGCTACTAAGCACTGGCACAGATACAGGCTAATCAAGTTGGACACTGACCCTGTATTGGACTCTCAGTCTAAGTAGAGAAGAGAGTAGGTATTGAATCCCCATTTTATAGATGAGGAAACTGAAGCAAGGGGAAGTGAAGTTACTTGCCCAAGGTCACACAGTAGGCGAGTGGCAGAGCTGGAATCGGAATCCAGGTCTTCCGACTCCCCGACCCGAGCTCCTTCCATTAGGCGATACTGCTCCGCATCCAGTAAGTAAGCGCTCAACAAATAGCATGGATTGACTGCTTAACTGGGAAGGGAAAGAGGCAGTCAGTACCGTCCAAACGCAACCCACCTTTCTCAAGCAAGGTCCTTTAGGCAAAACGCCAGGGACCAAGAGGTCTGAGACTGAGGCAGTTACCTCAGCACGCTGACCTCAACTCAGAGAGGCAAAAAGGCTTAAGGCCTGTCCCTAATAGACCTTTCAGATGCCGACAAAGAGAACCAAGTTGCCATTTGCAGATTAACTAGCCCCGTAAGCACAGATCATCCTGAAATGACACATGTCCCTCTTTATTCATTGATAGCAAATGAAGAAAGCAGTCAAGTAGAAAACAAGTGATGAATCCGGCAGCAATAAATGCAGTAATTGGCCACCCTCAAATATCCCAATCCTATTTTGGGCACATCAGGAAAAACACCTCCAGATTTTGTTCTAAATAAAATTGATTTTTAAATAAAGAGCAATATCAGTTACTTCAGCAATTGCCTGAAAAGGATTTGTCCTCAGAGTATCTATTATTAAGCTCTCACTGAAGAAGCTCCTTTTTATAGCTCTCCAACATTGACCTCACCTCTCTGTGATCACCTGCTTCTGTCCCCTAACTCAATCAAGGCAATATTTTTTAAAAAAACGCTCACAGAACAAAACAAAATCCCAATTCCCCTAATCAAGCCCTCTTTCTTACTTGAAGGTTAACCTTCAAGAAAAAGAACACTTTTATATTCCACTAAAGTAAAGGGGGAATATAATTGAAAAGGTATCCTAATCACCTCACTGAATTTCAAAGGAAGTGTACATCAGTAAGATGCTTACTTTCATGGGTTGACAGCTAAAAGAATGTTTAACTGTAACATTCAAAACTGGAGTGGTTTGATGATCAGATCAAGATGGGTGAAAAACTCAGGAACGTAATTCCCATTGACCCACAAGATTGTAAGTCTATTTTTATAATCCTGTTGAACCAATTGCCAATTTTGGATTCTATGACCCTCATCTCAAATCCATCCTTCCCTAACGATTCTGAAGGTCCTTCAATGGTACTGATTGAATGCCTATTAGGTGATGAATATTGTACATGGGAGTGTATAGGAACAGCCAGAACTTAGTACAGTGCTTTGCACATACTAAGCACTCGATAAATACCATTGACTGACATTGATTTTCTGACCTCAGTAAGTTTACAATTCAATGGGGGAGGCAGAAATATGGTGTTTACAAGCAGGGAGAGCAAGAGAACAAATAAGGACAAAGCAGGAAGACAAATCCTTCTCCCACTTAGACAAGAAGTTCCTTTTAGGATAGGGATAGGATGGCCTAGTGGAAGTGCACAGGAAACCAGGGAGTCAGAGGCCCTGAGATCTCACTCCGGCTCCAAATATAACATAAGCTCCAAATAGGGGTTGTGTCAGCTAATAAGAATAACTGTGGAATTTGATAAGCACTTACTATGTGCCGGACACTATACTAAGTGCTGGGGTAGATACAAGATAATCGGATGGATACAGTCCCTGTCCCACATGGGGCTACCATTCTCAATCCCCATTTTCCAGATGAGGTAATGGAGGCCCAGAGAAATGAAGTGACTCGCCCAAGGTCACACAGCAGAAAAATGGCGGAGGAGAGATTAGAACCCAGGTCCTTCTGACTTTCAGACCCGTAGTCCATCCACCAGGCCATGCTGCGTCTCGACAAGCTTGTTCCTTCTCAACAAGCACAGGAAGGACCTCGGAACTGGTGTGGAACCCAAAATGTCTGAGCACACCTAGCCACCTCGCTCTGAAAAGAAGAGTTCCAACCTAAGTCCTCAGTGGCAATCACCCCGAACAGAACCTCTCTAGAGATTCTGGGTCAATAATATTATTTTAGCAATCAATAACACATACAAGTATAAACAGTTATCTTTTCCATTTTCTCAACTCCCCTGACTTGAAAAATCCTGGCCTGCTTCATCCTGTCTGTCATCTAGGTCGATGCTGAGGGGGAACCTAGGCGGGGCTTAATAACAACGATGATAATAATTGTGGTATTTTTTAGGTGCTATGTCCCAGGCACTGTACTAAGCACTGGGGTGGATACAAGCAGATCAGTTGAACACAGTCCCCGTCCCATGTGGGCCTCAGGTTGTGCCATGATAGATGGGATTAGGCACCATTAACAGCATAATGACAAGAAGAACTATCATCTGCACTTAAGGGCAACAATGCCAATGTGTAACTCATTCGCTCTCACGGCTTTGACTACCATCTCTACTCAGATGACACGCAGATCTACATCTCCGTCCCTGTCCTCTCCCCCTCCCTTCAGGCTCGCATCTCCTCCCGCCTCCGGGACGTCTCCACCTGGATGTCGGCCCGCCACCTAAAACTCGACGTGAGCGAGACTGAGCTCCTCATCTTCCCTCCCAAACCCGTCCTTTCCCAGACTTCCCTATCACCGTGGATGGCACGACCATCCTTCCCGTCTCTCGGGCCCGCGATCTCGGTGTCATCCTTGACTCGTCTCTCTCGTTCACCCCGCGCATCCTATCCGTTACCGAGACCTGCCGGTTTCACCTTTACGATATCGCCGAGATCCGCCCTTTCCTCTCCACCCAAACGGCTACCTTACTGGTACGGGCTCTCGTTATATCCCGGCTAGACTACCGTGTCGGCCTTCTCTCCGACCTCCCCTCCTCCTCTCTCGCCCCGCTCCGGTCTATTCTTCACTCCGCCGCCCGGCTCATCTTCCCGCAGAAACGATCTGGGCATGTCACTCCCCTTCTTAAACGACTCCAGTGGTTGCCTATCGACCTCCGCTCCAAACAGAAACTCCTCACTCTAGGCTTCGAGGCTCTCCGTCACCTCGCCCCTTCCTACCTCTCCTCCCTTCTCTCTTTCCACCGCCCACCCCGCACGCTCCGCTCCTCCGCCGCCCACCTCCTCGCCGTCCCCCGGTCTCGCCCGTCCCGCCGTCGACCCCCGGGCCGCGTCCTCCCGCGGTCCCGGAACGCCCTCCCTCCTCACCTCCGCCAAACTGATTCTCTTCCCCTCTTCAAAACCCTACTTAAAACTCACCTCCTCCGAGAGGCCTTCCCAGACTGAGCTCCTCTTCTCCCTCTACTCCCTCTACCGCCCCCCCTTCACCTCTCCTCTGCTAAGCCCCCTTTTCCCCCCCTTTCCCTCTGCTCCTCCCCCTCTCCCTTCCCATCCCCTCAGCACTGTACTCGTCCGCTCAACTGTATATATTTCCATTACCCTATTTATTTTGTTAATGAAATGTACATCGCCTCGATTCTATTTAGTCGCCATCGTTTTTACGAGATGTCCTTCCCCTCGACTCTGTTTATCGCCATCGTTCTCGTCCGTCCGTCTCCCCCGATCAGACCGTAAGCCCGTCAAACTGCAGGGACCGTCTCTATCTGTTGCCGACCTGTTCATTCCAAGCGCTTAGTACAGTGCTCTGCACATAGTAAGCGCTCAATAAATACTATTGAATGAATAATTCAGAAACACGGGATGAGGCATGGCCTGATTTTGTTTGACAGCTCGCTGGGCAGGGAACATGTCTACCAAGTACTTAATATAGTCTGGAGGAATTCTAATATAAATAATAATAAATAATAAATAAAATTACAGTCACGTGCATAAGTGCTATGGGACTGGGGGAGAGAAGGAGGGAGAGGAAGGGGGAAGAACAAGTACTGAATCCCCATTCTACAGATGAGGAAACTGAGGCACACAGAAGTTAAGTGACTTGCTCAAGGTCATTCAGCAGGCAACTGGTCTGACTCCCAGGACCATGTTCTTTTCAGTAGACTATCCTGCTCCTCAGGATAGGTCCAAAATACAAAACCAGGAGGAGGGCAAGGATTATTGCAAGTCATAAACTAAGGATCCAGCTTAGCTTCCACAGCTAAGGCTGCTGTGGTTGTGTCAGACAGGCTGACAACCACTTTGTCAACAGTGGTGCGACACTGTGGCACCAGTGGGGGTACCCAAGCCTCCACTTTTCATTTTTTTTAATGGTATTTGTTAAGAGCTTCCTATGTGTCAAACACTATTCTGAGGACTGGGGTAGGAAATTAGGTTGGACACATTCCCTAGGTGGCAAGGGGCTCACGATATTAGAAGGAGGGAGAACAGTACTAAGGAAAAGAGAAGCTAAATTACTTGCCCAAAGTCACACAGCAAACAATCGGCGGAGCAGAGAATAGAACCCAAGTCCTTTGACTCCCAGGCCCGTGGTGCCACAGGCACTGCAAAATGAGGGCAGAAAGGTTTTTGTTTTGTTCTTGTGACATTTGTTAAGCGCTATGTGCCGGGCACTGTACTAAGCACTGGGGTAGATACAAGCTACTCAGGTTGGACACAGACTATGTCCCACCTGGGGCTCACAGTCTTGGTCCCTATTTTACAGATAAGGTAACAGGCACCGATAAGTTAAGTGATTTACCCAACATCACCCAGCAGACAAGTGGCGGAGCCAGGATTAGAACCCAGGTCCTTCTGACTCTCAGGCCCGTGCTCTACCCAATAGGCCATACTGCTTCTCTGTTGGATGGCTTATCATGAAGGATGCAACATCATCACTTGCCTTCCCGCTTGGAGACAAGAGGGGGAATGGAATGCTTGCTTTAAAAACTACAGCAGAAAACACACCCACGCATACAGACGCACACACCCTCCCCCGCTTCAGAGTGGCCTGCTATCTAAAAGGAGTCATTATGCCAAAGCTAACTTTACATAGATGTATTTCATCTAGGTTTTTCCCTTGCCCCCTTTTTATCCCTGTCTACTCAGAAAGAAAAAGGTCAGCGAGCATGGAAGCAGGTTCGGTATTCTCAGTTGAGCACCACATTAAAGAGAAAATTGACAGCTGCAAGGCGATAAAAGGGTAACTCATTTTCCCTCAGTTAACTTCAGTGGATAGGAGCTGACACAGAGTGGGGCAGGAACACAAACTTTCTTTATTGCATGTCACAGAGGACTTCCAGCCCTGGTCCATTTGCATTTTTAACTTTTTTGTTGTGTTTTGTTTTAATTTTTTTTCCATAGCACTAGTCACAGAAAAGCCAGGAGCAGCAAATCACTGATATATAGTGCCCCCACATGGAGCTCCTGGAGGATAAAATGCCTTTTAGAACATGTGTTTACCCCAAAATAAGAAATAAGAACAGAGGGGAAAATTGATCCTTATATATTTGGAGAGTCACCCGAGATTTTCTTTTAACTCGGCTTCGCCTGGTTACAGCAAGAAAGCATCTATAAAGGGATATCATTATGATTGCTACTATTTTTGTATTTGTTAAGCACTTACTATGTGCCACGCACTGTTCTAAGAAATGAGGTAGGTACAAGTGAATCAAGTCAGGCACAGTTTCTGGGGCTCAAAGACTTAGTAATAATAATAATAATGTTGGTATTTGTTAAGCGCTTACTATGTGCAGAGCACTGTTCTAAGCGCTGGGGTAGATACAGGATCACCAGGTTGCCCCACGTGAGGCTCACAGTTAATCCCCATTTGACAGATGAGGGAACTGAGGCACAGAGAAGTGAAGTGACTTGCCCAAGACGTCAGCCAGTCACAGTTAATTGCATTTATTGCGTGCTTACTGTACGCAGGGTACTGTACTGAGTTTTTGGGAGAGCACAGTATAATAGGCACATTCCCTGCCTACAGAGAGCTTACAGTCTGGAGGGGGAGACAGACTTTAATATAAATAAAATTACAGCCACGTACATAAATACAGTGGGACGGGGGAAGGAGAAGAAGTGGGAAGAACAGGTACTGAATCCCCATTGTACAAATGAGGAAACTGAGGCATACAGAAGTTAAGTGACTTGCCCAAGGTCATTCAGCAGGTAACTAGTCTGACTTCCAGGCCCATGTTCTTTCCAATAGACTACCCTGCTCCTCAACATAGGTCTAATATGCAAAAGTAGGAGGAGGGCAAGGATTATTTCAAATCATATACGTAAATTCTTCCCTTTCAACTGTCAGACCACCTGGATTACTATTTAATGAGGCTTGAAACTTTTCATCCTTGTAAGCTCCCTGAGGGCACCGATCGTGAATACCAACTCTGATGTGTTGCACTCTCTGCTGTGTTGTTCCACAATAAAGCTCACAGTCTATGGGGAAGGGAGAACAGATATTTAACCCCCATTTTACAGATGAGGAAACTGAGGCATAGAGGGGCAAGGTCCTAAAGCAGGCAAATGGTGGGGGCAAGTCTAGAACCCAGGTCTTCGTGGCCAACTTCCTGTGCTCATTCCACTGGGTCACACCGCTTCTCTTCTAGGCTTACAAAACAGTTTGTATGTGCAAAGAATTTGGGGTCAGGTAATGGGCTTTTTAGTAACACCTGAAAACAGAAATAGAGTCATTTACCTGTAGTGGGACCATCTTTAAAGGCAGTGATTCCTAGTGTTTTTTGGAAAGCACATAATAAAGAAGAATAATGAAGCAGCATAGCCTGTGAAGGAACACAGGCCTGGGAGTCAAAGGATTTGGGTTCTAATCCCGGCTCCACCACTCGCTTGCTGTGTGACTTTGGGCAACTCACTTCACTGCTCTGTGCCTCCCTTACCTCATCTGTAAAATGGGGATTAAGACAGAGTCCCATGTGGAAAAGGGACTGTGTCCAACGCAATTATCTTGTATCCACCCCAGCGCTTAGTTCTTGGTACTTAAAATGTGCTTAACAAATACTATGAAAAAATAAAAATAAAATAGAAGTGACATTCCCTGCCCCAAAGGAGCCCACTCTAATGAGGGGGAGAACCATTATAATTAAGGAAAACCACCGATAATCCAAAATACCTTCACGGGACCACTGATCTAACCAACCGCTTTTTGGGAAAATGAACATAGCTTTCTTTTCCTTTCCAGGCCTGGTCTCCGGAGGTGTGTTATTAGGCGATGAGGCGGCAAAACTACAGAACTTAGAAGGGACTTGGAAAATCCATTAACTGGAAAAACTCCCTTTGATGATCAGGAATAGACTGTCTTAGCAAGAGCTACCTCCTTGAAAGATGGCACCGTATAACTAATAAATTATTATAGGGAACTTTGCAAATATAGTGCTACATAAAATCTTAATCAACTTCAACAGGAACCCAAAACTCCAGTGGCTTGAAAAGTGATGGCCTTAGAGAACATCCCCTCGGGGGCTCTATTCTGGTTTCTGTCACTAACTCACGCCTGGCCGAGGTAATTCATTGAACGCAGCACTCTGCAGAGTGAGGAGACTACCACTTACCTCCCTCTCCGAGGGTTGTTGAGAGGACGGATTGCCATTTCGATCCACGGTTGAACAGCGCCACTCAAGATCGAAGCATTGCCGGATTTCCCAATTCCTAAAGATGTAGGTCCCCTCCTCTTTAGGTAAGTTAAATGTATTCTAGCTTGTTTTAATATTCTCCACTCAGCCAAGATAGATACAAAGCCAGAGGACGTATTTTAGTTCCACTAATCTTCCTTCATATTAAAAAAAAAAAAATCCAATCCCTGGCTCATTTGGGTGGGTCATGTCTCTCATCGGGTTGTAGCTGATTTGCTGATGAATTGCTCAAAGGAGAATACTGTACCCCTGAAGTGCAGGGTGCTAGGGTAGAACAAATATAGTGATTCTCTAAATCACCAATTGACACATCCCCCTGCCAAAAGACTTCGTGCTCCTCCTCCTCTCACCCGTTTCCATGAACCAGCCCAGTAAAACCCATCGGCACTTTCCTATGTACTCAATTTTCGTTTTCTTGGTTCCCACATTTTTTAAGGCATTTGTTAAGAGCTTACCGTATGTCAGGCACTGTACTAAGCACTTGGGGAAGATACAAGCTAAGTGGCTCGGACACAGTCCATGACCCACGTGGAGCTCACAGTCTCAATCTCTCTTTTATAGATGAGGTAACTGAGGCTCACAGAAGTGAAGTGACTTACTCAAGGTCACACAGCAGACAAGTGGCAGGGCTAAGATTATAAACCTAGGTCCTTCTGACTTCCAGGCCCCTGCTCTGTCCACAAAGCCACACTGCTTCTCCCACATCTCTCACACCCACTGATGATGGGCACTTCACATCATCTTCCCCCGTCTGAAGGGTACGTTTGGATTTATCCCCAGTTTAATTATATTTTGGTCATTTTCTAACTGCAAATGCCCTAATTCTCCATCCTCATGGTACCCTATCCCTCAATTTGATCAAGTGACAACTACTTGAAGTAAACAATCTCTCTTCAAGGAGTGTGGTCTAATGGATAGATCATGTGCCTGGGAGTCACAGGACCTGGGTTCTAAACCCGGTTCTACCACATGTCTGCTGTGTGATCTTGGGCAAGTCATTTCACTTCTCTGTGCCTCAGTTACCTCATCTGTAAAATGGAGATTGAGGCTGTAAAGTCCATGTGGGACATGGATTGTGTCCAACCTGATTAGTTTGTATCTAACTCAATGCTTAGTACAGTGCCTGGCACATAGTAAGTGCTTAATGCATACCATTAAAAAAAAATTACTAATGACAAATACTGATACCCACCAGAGTGGATTTGTTAAAGGTATTTGCTAAGTACTTTCTCTGTGCCAAGCACTATACTAAGCACTGAGATAGATACAAACTAATCAGGTTGGACACAGTCCATGTCCCAAACAGGGCTCATAATATTAATCCTTATTTTACAGATGAGGAAACTGAAGCACAGAGAAGTGAAGCAACTTGCCCAAGGTCACACAGCAGACAAGTGGCAGAGCCTGGATTAGAACCCAGGTCCTTCTGACTCTAAATTCTTTTTTTTTTCCCAATTAGCATGCTCTTTCCACCTTTTACTCCTGGAAAAGCTTACTGACTTTCTACGGCTAGCGCAGTTTATTCTTCATTTTCCATCTCTGCTACCCCGATCTATTCTCTGGGTCTTTTCTATGCTCTGTTCTTGTTTGGTTCTAAGTGTGGGCATAAGTCATAAACACAACTAAAAATAGCACCATGGGCTTTCAGAGATATTCAATAGCTTCTGTAGGAAATTTTTTCAACTCCTAAGTCGAAAAAGATTTTTCAGCTTTGGCTGTAAACAACTGGGGATATCAGTAAAAATCAACTTGTGTTTTTATATCCATTTTTGAAAGCACTGTGTGTCAGAGAAGTCAAGCAGACTGGATTTTCTTGACCAATCTGACTAAAAGTGATGCCTGGGGTTAAAAAAAAAAGAGAAAAAAAGAATCTTACTTCATTTTCCACAAATGCTTTGGCTAGGGAAAAGGAAACAGAGTTGGCTTTCCCAACTATAAAATATGCAAGCATTCATCAAATAAGCACACTAAGGGTAGAGCTGTAGCCTAAAAGGCTACTTTTTTTAAATTATTATTACTATTATGGTATTTGTTAAGCACTTACTATGTACCATGCACTGTTCTAAGCACTGGGTAGATACAAGGTTGTCCCACCTGGGGCTCACAGTTTCAATCCCCATTTTCCAGATGAGGAAACTGAGGCACAGAGAAGTTATGTGACTTGCCCAAAGTCACACAACAGACATGTGGCAGAGCAGGATTAGAACCCACATCCTCTGACTTTTAATCAAAATTCCCTTTTATCGGATAGTGATGAGAAGGGGGTATTCAGAAAAACACAAGTGCTTCCCATCTACAAGCATTTTTTGGTGACGTACAGTACTGATGTGGTAAAAAGGAAAACCTTTTGGTTTTTCAATGAAATTCAAAATGTGCCTTTGTTTTACTAAAATTTCCTTAGGTCACCAGGTATTTCTGAAACCAGACCTCTGTGCCCACAGGGCTGTCACACCATGCTGAAAAACAGTGAAAAACTAGCACTGGATTTTAAATGAATTTTAGTCAACGGGATACAAAAGATAACAAATATGGTTTTCTTCTGTGGCTACTCTCCCCTGAAAAAATAAATTAACATTCAATCACTGTTCAGAGTTGTATTTGCCAATTTGGGGGAACGCCTCAATTTGCTTAAAATCCACAAGTGCTAGAGGGTAAACAAGGTTTCTCTTGATTGGGCTTGAGCCTCCAAAGACCCCTTTCTTGTTTTCTGTTTATGCATATACACACAGAAACTCAATTATATATGTATATATATATATATATATATAAAACATCTTATCACCAATACATATATAGATATATAGTGATCTTATTATTATATACATACATACACACTTACTGTATATATATATATATATATACACACACACACACACATACACACAAACACACACTTCAACAACTGAGCAGGCTATGGTCAACAGGACTCTTTCTATCAAAACTTCAATTGCAGGTCCTAATTCAATGCAAACTGACAAGGAATAAATATGTTGACAAACATGGGCAAACTTTGATTCAAAGAGCATCAAAAAAAGCAACACCTTAAATAGCCACTAAGTTCACCTGGTGAATCTAAAGCTAATCCAAATATTAGTTTTACGGTAAGGTCATTCTATCAAGAAATAAACAAAAAGCCAGACCCACTCACCTTGTTTTTTTAGAAACAAGTTCCCAGTCCCATGAACGAAGGCTGTTGACACCACAGGAAATCTGTTTCACACTCCCAGAAGCCTGACTCTCCAAGTAGAGCCCAGGAAAATCTGGCGTGTAACTGCTCACAATCCAGCCTTCCCAAAATGACTTTGACTTTGGGTTGCGGGTTATTATTACTACTCTGTCCACATCATGCTTTTTGGATCAGGCCCGAGTAATTCTTTTTTTAACTTACTGGCATGAACAACACACGATGTAAGCATCTCTGGATTAGCCCAGCTCATGCCTGTTCTAATGATGTACACTGCTAGTATTTCTTTGTAGAGTACTTTCTAAATGGCTGCTTTTGATTTAATTCCCCGATCCCTCTTTAAGACCCTGTTGAAAAAAGAAAGGCTCTGGGGTAGGTGACTCGTACTTACTCAGAGCCCAGAACTCAAAAGAAACTCACAGGAAGTCCAAAACAGAGAACAATAAGCAGATTATTAATGAACCCAAATTTCTTCTTGATTTATAGCAATTCAAGACCCTCCCAACTTTAACATGAAAATACCACTGCTTCTGACTTTCACCACAGTTCTCCCTGGAGGGTTATTGTTATTCTTGTAAAGACCGAAATGGCCATCTTGCTTCTTGGCTTCGGTCCCTCTTTAAAGTTGGATATTAAGAAGAAACTGAGCTTTAGCCCCCAGTACCGAGGCCAGGATTATTATTAGATTCAAGTATTATCCTGAAGTTGGACATGAGCTCAGGACAACAAAGCAATACATTTCTCTGATTTTGATCGAAGTCTTCTTGGATTTTACTTCATGACAAAGTTTTGATATTGAACTTTGACCTCCTACACCGAGAGCTTACTAGGCTTATCCTCGCGATGACACTCAAACCAGATCGGACCCAAGATATTGTCACACGCTCTACGAAGTCGTCATGTGGATACTACTTTGCAGATGTCCACCCGATTCCACCCAAAACCTGCAGATTTTTTCCAGCGTTTCCTATAAACTGCAAGCTCTTTGTGGGCAGGGATCGTATCCACAACCTCGATGTACTGTACTTTCCCAAGTGCTTAGTACATTATTCTGCACACAATAAGCGCTGAATGAATACCTTTGACTGATTGGTATCCTGACCAGCCCAACTGCTCTAGAGCCATTTGCCACTCCCTTTGGTGAGAGCTGCCACTTCAAGGCTGCGAGACATGACGGCTGGAAGCCAAAGAAGAGGGAGTCTGGATGCTGAAAATAAACTCCAGACATTCAGATGTCCTGTCCAAATTTTCTATCGCTTGTGTTGCAATGTTTGGTTTGTATCGGCAAGACAAATGGAAATCAGATTGACTGATATAAAACCAGTCAACTGGATATCCCTCCTCATATCCAACAGGCAATTATTCTCCCCGCATTCAAAACCTTATTGAAGGCACATCTCCTCCAAGCGGCCTTACCCGACTAAGCCTTCATTTCCTCTTCTTCCACTCCATTCTGCATCGTCCTGACTTGCTCCCTTTATTCATCCCCCCTTTCCAGCCACACAGCACTTATACACATATCTGTAATTTATTTATTCATATTAATGTCTGTCTCCCCCTCTAGACTATAAGTTCACTGCAGGCAGGGAATGTGTCTGTTTATTGTGAGATTGTACTCTCCCAAGTGCTTAGTACAGTGCTTTGCACACAGTAAGTGCTGATTAAATACAACTGAAGGAATGAATGAATGACACCCCACCCATAGGTGGAAGGGAGGCCTTAGTTCCAAAAAGGACCAACAGTTCCATGGTTTTGGTCTCAGTCCAAAAGGCAGGAGAATTTCTCCATTGCCAGAACCCTGGGCCAAGCACTCTATTGTGGTCACCACTTTACACGATTACAGCTGTCACCCATCAATCTAGACTGGAGACTCAAGGGGCAGGGCTGAAAAGCAGGGGAGACCGGGGCTCAATAGTGCCTGGAATATATCAGTCCCTTGCTTCATCTGAAATCTGATCAGTTCCCAAAAAAGCATTTCAGGTTGGAAGAAGCCTGTCAATGACCCTCAGACCCTCTTTCCATTTAGGTTGCATGAAACTAAGTGTTTCCAGTGAATAGCAAGAGGCCACAATCTAAGAAGCAAGTGACTCCAGTCACTGAAACAGGGCCGCTAACATTTAATTTATCACTCGGCAGCACAGGGGTTTTAACCTTGCATGTGTAATGAATTTTCACACTTATTTTTAATTGAAAATTCCTCTTTCTAAAAGCTACAAGAGTCTGGCAGCAGAGGAAAGTGGGATCCTTCAAATGAGAGTCCTGAAAAAGATTTTCATATTACCTACTCCCTAAACTCTCACTCAGCAGAGGAGAAAATCCTCCCCTCGATTCTTTGTTTATGGATATGAGCAAAGAAAGCTGAGATAAGACTTCCTTTAGCCCTTCCCAAAATTGAGGATGCAAAGAGAATCAATAGATGGTATTTGTTAATTATTCACTATGTGGAGAGCACTGTACTACACACTCTTTATTGTGTATCACACACTTTATGCTCCCTTTATTCATCTCCCCACCCAGACCCACAGCACTTATATACATATCTGTGATTTATTTATTTTTATTAATGTTTTTCCCCCTGCCAGACTGTAAACTCGTTGTGGGCAGGAAATGTGTCTTATATTGTACTCTCCTAAGCACTTAGTACAGTACTCTGCACACAGTAAACACTCAATAAATATGACTGGCTGACTGACTGATGCGTAGGAGCACAATAACATTGGCAAATAAGATCCCTCCCCACAAGGAGTTTACAATCTAGTGGGGGAAATAAACATTAAATTACAGGTCAAGGATAGAGGAGAGTTTCTGGGCATACTCTGTGGGGTATATATCTAAGGAACTGTTTTGCTTCTTTAAATAAAGACAGGGCTTTATATAATTAAATCTAGCACCTCTACACACCAGGCATATAAGTTACAGGGCCAAAAAAGAGGAATGTGTGGTCTTTAGCACAAGATAAGAACATTCTGATGATGATGGGTGGATATCCAAGTGCTTAAGGGGAATGGATTCAAAAGCACTGATGACCCAGAAGGGAGGGAGAATAGGTTGCGAGGATGAAATGCTAGCAAGAAGGCTACCTGGAGGAGATATGATTTCATTAGGACTGTGAAGATGGAGAGAGTGGTGGTCTACCAGATACCAAGGGGGAGGGATTTCCAGGAAGGAGGAAGGACATGAGCACGGAGTTTTGGGCAGCAGATGAGATCGTGGCACATTGAATAGGTTGGCTTTAAAGAAGCAAGTGAGCTGGCTGGGTTGTTGAGGGAGAGGAGTGAGGATGGGTAGAAAGGAGTCAGAGGTGTTGTGGGATTTAATTCATTAACTTTCTACAAGAAGCCAAGCAGGCTTGCATCTTCTGACCTGGTAAGTAATCTCTGAGTAACCTGCCTCCTCTGCACATAAACCCAAAGAGTCTCTTTGTCGCCTTTCATGCTGAATGCTCCGAGTAACAGTTTAAAAGAAAATGTTCAACTGTGGAAGCCTGTTGGTCACACCCATTAATACAGTAATTCTATGCTTAGAAGGAAAATCAGACTGTGACTGCACATAACTCTGCCCCTAAGCTTGGCTTCCCATTATCACGAAATGCTCACCTGATCAAGAAGCAG
Source organism: Ornithorhynchus anatinus (assembly GCF_004115215.2). Taxonomy (NCBI): domain Eukaryota; kingdom Metazoa; phylum Chordata; class Mammalia; order Monotremata; family Ornithorhynchidae; genus Ornithorhynchus; species Ornithorhynchus anatinus. The sequence continues at coordinate 42,480,447 of NC_041741.1, forward strand.
CATGGCCCAGTGGGAAGAGCAAATGCCTGGGAGTCGGAGGACTTGGGTTCTAATCCCTGCTCTGCCACTTGTCTGCTGTGTTACCTTGGGCAAGTCATTTCACTTCTCTGTGCCTCATGGACTCATGGACTGTGGCCACTCTATCTTGTATCTACCCCAATGCTTAGAACAGTGCCTGGTGCATAGTAAGGGCTTAATACCAAAAAAAAAAGAAGGAAAACTTTCAGTGGCCCACATAGTGAAGTAAGCTGTGTGTTTCTAAAACAGTGGGTAGTGTGGGTCTTGTCCTTTGCCAACCACCTTGACCCCTCTTACCTCACTTCACTACTCTCCTGCTACATTCCAGCTGTCACACTTCGCTCCTCTAATGCCAACCTCCTCACTCTACCTTGATCTCGTCTGTCTCACTGCCAACCTCTGGCCCATGTCCCGCCTCTGGCCTGGAACACCCTCCCTCTTAATAGCCGACAAACAATTACTCTCCCCTCCTGAAAGCTTTATTGAAGGCACATCTCCTAAAAGAGAACTTCCCTGACTATGCCTCTTTTTCTCTTTTCCCGCTCCTTTCTGCATCACTCTGACTTGCTCCCTTTGTTCATCCCCCCTCCCAGTCCCACAGCACCTATAAGCCTTAATGCCTGTCTCCCCCTCTAAACTGTAAGCTCGTTGTGGGCAGGGAATGTGTCTGATTATTGTTACATTGTACTCTCCCAAGTGCTTAGTACAGTGCTTTGCATGCAGTAAACCCTCAATAAATAAATACATGAATGAATGCCCCAAAGGGGAGGTTTAGAAAGAGAGAAGAGACAGAGGGTTTGTAAGCAACTCCAGCATTCCCTGGATTTGGGAATTTTTTCTATGCTCCAAGATGACAATGGTGAAAGGATTGCTAGAGCAATCCTAGTGTTTTCCAAAGACTGCCTTGGGAATTAGAACTAAAACAGATTTGGAACCTGGAGAGGCTAATGCTCAGTCATGTTCTTACTATGTGCTAAAGACCACACATTTCTCATCCCTCTTTGTGGCCCTGTAACACCTATGCCTGGTGTGTAGAGGTGCTAGATTTGATGATATAAAGCCCTGCCTTTATTTCAAGCAAAACAGTTCCTTTCATCGGTGTTTACACCAACCTAAACTCTGCTTTCAGCTTTAATTGGTCGCTGGCCTTTCATCTAGGTTGTCTGATGTCCCTTGTTTCGAACCTCTGGGAAGATTTCTTGACATCTTCATTTCAGAGGGTCCTCTTCCCCCGCTTATGAAGTAGGCAATGAGATGGACTCTCTTCCTGCCACCACCCCCACCAAAATAAATATGTATTTCCCTCTGTCATCTCCTGTTCAAACTGAAGTCTTCCCGTGTCAGAAAATGGGAAAATAAGAAAGCTGTACAACTGTCTACTGATACAACATTTCTCTTTTCTACTTACATAGATGGAGATCTTTTCCCTGTGAATAAGGTTTGCAACTTTTGGCCATTTCTTTTTTTTAAAAAAAAAACCAAGATATTGTGGAGATCATTGGTTTAAAATTCATCACTACTGATAGATCCCCATAAGGAGACTTCCAACCTTCCAGATGCTTATGTATGCACTTGGTTTCTACCTCCATCATGACGCCCACCCTTTGGAGAAACAGACACATACACATACACACGGCTCTACACAGTTTACTGTGCAGGCTTAACTAGTGAAGTGGCTTGAGCATTCCATAGACACAGGTTCACCACAGGATTCTACAAGCTAAATTTTGGTTTCTACTTCCTGCTCTTGTAATGAACAGGTAGAAAATTCAAATTAAAGACAAGTATCTGTGTGGGTGGATGATTTTTCCCCTTTTGAGAGGGCTTTTTGAGAATTTTTTTTTAAATCACCATTACTGTTCACGGATATGACAAGAAATTTTGCAACATGAAATAAGATGTTAACATCAGCGACCACAAGTGGTAAGGGGGTCAGGTTTAAGCACTTGGGATATGAGGGTTTTAAAAGAGCAGTAATTATGTTTATGTACATATTTTGCAAAGCTCTTTATATTTAAAGAGGAAACTGTTGAATGTTTTTTGTTTTTTTTTTTGCTCTGTATTTCCCAACTTCAATCAGCAGGGCCTATTTACAGTGGCGAGACTTGATTGGAACCGATACGCAGCTGTAATAAAATACTTTTCCACTGGTTATTGGTGATTCCTCTCACTTCCCGCCATTTAGTAGATAAGAATTGTTCTCCATTTTAAGAGGCTAGGGATCACACTTGATGCATATACTGCTAGCTTATTGGGAAGGCTCAGGAAATACTGAATAAAAGCCTTTTGAGTTCCACTGTCTTAACCAGAGTCACATGCTCAGGTGACAGAAGCAGAGGCAGAAATAGAACCCAGGTGTCTCAAGTCAAACCTGTTCTACAGGGCTCTCAAGGAGGAAAAGTCAATAGGCCAAGAGTGACATATTTTGCAGTCAAAAAAACTGTCTTGGAGATGGGATGCAAAAATGCCAAAGCTATATTATTTCAAAGACAGAACTATCAAAATAAGATTACTTTGTAATTAAAAGCCACTGCTGTAATTACTCCCACTGCTGTAATTACTCTCCCAAGTGTTTAGTACAGTGCTCTGCACATAGTAAGTGCCCAATAAATTAGATTGATTGATTCAGTAAAGATGGTCAGTACCACTCTGCTCCTCCTCAGCCTCCACACAATTGACTCACTCAACATATTTATCTTTGTTGATTTACATTGCACAGAATGTCAGAAAGCTTCAAGAGTATAAGTTCCATGTAGGCAGGAAATGTGTTTACCAACTTTGTTATATCCCAAGCGCTTAGTACAGTGCTCAGTGCGGTGTAAACACTCAGTAAATACCATTCAGTGATTCGCATGGCCAAGCAACTCCTAGCCAAGGGTGGGAAACAGAATCCCAACACAACTAAATTTCTCATAATAGAATGAGGCAGTGCCAAATAAAAATTTGAAAATATTTACTCGTTCATATAAACGGCAATAAAAGAGGATTAATAAGCTGACTAGGAACTTTTAAAGAACCAAGGACAGTGGTGGCGTGAGAGAGTGGAGGGAAAGAGTAGTCACAGACAGACAACAGAGCAGAAGCAGAGGCTGTCATGGCCATGAGAGCAGCCTGGTCTAGTGGATAGAGCAAGGACCTGGGAGTCAGAAAGACCTGGATTCGAAACCCACTCCACCACGTGTCTGCTGTATGAACTTGTGCAAGTCACTTCACTTTTCTGTGCCTCAGTTACCTCATCTGTAAAATGGAGATTAAGACTGTGAGTCCCGTGTGGGACATGGGCTGTGTCCAACCTGATTACCTTGTATTGACCTCAGCACTTACTAGGGTGTTTGGCACAAAGTAAGTGCTCAAAGAATACTATTAAAAAAAAATAGGAGGCACATCATTACTGTGGTAGGGGGAAGGGAGGGCTAGAGCTGATGATGTTAGGGGAAAAACTGAAAAGTGACTGAAGAGCTCCTATTAATAATAGAGGGATGCAGGGGGCCAAAGGGAAAAAAAAGTCATCAATCTGATCAATTATCAATTTTTGGGGAGACACTAGCTCATTCACTGACAGGCAGTGTGGTTACAGGCATCAAAAGGGATTCTCTGACTAACCTCCATACGATCTTCAAAATGGTCGGAAGCACAGAAATAAGATCAATGGATCCAAAAACAAGTCTTCAGTATTGGAATCAATGAGTCAACGGGGTGAAATGTGAGCCAGAAAGGAAAAAAGTTGAAACAAAAACAAAATAAAAATCAGTTAGCTCTGAAAATAGCTAAGAAGACTTATCCAGTGCAAAAGCCACGCCCGAAGAATATTAATTTTAACAAAGTTCAAATATTTACTTACATGACACGGAATAACATGCAAAAATGAATGGATACATGCTTACACCAAATGACAGACTACTCAAAAACCTCAAAGAAAATTTCATCAGAACTTATATGTTTTTTCTCCTACTCTAAGTATTTGGGAGATTCCCGAAAGCACTAACAATTAAGTAGAGTACAGAGAAAACTTTAAAAATTTAGCCTCAATAATTTATCTGATCATTTATTCATGAATCAATAGGCATGACTAGTAAATAGGAAAGTCTCAGATCTTGGCTCAAGCAAAACGTTTGGTTCAAAAGGTTCATGGCAGCACATGTAGTCATTACAAGTTATTTTATGAAAATTCTGCACAAGCTAGAAGAGAGGCCTAATCTTATGGCCTTAGGGAACAGCTTTCTTCCGCCAAAAGATAACTATACTTTATTTCCAGCAAAACCTGAAATGACAATGCATTTGCCTACCATCTACAAACTAATGGCATCAATTTTGGCAAAGGAAATTTACTTGCTCTGTGAGAAAAAGAATGTCACAACTGAAAGGATGACGCAAATTATCACAGAGGTAAAGAAAAGGGCATTACAGACACTCTTAGAATTGATCAGGCTATTAATAAAATAGCAAAATCTGAGTATGAGTTGTATTGATTACAAAAATACCTATGACTCAGTTCTTCTTGGTATCAGATAGAGATTCTGAAGGTTTATAAGATCGATACTCTGACTTAAATTTTTGCAGCAGGCATTGAGCAAATGGAATGTCACATTATATCTTTCAAAAGATTCAGGCCTGTCAAATCAAGGGTTATATGTACAAAAAGAAGAGAATTGTTTAGTTCATTATAGAGTCCTCTGGGGTCGAATCCTCTAAACAACAAGCTAAATTCCATCCATTATGGCTTTAGTCTTCGACAGGAGGATCAGCATCCCATATCGTGCGCTCAGCCGCTCTACGACAGAGGAGCTCATACCAATTGCAGTTGACAGGACGACGTGTCCGTTCCTTTGAAGTAGACAGCCGGCTAAACCACAGGGGATGTTGCAGAGGAAAGCAAGACGAAAGGCGATGCAGGGAGGAATGGCGAGGAAAGAAACGTGAGCCGCACTGGAGCTGGACAGGGGAAGAGACTGGAGGCAGGGAGATCAGCGAGGAGGCTGATGCAGTAGTTGTGGAGGAAGACCTAATGGCATTTGGTGATGGACTGAAAATGGAAGGGATTGAAAGAGAGAAAGAAGTGGAGGATGACAGGCTAGAAAGACAGGGAATAAGGTAATGTCGTCAACTGTGATGGGAGAGGATTTGGGAGGGAGTGTGAAGAGTTCCGTTTTGGATGTGTCGAGTTAGAGACAGAACAGTCTACTGTTTATTGTTGTATTGTACTTTCCCAAGGGCTTAGTACAGTGCTCTGCACACCTTAAGTGCTCAATAAATACGCTCGAATAAACATCCAGCAAAGTGGAGGAGCACATGTCTGGGGGGTCAGAGGATGAGGATTCTAATCTCGGCTGGCTCCGCTGCTTACCTGCTGTGTGATCATCCTGGGGCAAACCAGTGAGTCAACTGTATTTATTGAGTGCTTTTGAGTGCAGAGTACAGTGCTAAGTGCTTGAGAGAGTACAATAGACACATTCCTTGCCAACAGCAAGCTTACAGTCTATACAGGCATTAATATAAATAAACTACAGATATGTATGTAAGTGTCATGGGGCTGGGAGGGGGGATGAATAAAGGGAGCAGGGCAGGGTGACACAGAAGGCAGCGACTTGCCCAAGGTCATACAACAGGCAAGTGGAAGAGCCGGCATTAGAACCCAGGTCCTCTGACTCCCAGGACCATGCACTTTTTGCAGCAGGTTACGCTGTCTCACTTAGGTCCATTTTCCTCTACTCTGTGGCTTCTTCTATTTGTAACTTATTTTAATGTCTCCCTCACTGAACTGCAAACTGCTTGAGGGCAGGAATCTTGTTCAGCAACTCTATCCTAGTCTTCCAACTGCTGAGTCCCGCCAGTAAGTGTTCAATAAATATCATATAAACATCACTGAATGATGCGTATTGGGTTCACAAAACCTGCGGGCCCTAAGACTAGACATTCTGCAACTCTGTTGTTCATTAACAGTATCTTAACAATACTCCTGTTAACCTATGAAGAACTACGTCAAGAACATACGCAGAGAAGATAAAAAAGAATCTGTAGAAAAGAGCCAAAGCAAACGCAAAAACTGAAGAACACGTGTAGCAAAGTAAAATCCCTCAACTCAGGGGCTGGGCTGATTCCTTATACACTAGTTAAACAACCTTGGGGCTCAGGGAATTTGCTATTTACCAGCTCAGATCCAGAAGGTAATATACTTGGGAATCCCAGTAACATAACCCAGAGAGGTTTATCTCGGTCATCAATCAGTATAATGCTCTTGGTTAATGCCTGTGCCTCTATGTGTGAAAACCAGATTCATCTGAGAAATAAAATGAACAATAACAGCCTATTAATTTCCTTTCTGAAATAATTATAATTTAATAAGTTTCATTATAGTAATGAATTATTAAATTATTACTAGGTTAGATACAAGACGCCACACTGAGCTCTTCCTAGGTCTCCTAGCTCATCCGTCTCCCTCTCTCGGGCTTGCCTCGTTCTATCCTTCAGTTCTTCACTCATTCCCACTCTTCCCAACTTATGGCTTTTTTCCCCCCAACTCACTTCCTCTCATCTGCCTTTATTCTATCACTCTGCCCTAGAGGCAAGGAACATACTTATGTTAATAATAATAATAGTGTTATGTGTTAAATGCTTACTATGTGCCAAGCTGGAGTGGATACGAGCAAATTGAGCAGGACACAGTCCCTGTCCCACACTGGGCTCACAGTCTCAATCCCCATTTTACAGTTGAAATAACTGAAGCACAGAGACGTGAAGTGACTTGCCCAAGATCACAGAGCAGACACGTGGCGGAGCTGGGATTAGAGCCCATGACCTTCTGACTCCCGGGCCCATCCTCTATCCACTAAACCATATCCATATGGGTATATATGTATTTTCCTCCCTTCCTACCTGACGTCCAAGTTGAGGAACCGAAAGCAGTAGCGAGATGAGACGTAATGGTAATCAATCAATTGTATGTGAATAGAGCATGGGCCCAGAAGCCAGAAGATCCTGAGTTCTAATCCCACTTCTGCCACTTGTCTGCTGAGTGACCTTGAGCAAGTCATTTAACTTCTCTGTGCCTGTTACTTCATCTGAAAAATGAAGACTATGACTGTGAGGCCCACGTGGGACATGGACTGAGTCCAAACTAGCTTGTATCTACCCCAGTGCTATAGTAAGCGACTAATAAATACCATAATTATTTTTACTGAGCGCTTACTGGGTAAGCACTCGGGAGAGGGCAATAAAACAGAGACATGCTCCCCGCCCCCAAGAAGCTTGCAGTCTAGAGGGGGAGATGGGAGTTATAAATAAAATTCTGGATATGTATGTAAGTGCTGGGGGGATGAGGCTGAGGTGAATAAAGGGTGCTAATCCTAGTGCGAGGGTGATACAGACAGGAGAGGGAGTAGGGGAGATGTGGGCTTAGTCAGAGAAGGCCTCTAATGCTACTTATTGAATGCCCACTAGATGCCACATGCCACACTAAGCAACAGAAGGAGGAGACAAGCTTCTACTCATCCATGAGGAATCAAAGCAGGTCCCCGTAGTAATGGCAATATTGAGGTGAGTCCGGGTTCCTGATAAATCACAGCAATCCCACCTCCCCCACGAGCAATTCTCTGATTGAGACCGTGAGCCCCATGTGAGACAGGATTGTGTCCCTCCCGATTTGCTTGTATCTACCCCAGCGATTAGTACAGTGCCTAGCACATAGTAAGTGCTTAACAAATACCATAATTTTCATCATTATTATGTCTCCAGTTGCTGCGCGACCCCTCCCTGCATCCCCAGCTCAGCACATTGCACTTGGTAAAACGGCGGCCGTGATTTCACAGAACCACAGATCTTGGTGTTCCCATTTTAATCATTCGCTAAAGAGAAAATAAATTCACCCCATGGATTCGGGGCTTGGAACCATAGATGACAGAGGTGGAAGAGGGGCTTGACTGGGTGACTTCAATAAATTCTCATCCTTTCTCATACTATCATCCCCAAAGGAAAAATTTAACACACTAATTTTCCTCCGAGTGTCAGCAACCTAGTGCAGGTGCCTACACCTCCAATAAAATATAATGGGAAGGACGCAGGAAAGTTTTTGTTCATTTTTCATTTGCAGGTGGGTTAATGTCATGGGGTTGAGAGGAGGTCCATGCAGTCAAAATCCTTGTAGCATTCGGTATATCTTTAAAGGTTACCGAGGGGGGAAAAAAAGTCAGTAAGCAGAGAGACTGCTTCTTCTTCAGTAAAATGGATTAATAATGCTGACCTTTGTTGCGAGAAATAACTAATGACTGTAAATACAGCAGAGCAAATGAAAGTTACACAAACACTAAATAATAAAATGCACTTAATTATATTAGGGCACTTTTTATATTAAACCCATTACAGTGGAATACAACAGGTGCACGCACACATACCTCCCGCTCTTCGGCTTATATAATTAAAGCAAAAATTTTAATTTTCATTACAGATCATTTTATCCTTGTTTCTCGTGATTAGCTTGAACTTTAAGAGCACCAAATTAGGAGAATTTCAATACAGCAATTGAGCATTTGCTTAATTGATCATTCATAATCCTACTTCTTCTCACTGGTCAACAAATCATCCCAACCCTTCTTTTCAAGGCTGAAGAAGCCAACAGAAATGCAGCCAGTCAGAGAAACTCGCAGCTTGTCACTTTTTTTTTAACTGCAGGAACAAGACTAGTTGCTTTGTGGCAGCAGGCGAGGTTTATGAATATGGAAAGTATATTCTCCACGGGCAACATCAATCAATCAATCAATCAATGGTATTTATTGAGTGTTTACCATGTACAGAGCACTGTACTAAGCACTTGGGAGAGTATAACTGCAACAGAGTTGCATTAATCCTGGCTTGTCTGCTGTGTGGCATTGGGCAAGTCACTTCATTTCTCTGTGACTCAGTTTCCTCATATGTAAAATGGTGATTAAGGCTGTGTGGCCCATGTGGGACAGGAACTCTGTCCAGACAGCTTACCTTCTATCTACCCAGCACTTACTATAGTGCCTGGAACATAGTAAGCATTTAACAAATACTAAAAAAACCCCAAAAACGGTTAATAGCTACATTCCCTGACCACAGGGAACTTAAAGTCTACAAAGTTACAGTCTACAAATATTTTTGAAAGATTTGATAGTGAGAGAGGCTTAATCCCAGTTTCACCCCTACACTGTGACCTTGGAGGTGTGATTTCTGAGCTGCCCTACTGAAGTATTTACCGTTCATCCCACATGATGAGTGGGACTAAAAATGGTCTAATTATCAAATCAATCAATGGTATCTATTGCATGTTTCCTGTGTGCAGATCACTATACTAAGTGCTTGGGAAAATACAATTTAAAAGAGTTGGCAGTCATGATTCCTGTTCTCAAGAAGCTTCCACTCTACTGGGTCTTTATGAGGTGGCGAAAAAATAAGCTGAAACTAACACCTAAAGTTTAATGTTCACATCGTGGATCACCGAGGTGCAGGGATGATAAGAACAGCAAGAGTCCTTTCTCAGGTCTGGGAGTCAGAAGGACCTGGCTTCTAATCCCAGCTCTGTTTACTGTCTGCTGTATGACTTTAGATATGTCACTTAACTTCTCTGTGACTCAGTTAACTCAAATGTAAAATGGAGATTAAGACTGTGAGCCTTGTGTGTGGCATGGGCTGTGTCCTACCTGGTTAGCTTGTGTCTACCCCTGCGCTTAGTAGAGTGCCTGACACAGAGTAAGCTCTTAAATACCAGAAAAAAGGCACTGTCAATCATTTATTCAATGGTATTTATTGAGAGCTTATTGTGCGCAGGACACTGTACTAAGCGCTTGGGAGAGTGCAGTACAACAGTAAACAGTCACATTCCCTGCCCACAAAGAGCTTACAGTCCAGCAACTATGACCGTCAGGTCAAAGTCAAGTCCATTGTCATCAGAGCCACATACACACAGTCCCATGCACGTAAAAGCCCACTAAGGTCACAACTGTCCATACGCTACACTGCATCTCCAAAATCTTCCAGTCCAGACGTAATTCAAAACCTTTTTTCAATAACTTCAGCTCTTCCCTCCCCAAACCCATTTTACTAGCTTGAGAAGAAAAAAAAAAAAGCAGCAAGACGCTCTGGTTGGAGATTTAGCTTTTATTTCCCCTGCCCACCCTCTGGAAGAGGCAGTAATGAGCAGGGAAGTGAACCAAAGGCAGAATGCCAGAGTGGGAGAGAGAACGAAGAGCGGCAAGGGCCTGGATAATTTACAAACTGGATAATCGGCCCCACAACTGAGAGATGACTGAACCGCTCCCCGCTTGCCGGGGTTTTGTCGATCTTACTGAAAAATCCCACCATATTATTTATTGGGCACCAATCCACTCCTCAAAAATGTTCTTTTGAAAGAGGTTAACTATTTGGCTGGGGCAGTAGCAGTGAAGTCCAGATCTTGCACAGAGCACTGCAGAGTCCCTTAAATAAGCCAACAGAGAAAGACCGGCCAGGAAGATGGGCCCTGGCTCGCTTTTTGCCACCCCCTCCACCACCAATCCCCCTTCCTCATCTGCCGCCCCATCCCGTCACCCCTCCAAATTATAATAGGTCCTTTCACCCGCACCCAATAACTGAAACCCACGCTCTAAACGCGAAGGTCCGTCCTCTTGTGAAAGCCAAATACGGACTGACCCTCCCCTAATTCCTCCTTCCAGCTCAAGTCAATTAGTCTCTCTTCCTCTACCCAATTTTTCCTCCCAAACCGACAGATCCAAACCCAGGGAGCGGTTTCAAGTCATGGCAGTAGGGCACACATGCACTTTTCACATCTGTTAAGTTTCTCGAGGTCAGGGATCATGCCTACCAACGGTAATGTTTCTGAGCGTTTAATATGGTGTTCTGCATGCAGTAAGCACTCAGATACCACTGTTTGCTTACCCATTCAGCCCACAGTACCTAATGAGCACTCCAAGATCCCGCAACATGACTGGAGTGGCAAAAGAAAACAATATATAATCATTCAACATAGACACAACTTTGCATTCCACTTGGCCATTCTATAACCTCCTATGAAACTGTGAACAAGTGTTCTTATCTCCGTTTTACCTGTGAAAGAAACGGAGGCAATGTATCATCATGTCCTACCTACAGAAACCATTTGCAAACTGTAAGCGCTCCCTCAACCACATATATGCCTTTGAATTCCACCGACTGGTTAAATTCAAATCAGCATCCTTGGGCTCTCGTTCCTCCTGGTAGCCCCTGGGAAGCTGCTCAGGTCATGACAGCATTGCCTAAGGGAAGCACTGTGACCTAGTGGAAAGAGCTCGGGCTTTGGAGTCACAAGACCTGGGTTCTAATCCCCGTTCTGCCAATTGCTTGCTGTGTGACCTTGGACAAGTCACTTCACTTCTCTGTCCCTCAGTTTCTTCAATTGTAAAATGGGGATCTGATACCTGTTCCCTATCCTACTTAGTCTGTGAGCCCCACTGTGTCCTACCTAATTGACCTGAACCTATCCCGGCGCTTAGAAAACCGTCTGACACATAGTAAGCGCTTAAATACCATAAAAAAAAATGGCAGCACAAACAGCGGCTACATTCTGAGCACCACATGGACCAAAGTGAAAGTGATGGAAATTGTGCCAGACACGCTTCGGGGCATAGAAAGGGCTTGAAAAACATCTGCCTGCGACGTCTTCCTCCCAGCCTTGCTCAAGAATCATCACCGGCTCTTTAGCAAGCCTTCCAAGCATGACGGCCTTTTTGGAACTGCCACCAAGAACAACTGTGGAAAAAATAAAGAGTCTAACCAGATGAGTATCATGATGGGGTGATCGGACACATTATAAGCAAACCCGTGCATGGGGCTAGAGCTGCTTTTCAGTTACCGCTCTCAAAAAACCTTGGGGCCTGCGAAATCGTTTTCCGCCCGTAACGTGCATTAACCTCACCCAACGGCAACCCTGCTTCTTAACTAGCCTCACGCATCTTCTTCAGCTTCAAGGACACAGGCAACAGTCTGTGGGAAGAACACTGACCTCCTTTTGTCTGATCAAACAAAAGGAGGACAGTAAGGAGCTGTAGGAAATGATTAAATCATGCTGGTCTTTGACTAACCAAACCCCTGGGCCCTAGGAATGTTACTATCATCAACCATGATATTTATTGAGCACTTACTGGCTGCAGAGCACTGGATTAAGTGCTTGGGAAAGTACAATACTATATCTGTAATTTATTAGATCTGCAATTTATTATATCCCTAATTTATCTGTCTTAACATCTGTCTCCCCCTCTAGACTGTAAGCTCGTTGTGGGCCGGGAATGCGTCTGTTTATTGTAAAACTGTACTCCCCCAAGCGTTTCCTACAGTGCTCTCTACAAGGTAAGTGCTCAATAAATATAATTGAATGAATGAATGAATACAGAGTTGGCAGACACGTTCCCTGCCCACAGAGAGCTTATGATCTAGAGGACAAGCTTACAGGGAGCTTTTCAGACCCAAGGTGAGCGGCAAGAAAGATCTGAGGCTGGGGGGGAAAAACACCTCCAGATCCATCTCAGATGTTGCACAGGGATCTTCAGAGAGATGAAATCTTTCACACTTGTTTGGTTGCATAGCCAACTCACACCTTGCTAAGGACCACTATATCTGGCAACTAAAAACTGGGCGTGGAAGGATTGGGAAAAGAGTGGAGGGATACATGAAACAATCCAAACCACGCCTGCTTTTCCCCAACTCAAAGAGATATAAATAAGTGGGGTTTTTTTGTTCCCCAATGGTATTTGTTAAGCACGCACTATATGCCAGGAACTGTACTAAGCGCTGGGTCAGATACAAGATAATCAAGTTAGACACAGTCCCTATCTAACATGGGACTCAGAGTCTTAGTCCCCATTGTCTATACACAGTAACTGAGACACAGAGGAGTGACTTGCCCAAGGTCACACAGCAGACAAGTGGCAGCAGAATTAGAACCCAGGTCCTCTGACTTCAAGACCCAAGCTCTTTCTACTAGGCCACACTATTCTTCTACAAAAGCTTGTGTTACACTTTCCCGTCCTGTGTACTTTAGCTTCTAGCTTCAGAGATGGAATTTCAAAAAATGTTCTTGCCTCAGCAGAGCTGGTGATCTTTGATTACAGAATGAATCAATATTCACATAGAGAAACGCACATCTCCACCCAGTTCAACAAAAAAACAAAAACAAAAACAAAAAACCCCCAAAAGTTGATATTTGACATACGTGGGGTGAGAGGGGAGATGAAAAGAAGGGCAAGAGGTGACTTTCAATCCAAACTACAATAGTTAATTTCCATTTAACCACCTAACTGCAACCTAGAGATTCACCAGAAGCACATTAAATTCTGTGAACTTATGAAATGATGCATTATTGAAGTCACAGCGGGGGATCTGGCTCAGTTAGAAGACATAAAAGACCAACTCTAGAACAAGTGTCGTTTCCCATTACAAGGTTACTGCTAAAAAAAGACATTTTAATTGAGTAAGATGATGTACACTCACAAAGGCAAAAGAAAACCGAACCCAGAAGAATCCTCAAACCTGTCTGCTTACTTGCAGAGACTCCACAAGGAGAAGACATTTCCTACGTGAAATAATATTTGCGAAGTGCTGGGGCAGATACAAGAGAATCAGGTTGGATCCAGTCCCTGTCCCACCTGGGGCTCATTTTCCTAGATGATCACACATACCATCTTTGCCTTTTAAGTTCAGCTAAGTGAGACCATAGCCTCTCAGGGTCGCATCTGGAGAGTTTCCAGTACTCCAGCAGTCTCGACTATGGGAGAGAGAGTCAATCAGGGTCGCATCTGGAGTGTTTCCAGTACTCCAGCAGTCTCGACTATGGGAGAGAGAGAGTCAAGCAGAAGCGCACCCATTCCATTCCCAGCTTGGCCAGGGGCTAGCGAGCGGAAGGCAACCTGCTACAAGTCAAAACTCACCCACGCTAGGCAGCAGCGGCATGGGAGTGAGTCAAGGGCGGAAACTCGATTTTACCACGCAGAAGAAAGGATCGGTAAACCGCTTCCGTATTTTTACCAAAATAACTGTATGGGTCCACTACGAGAACGACTGCAGATGGAGGTGGGGCATTCTGGGAGAGATGTGTCCATGGTGTCGCTACGGATCGGGGTCGACTCGACAGCGTGAGACAAGTGATACCAGGGCTGACCACTCAGTCGCCCTCCTGCCCTTGTGATTTCAAAGAGCGCTAAATAAGCTCACTGCCACTGATTTCTTCCTCTCCCAATCACTTGGTACAGTGCTCTGCATAGAGTAGGCATTTTAATACTTCAGAGCCTGCCGCTGCTAATGCTCTATTTTGTGCTCAGTGAAATGGCCTTTACACATCGAATGAGAGTCGGCCAATCAACCAGTAATACTTACTGAGTCCTTACCGTGTGCACAGCACTGTACCCAGTGCTTGGTTGAGTACAGTTGGTAGATATGACCCCCCGCCCCAAGGAGTTTAATCCATCAATGGACGTTGTTGTGTGTTTGGTCAATCACATTTACTGAACGCTCACTGTGTTCGGAACACCAAAGTAAGCACGTGGGAGAGTACAATTTGGTCGAGTACAGTTGGTAGAGATGATCCCTGCCTCACGGAGCTTACTTAATTAATCAGTGGTATTTACTGAGTGTTTAGTCGTTCAGTCATATTTATTCTATTTATTCTTGATTCTATTTATTTGCTATTGTTTTAATGAGATGTTCTTCCCCTTGATTCTATTTACTGCCACTGTTCTTGTCTGTCCGTCTCCCCCGATTAGACTGTAAGCCCGTCACAGGGCAGGGACTGTCTCTATCTGTTACCGATTTGTACATTCCAAGCGCTTAGTCCAGTGCTCTGCACATAGGAAGCGCTCAATAAATACTACTGAATGAATGAATGAATTTATTGAGCACTATACTAACCGCTTGGAAGAGTTCAATTTGGTTGACTACAGTTGACAGATATGATCCCTACCTTAAGGAGCTTAATTAATCAATCAATGGTATTTATCGAGTGTTTAGTCAGTCAATCTTATTCACTGAGTGCTTGCTATGTACGCAGCACTGTACTAAGTGCTTAAGTAGGGTATAGTTGGTAGATACGATCCCTGCCCACAAGGAGCTTATAGTCTATGAGGAAGCGACAGACAAAGTAAATTTCAGAGAGGGGAAAAGTGGAGTATAAGGGATATGTACGTGCTGTGGGAGAGCACTTAAGCATCAAAGTGCTCAAGGGATATTCAGCCAAATGACGCAGAGGCGAAGGTAGGGATGGGAAATGAGGGTTTAGACTGACAGCGGAGAATGCCAACCTCCACATTTAGTGTGGGACTCTGATCTCAGGAGCCTGATATTGGAGGACGATTCAAGACACCATTGAAAGGAATCAACTGGTGCTAACCAGTTTTCTGTAAAATCACAACATAAATTGGGCAAGTGGTCCCCGGGGCTGGGGCCTAGCATAGAAGAAACACCACTGTGCTCCTCGGGTCAGGTGGCCGCTTCTACTGTTTAGGTGGAATGCTCATGTGAACCACTTGGCAAGTGGTAGCTAGCCACTAACTCATCATTCATTCAACCCATTCAATCGTATTTATTGAGCGCTTACTGCGTGCAGAGCACCATAACACGCTGCTGCCTTAAAGAGCTCGCTCTTTAACGGCTGCTGTCCATATCCCTGAGGTTTCTTTTTCCTTATATTCAAAATGGTAATTAATAATTGTGGTATTTGTTAAGCACTTATGTACCAGGCACTGTACTGAGCACCAGGATAGATATATGATAATCGGGTGGGACATAGTCCCTGTCCCACGTTGGGCTCATGGTCTCAATCCCCATTTTCCAGATGAGGTAAGTGAGGCACAGAGAGGTGAAGTAACTTGCCCAGGGTCACACAGTAGACAAATGGCAGAGCCAGGATTAGAATCCAGGTCCTTCTGACTCCCATGCTCTACCTATTGGGCCGTGCTGCTTCTCTAGTTAATAAATTTTATTGACGGCATCGCTTAGATACCTTGAGTCAAAATCACCCAAGAATATACCTAAAAATAAACAAACCTCCAACCTCCACTCTTTAGGGTGTGTTTGGGGCCTGGGATTGGTGGGTGACAACGAGATGAACACTGCCAGCTTCCCCAAGGCTGGAAGGCTGGCAGAGCACCAGACAAGGCAGAGAGGCCCTTATCTTGTACCAGGCAATCTCGGCTATTGAAGGTGAAATCAGAGGTGAAATGCAGCGAGTGAGAATGACAATGAGCCCAGCTGAATCTATAAATGGCCAAAATTTGTCATTTTATTATGGAGTATAAGTAACTGCAAACACACTAAACAGGCTATTATCAAATCTCTTCGGTGACAAAGCTCGCTGTTGAAGGGGACAAATAAAAATAAGTGCATTAAGCGCTATAAATCACAGGGACATGTCGTTTAGGGCCATTATCCCAGAGGATTACCGGCCTGTTTTCTTCCCTGCCTTTCAGCTATTGGATCCTAGTTTTCCCATCATTGTTTTAATATCGCAGTCATTATTCTCAACGCCTGTTGCTTCTCTGTAGTTTTGGGTAGCGAGGGCCTAATTTGTTTTATGATTTCCTTGGGAGGGTGCCTGTTTTACATTCATTTTTAAGGGGTACGTTCAATAATCTCCTCAATAAGACTCCTGTTGTAAAAAGAGCCCTCAGCCTCACCAATCTTTCAGATTCTACTAGGTACCCCAACGGGCACAAGGGCCTTTGAACACAAAGCCCAAATCCCAACCCAATCCAGATTCTACTTTGGAGCTTCTGTTTGGGTGGGGAAGAAAGATGATGGAACTTGTTTATGAAAATTTGGGGCACGGGGAAGACGGAAGATATCACAAAATGTACCCTGGACCACAATGTGGTGGACTTCAAAAACTTCCCTAGCATCATCGGAGGCAACATGACCTAAAACCGGAAACACCAATGATAGTCACTTGAGGACCCATGTGTTCGCTAGGCCTTTCCTTTCACTTTTCCCGCTCCATACTCCTCCTCTTCTCCCTTCTCAATGGAATCAAAAGAGAGGGTAGCTGACAGAGTCTATCTGCTTACCCAAGGTACGACGGGGCAGTTAGTCTGGGCCTTGGTTTCCATCTCACTTTGTAGGTAGAGAGTTCCGCTGAATGACAGGTGTTCTGCATTGGAAAAGTAATTTTTTCCAGAAAGCCAAAGCACCGCAGGCAGGAGCACAAATGCCCACGTCAGGATTTCGAGTCACAAATCCTGTCACTCTTCCACAAGGGGGTTGCTGACTCCAGCACTGATTTAAGGACTGCCAATAGCCCTTTCTCACTGCCATATCTCCAATAAAAAATCTAGTCTCTCCTTGAAAAGAAATGTTTTTTGGCCAGGAAATCCTCCTGAATGTGGAACTGACCAAGGTAGGTGCATAAACATCTTCAGAAACTTCATCGCTGACATAAAAACCACATAATGGTCTTGAACTTTGAAAATACTGTGCTCTGAAAAGAAACAGGAATTCAGAAAATGCAGAGTTACAGCTCTCCTAAATAAGAAATGTGGCCACTTTGATAGATCGAATTTGGGCAAAGGACACAGGAAGAAGAGAATTGTGATTTGATTTCAGCTTTCCCATATTAGCTGCAAACGAAGCTCTGTTTTTGGCCAAGTCCAAAAATACAGAATGAGCACGGGCTTAGGATTCAGGAGGACCTGGGTTCTAATCCCAGCCCTGCCACTTGTCTGTTGGGTGATCTTGGGCAAGTCTTTTCACTCAACTGTGCCTCAGTTCCCTCATCTGTAAAATGGAGATTAAGATTATGTGCCCCACGTGGGACATGGATTGGGTCGAACCTGATTATTTTCTATCTACCCCAGTGCTCAATACAGTACCTGGCACATAGTAAGTGATTAAAAAATAACAACATGAAAAAGTCCAGATTAACCTCTGAGGAAATGAGGGTTGAATTTGTAGTCCGTGACTTGGTCAGCCGTGACCAAGTAGACACCGGTGGCTCGTCGACTGTATTCAGTGAGCCCTTATTGTGTGCAGAACACTGTACTGAGAGCTTGGGAGAGTACAACAAAAAACAGACATCCCCTGCCCACATGAGCTTACAGTCTAAAGGGGGAGAAAGACATTAATAGAAATAAATACAGATATGGACCTAAATGCTGTGAGGCTGGGAATGGGGATGAATAAAGGGAGCAAGTCAGGCTGGAGTCTTGCCACTCCCAGTTCCACATTGACTCTGGGGGTTCCTCAGCAAGGGCCTAATCTCTGCCACAATTCCTCATCTGTACAACGGGAGCCCGTAATGCCTGGCTCTGACCTTCTACAGGAAGAAGCAATTTATGTTTTGGAAATGCCTTGAGGTCCTCAGAGAAAAATAACTCCATACAGACATTTCACAGCTGATCACTTTTACTTTTGAATATCTGTTAAACGTCTATTATGTGCCAGGCTGGGGTAGATGCAAACGAATCTTGTTGGACAGAGTCCACGTCCCACGTGGGGTTCACAGCCTTATTCCCCATTTTACAGATGAGGCAACTGAGGCACAAATAAGTGAAGTGACTTGCCCAAGTTGACAACAGACAAGAGGCAGAGCCGGGAGTAGACCGCAGGGCTTCTGACTCCCAGGCTCATGCTTTTTCAACTAAGCCACAGTGCTTCTCATGCATTTGAATATGATGATGATAATGAAGGTGATTATGAAACAAAACACTGTGCTAAGTGTGAGATAATCCGATCGGATAATCGCACTATCCCTCGTGGGGCTCACAACCTAAGAAGGAGGGGAAACAGGCATTTCATCCTCATTATACTGATGAGAAAACTGAGGCACAGAAAAGGTAAATGTCTTGCCCAAGGTCATCCAGCAGGCCAAGTGGCAGAGCCGGAATTGCAACCCAGGATTATACAATTCCAGCACTGTATTTTAAAAGCAAAAGAAGACCACAAACCTACTGTACCGGTAGACCGGTGAGACGCTTCTGCCCTTCTAAACCGAAAGCGTACAGAAGGAAATATTCCAAAACATTCCCAGACTCTGCCCAGTGTCTCTGGAATACCAAACCACAGCACATAAAAACCAACCCAATAAAACAGTCTCTGGTCCCCATGCTTTCCATGAAATATTCAGGAGTTGAGCCAGAGACCTACCACCGCTTCCAAGCCGGAGCACAGGACAGCCGCTACGGGAGGACAGAAGGCTGCCTCGGGCCAACATCTATCCTTGGGCCACGGACAGGGTCCAGTCGAAGCTGCATTCCCGCCGGGTTCAGAGTTGATCCCATGCCCATCTAACTTTTCGTCCCAACTCTCCACACCAAAGCGGGATTTTGCCTGCATTTTTAATGATACTTTTGATTAGAAATGTAATTTAAGCACGCACAATGCGCTAGACACGTTAGATTACACAGCCTCAAGGGACCGCTGTACTGGAGCTGAGCAATACAAATACAAATAAGATTAAAATTACTCATTTAAATTGAAAGGGGTCAGAGAAGGAAGATTTTTACCTTTAACTTAAAACTTAAAAATGTTTCCTGGCCCTGGTCCTGTCCCTTAACAATAATTGTGATTTTTTTTTCTTTCATTCAATCATTCAATTATATTTACGGAGCACTCACTATGTGCAGAGCGCTGGACGAAGCGCTTGGGACAGTACAATACAACAATAAACAGACCCATTCCCTGACCACAATGAGCTTACAACCTAGAAACGGGGGAGAGGGGAGACAGACATTAATGTAAGTGTTTACTACGGGCCAAGCCCTGTACTAACTCTACCCCAACTCTACCACTTGTCAGCTGGGTGACTTTGGGCAAGTCACTTAACTTCTCTGTGCCTCAGTTACCTCGTCTGAAAAATGGGGATGAAGACCGTGAGCCCCACGTGGGACAACCTGATTACCTCGTATCTACCACAGCGCTCAGAACAGTGCCTGGCACATAGTGAGCGCTTAAAAAATACCAACATTATTGCTAAGCACTGGGGGAGACACGTTACAATCAGATCAGACTGTCCCTGTCCCAAAGGGATTCACTTTCGACACAGAGGCGGCAGGAAGAGTTCACACCTAGCATCACCACCTGACAAGAAAAATGGCTTTGACGACATCCTCTCTTTACTGATGATAATAATAATGTTGGTATTTGATTCTACTTATTGCTATTGTTTTTGTCTGTCTCCCCCAGTTAGACTGTGAACCCGTCAATGGGCAGGGATTGTCTCTATCTGTTGCCGAATTGTACATTCCAAGAGCTTAGTACAGTGCTCTGCACATAGTAAGCGCTCAATAAATATTATTGGAATGAATGAATTTGTTAAGTGCTTACCATGTGCAGAGCACTGTTCTAAGCGCTGGGGTAGATAGAGGGTAATCAGGTTGTCCCACTTGAGGCTCACAGTTAATCCCTATTTTACAGATGAGGTAACAGGCACAGAGTAGTTAAGTGACTTGCCCAGAGTCACACAGCTGACAAGTGGCAGAGCCAGAATTCGAACCCAGACCTCCGACTCCCAAGCCCGGGCTCTTTCCACTCATGATGGGATGAAAGGTGAAGACGCCATCATGGTTTCACCTCTGGGCCTGTTCTATTCCCAAGGAGCTGCGATCAATCCATCAATGATAACTACTGAGTGCTTACTGTGTGCAGAGTAATAATAATAACAATGTTGGTACTTGTTAAGCGCTTACTATGTGCAGAGCACTGTTCTAAGCGCTGGGGTACATACAGGGTAATCAGGCTGTCCCACATGAGGCTCACAGTCTTAATCCCCATTTTCCAGTTGAGGGGACTGAGGCCCAGAGAAGTTATGTGACTTGCCCACAGTCACACAACTGACAAGTGGCAGAGCAGGATTCGAACCCATGACCTCTGACTTCCAAGCCCGTGTCCTTTCCACTGAGCCACGCTGCTTCTCGTACTGTACTAACCGCTTGGGAGAGTACAATACGATAGAAAGTCGACATGGTCCCCGCCCTCGCGGAGCCTTCAGGTTGTATTCATTCAATCATATTTATTGGGTGCCTCTTTTCAACGACAAGAAGACGGGAGAGGGCCACAGAGTTTCCTTTAATTCACTGGGTAAATGGTTGGCAAATATCTACCTTTATCCTCAGTGGACTGAGGACAAAATTGAAGAGCTCTCCACTGTCGTAGTCTCTCACCCTAAAGGCACTGGGTTCCATTTCCCCATTTCACCTAACTCACAAGTACAGGAGGACACCTGTTGTGAAAAGATGAAAGCGTTCATTACGATGTCATATCATCGAACCCATTTACAGACTTTCAGCTGCAGATGGGAGACTCCAAATATAAATTGAGAGGAGCTTAGTACAGTGTTCCGCACCCAATAAACCTTCAGTAAATATCACCGATTGACTGAAGCTACAGGGAGAGAGATAGAGGACATGGCTGGGTAAATGAAAATTTTTCTGGATGGTTACTGGTTGAAAATCTTTGGAAACCTGACTTGAAATTTATTCTGCCTCTATAAGGAAGGTACAGTAATTATTCAAAAAACTAGTCCAGATCCATCATTATATATGAGAAAGCCATCAGACATGGATCTCAAACAGTACCAACGCTCTTGGTACTTGTGTTCCATATAATCTTTCCTTCATTCATTCAATAGTATTTATTGAGCGCTTACTATGTGCAGAGCACTGGACTAAGCGCTTGGAATGTACAAATCGGTAACAGATAGAGAGAGTCCCTGCCCTCTGACGGGCTTACGGGCTAATCGGGGGAGACGGACAGACGAGAACAATGGCAATAAATAGGATCAAGGGGATGAACATCTCATTAAAACAACAGCAAATAAATAGAAACAAGGCGACGTACATTTCATTAACAAAATAAATAGGGTAATGAAAATATCTTGTGTGCTACATACATACTTTTCACAGTCAATCAGTGGTATTTACTGAGTGTTCACTATGAGCAGAGCATTGAAACAAAACAAGTAAACAGGCATCAGTACCTTCACCATCTTCCGAAAGAAAGGGGAAAGATCAGACTGAGCAATAATCTAGACATCTTCTAGACTGTAAGCTCCTCCAGGCAGGGACCATGCTTGTCATCTCTGTTGTAACATACTCTCCCAAGTGCTTAGGACAGTGCTCCACACACAGTAAACGTGCAAATAACACTGATTCATTTAATGATCTTAAAGAGAATCAACCTGGCCTAGCAGCGAAGCAGCCTAGTGACCCTAGTGGGAGTCAGAATGATGTAAATTCTAAGACCAGCTCTAACATTTGCCAACTCTGTGACCTTGAGTAAGTCACTTCACTTTTCTGTGCCTCCGTTACCTCATCTGTAAAATGGGGTTTAAGATTGTGACCTCCACGTGGGGCATGGACGGTGTCCAACCCGCTTTCTTGTATGTACCCCAGGGCTTAGTACAATACCTGGCATAGAGTAGGTGCTTAAATACCATTTAAAAAATAATAATAATTAAAAAAACCACTCTTCAGCCAGGTCCTAGCCAGAGTCCTCCTGGATGGACCCGGGAAGAATACCGTGGACCAAAAGTTCCTGGAGCCACAATATGACTTCGGACGTCAGCACGGCAGAGCATACACATGATCTTTGCAGCACGTCAGATAGATGAAAATTTCAAGGAGCAGCACCAAGACCTCTCTGCGATTTACACAGGTCTCATGACAGCATCTGACACCATGGATTCTGGAAGCCGCTTAGTAAGTTTGGCTGCCCTAAAAAAAATCACTCAGGTTCTTAGGCCTGCTCCACGAAGGTACGGATGGCCCCGGTCGGAGTTCAGGAGGCCTCGTTCGATCCATTCTTCACTCTGCTGCCCTGATCGTTTTTCTACAGAAACATTCAGTCCATGTTCCCCCACTCCTCAAGAACCTTCAGGGGTTGCCCATCCTCCTCCCCATCAAACAGAAACTCCTTATCGTTGACTTTAAAGCACTCGATCATCTTGTCCCCTCCTCCGTCAACTCACCGTTCTACTACGACCCAGCCCGCACACTTCGCTCCTCTGACGCCAACCTTCTTAATGTACCTCCATCTCATCGATCTCACCAGCGACCTCTCACCCACGTCCTGCTTCTGGTCTGGAACGCCCTCCCCCTTCACAGTGGACAATGACTCTCCCCCTCTTCAAAGTCTTATCGAAGGCCCATCTCCTCCAAGAGGCCATCCCTGACTAAGCCCTCATTTCCTCTTCTTCGGCTCCCTTCTGCATCGCCCTTGCTTTTGGATTATGTCCCTTCATTCACCCCTTCCGCAGCCCAAGCGCACTTATGTTTGTACCTGGAATTTATTTATATTAACGCCTGGCTTCCCCTCTAGGCTGTAAGCTCATTGTGGGCATCTCCAACAGGATCGAGGAGGGATAGGTGGTGGTCCCAAACCTGCTCAATTTATTCAGTGCAATTTGGATGATGGACCAGGAGACCCAGATGCAGTGGCTTGAAAATGCTTCTGCACCTCTGGGAAGCTCAACCAACTCAACAGACTTTTAACATCAACCAAAACCCTAGAATCAAGTCATTTGGGAATTGCTAAACTCAGATGTCTATCCCCTAAAGGCTCCCCCAAGAAAACCTGCAAAACAATCGCTTAATGGATCGGCCATGGGCTACGGCTGATGTCAAGACTAAAGAAAACAGAGGGAATCTATCGGTCTGCACAAGAGAAGCCAAACACACACCCAAAAAACTCATCATGCCAAATCAGAAGTGGAAAGAGCAGGATCTTGGGAGTCAGAGGTCATGGGTTCTAATCCTGGCTCCACCACCTGTCAGCTATATGACTTTGGGCAAGTCACTTCACTTCTCTGTTCCTCAGTTACCTCATCTGTAAAATGGGGATTAAGACCGGGAGCCTCACGTGGGACAACCTGATTATCTTGTATCTACCCCAGTATTTAAAAGTGCTTGGCATATAGTAAGCGCTTAAATACCACTATTATTATTATTATTAAATACAATCATCCCAGAATTCTGTTACCTAGTTAGCACACTACCAAGGCAAGGATAGTCAGAGATGTACAATTTCTTTTAATGCTATCTGCTATACACTTAACTATGTGTCCTGCACTGTCCTAAGCGCTAAAGTAGATACAAAATCATCAGGTTGGACCCAATCCATATCCCACACGGGGCTCACGGTATTAATCCCCATTTTACAGATGACGCAACAGACGCAGAGAAGGAAAGTGACCCGCACAAGGTCACACGGCACACCCGCGGTGGGGCCAAGATTAGAACCCAAGGCCTCTGACGACCAGGCCCGTGCTGCTTCCACTACGCCACGCTGCCCGACACGGTGCGCTGGCAGCGCGGTCTTCGACTCAAGGTCTTCAGAGTTGCAGTGCCGCCCCAACTTTTCTCAGGTGGGGAGATCTGGACTCGCACACAAGCATCCCGTCCGACTCACTCACGGCCGACGCTCATCAAAGGCAGGACTGGATCACAAACAACAAAGTCCTGGAACGAAACCCGTCTCTTCGCGTGGAAGCTGTACTCGACTCAGCACAACTGTGTTGGCGACACATGTGAGGGGAGTTGAAAACAACCAGAAACAAGGAGTTTGGAGGAAACTTTTTAAGGATACAGTACAAACGAAACCTGTACGTTTCTACAAAGATACAAGTGGAAAACGCCGCACCTCAGCTGAAAATTGGGAGCCGCTGGCTGCAAAGAGACTTGCGTGGCACACTGCGGTCAAGCAGGGAGCAGCTCATTTCAAGCAGAAGCTCGATACGGATGGAGCTAAGGAGACCAAAGGGAAAAGGCCCTCAGCCGCGTTACAGCACCAGCCTGGGAGTCAGAAGGTCATGGGTTCTAATCCCAACTCCGCCACTTATCTGCTGCGTGAACTTGGGCAACTCACTTCACTCCCCTGGGCCTCAGTTACCTCATCTGTAAAATGGGGATTGAGACTGTGAGCCCCACGTGGAACAGGGACCGTGTCCAACACCATTTGCTTGTATCCATCCCCGCACTTGGTACAGTGCCTGGCACAGAGTAAGTGCTTAACAAATACCATAATTATTATTATTAAGCACGACACAGCACAACTTTGTGGGCACACAGTGTGGTCGGGTCTGCGGATCTCCACGTGCCCTTTCACCCACAAGCGCAGGTGCTCATTTTACGGTCAGTTGGCCTTTTCTGATACACACTCATGTTTGCAGAAACCCAAGCACAAGTAAACGAATACAATTAAAAATTAATGAACAGTGCAATTCTCCCTTGGGAGCCAGAAACCACCCGCAGAAAGGAACTAGGGGGCTAAGTCACTCTAATAATGCAGGACTTGAGAATTCCCTTCTTGGCTCTGCTACCAACTGTCGTGTGACCTTGAGCAGTCATTAAACCTCAGTGTCTCCTCGATAAAAGAGGAAGAACACCACTCACCCACTACTGAGAATTTTCATGAGTAATAATAAAAATAACCATAAAGTCCTTTACTGGTATAAAGAATAAAACCAGAGTAAATAGTATGCCAATGGCATAATTCTCCTTCCCAAAGCTTTTCCTTGCCACTATTTAAATGGGCAGGAGAGAAACCGAAAGGATGAGGGAAGAGTTTTCCGGCTGCCTTGCAAACGCCCCTCTCCCCTTCTCCCTCGCCCATGCTCTCTCCTACACAACAACAGACTTCAGCAGCGTGGCCTACTGAAAGCGCAGGAGCCTGGGAGACCCAAGATCTGAGTTCTAATCCCTGTTCTGCCACACGCCCATTGTATGACCTTGGTTCAGTCACTTAACTTTTCTGTGTCCCACTTTCCTCCTCTGGAAAATGGGGGTTCAATACCTGCTCTCGCTCCCCCTTGTGCACCCTGATTATCTTGTATCTATCCCAGTGCTTAGTATCAGGTAAGTGATTAACAAATACCATAATTATCACTGCTATTATGGTCTTTGTTAGGCACTTACTATGTGCCAGGCACTAATTCTACAACCCCCCAGCAAATAAATATTTCTTCTCTTCTCGTGAGTTCTAATCCCAGCTCTGCCACTTGTCTGCTGTGTGACCTTGGACAAGTCACTTCATTTCTCTGTGCCTCAGTTCCCTCATCCGGAAAATGGGGATTAAGACTGTGAGCCCGATGTGGGGCGGGGACTGTGTCCACCCCGATTAACTTGTATTCCCCCCAAGCGCTGAGTTCAGTGCCTGCCACATAGAAACTGTTTTAAAAACACCACAATTATTATCATTACTATTATTATTCTCTTCAGGTCATATCCCCCGACTCATATCTCGGCAATCTGATGCCATTTAATAACTATAATAATATTAATTAAGGGGCTGCTATAACACTTGGGGCTAGCAAGCAAGGAACATAGTAGCGGGCTCAGGTATGTGATGGATTTCCCAGCCAATTTCAACCAAATCGGTGGTATTTATTGAGCACTTATCAAACCGGGAGTACTGAACTGAGCGCTTGGGAGCGTTAGTAGATGACCCTGTCCTCAAGAATCAAGGGCGAAGAACTTACAATCTAGGATCAACTCATGGGAAAAGAAGGACTTTTCCCCAGAAATAGCATGTATCCTTATGGGCATAATTTGGCAGGATCCTTCCCTCTACCCAATCTCCATCCCAGCCAAGCATCTGATCTTGAGATAAAGTTACCCCAGCTAACTCCTTTGCATGGATCTGCCTTTCAGCAAGTGATCCAGAAAGGTGAAAAGCATAATAATAATAATAATAATAATTGCGGTCTTTGTTAAGCGCTTACCGTGTGCCAAGCATTGTGTTTAGTGCTGGGGTGGATACAAGCAAATTGGGTTGGACACAGTCCCTGTCCCTTATGAGGCTCAGTGTCAATCCCTATTTTACAGATGAGGTAACTGAGGCACAGAGAAGAGAAGTGACTCGCTCAAGGTCATACAACAGAAACGTGGCAGAGCCGGGATTAGAACCCATGACTTTCGGACTTCCAGGCCCTTTCTCTATCCGCTGTGCCACGCATGAAAAAAGATGGTCGGTATTTCTGATGCCCTGGGAACCGGAAAGGTTCGGGGACCACTGAAAGACGGTGAAGGTGCCCCTAGAGAAAAGAGAAGTTAAGAAGAGCCCTGGCGAAGCTCTCTCAATCCCTAAATTGCATGACAACCTCTCCTGTGTGAGCTTCATTTCACCAGCATCCCCAAACAGCTACGAGAGGATCCGTATTCTATTTCATTAGGCTACTCCTCAGCCTGAGTTTCAGTTCCCGCATTTGGAATACTCAAAGAGAATTAGAAGATTTTGAACTTCATTGTTTTGGTAACTCCTAGAGGTTAGCCCACATTTATTTCTTCTGACTCTTTGAATATTTCATTTGCCTCCAACGACGATAAATAAAAACACGGCTCGTTCCTCTCGAGCGATACACAGGGTAAGATTTAGACCTTCTCAGAGAAAGGGCAAACCCCAAAGGGATGCGTTCCAGCAACCCATGTTTTTAATGCAAGTCTTTCCTCTTATTTAGGGCCACCCCCGTCTCCCCCAAAAGCTTAGGGATCTTTAAAGCCATTAACATCACTTCCTGGAGCCTCTGTAGGCACAGTTGCAGCAATCGCTAAAATGCTATTTCCACAGTGGCAGTGACATCAGTTAAGGACGCGAGCGCACAAAGCAAGTTTTTGGCTCCGCTAGGAGCTACAGTAGCTGCATTCAAAACAAAATGGGGAGCTGGGAAGAGGGCGTGCGTGGAACATTTCCACTCAGCTGATAACAATATTCTCCTTATTTTAAATGAACACACACAAACTTATCGGATGCTTCAACCCACCCAAGTGGACTGTACCGATTTCTCCCTCTAGCGCAGTGAGTAGAGGAGTTTACAGATCTTTCCTGAAAGAATACATAGGCTAACCTATCGAGACTGGGGCTGCAGTTTCAGCCCCTCCTACCGGAGAAGCAACATGGCTTAGTGGAAAGAAGCACGGGCCTGGGAGTCGGAGGACCTGGGCCGTAATCCCGCCTCGGACACTCGTCTGCCGTGTGCCACAGTGACCTCATCTGTAAAATGGGGATTAGAGCTGTGAGTCCCGTGTGGGCCATGGATTGTGTCCAACCTGATTATCTTGTATCTACTCCTGCATTTAGTACAGTGCTTGACAACAGTTAAGCGCTTAACAAACGCCCTAAAAACATTTGATGTTTCCAGGTCAGTTAAATAAGCACATTTTTCTTCACAAATTTGGGGCACCAGTGGGAAGGAATGTGGGCCAGTGGAAAGAGCCCAGGCCTGGGGGGTCAGAGGATCTGGGCTCTAATCCCAGCTCTGCCAGTTGCCTGCTGGATAATCTCGGGCAAAGCGCTTACCTTCCCTGTGCCTCGGTTTCCTCATCTGTAAAACGGGGATTCAATACCTATTTATTCTCCCTCCTACTTAAAGGGCCCAGTGGGGGACAGGGACCTTATTCCACCTGATCGTAGTGAAACTGTTCCAGGACTTAGTACAGCACTTGACACGTAGTTCGTGCTCAAAAAATACCACACTTTTTAAAATTAGTTCCAAAGAGAGAGAGTGGGTTACATGAAGCTTCTCCAGCTATACTCAAGCCCGAGCTCCATCTGAATCCCAATTACGTAATGGCATTTATTGAGCACTATGTGCGGAGCACTCTACTAAGTGCTTGGGAGAGCAGCAGGATACAAAAAAGTTTACACTCTAGAGGAGGAGACAGACATCCAAATAAATTACAGTTGGATCTGTACAAAAGTGTTGTGGGGCTGAAGGAGGGGTGAATAGCGGAGCACTCAAAGGGAACAGCCCCAAGCCCATAGGTGATAGGGATATAGGGAGGGTTAAGCAATGAGGGTTTAGTCAGGGAAGGGTTTTTGGGGAGATGTTATTTGAGTAGGCCTTGGGTGGGGTCCCCAGTCAAAAGTCCTTGAAGCTCTCGTCTAGACCGTAAGCTCCTTGTGGGCTGGGAATGCATCCACCAACTCGGTTGGATTATACTCTCTGATAGCACAGTGCTCTACACCAAGTAAGCACTCAAATGCCACTGGCTGATTAGAGAGGCTAAAATTGGGATCGGACTCACACTCACTTCCAACCCTTGTCCCTGGCTGCTTGGAACAACTGGGTCTCCAAAGGTTAATAACTGTGGCATTTGTTAAGCTCTTACTATGTGCCAGGCAGTGTACTAATTGCTGACATAGATACTGGCAGAGAAGCAGCGTGGCTCAGTGGCAAGACCCTGGGCTTGGGAGTCAGAGGTCGTGGGTTCGAATCCCCGCCCTGCCGCTGCTTATCAGCTGGGTGACTTTGGGCAAGTCACTTCACTTCTCTGTCGCTCAGTTACCTCATCTGTAAAATGGGGATTAAGACTGGGAGCCCCACGTGGGACAACCTGATTACCTTGTATCTACCCCAGTGCCTAGAAGAGTACTTGGCACATAGTAAGCGCTTAAATACCATTACTATTATTATTATACTAGCAGATCGGGGGAGACACAGTCCCCGTCCCACGTGGGGCTCACAGTCTTAATCCTTATTTTTACAGGTGAGGTCACTGGGGCCCAGAGAGGTTAAGTGACTTGGCCAAGGTCATGCAGCAGACAAGTGGCAGAGCCAGAGCTAGAAACCAGATCCTTCTGACTCCCAGGCCCACGTTCTATCCACTAGCCTTCATGCTGCTGGTTCTGTTACCTGTGGAACGTTAAATCGCTCACATTTTATTTCATCCCAAGATGAAATTCTTTTTGGAAACTTACATAATTTTTTAATACTCCAGATATTGAGTTATCTAGAAGGTAGGAGAATCAAGAGCAGTTTTCTTTTTTCTTTTTTTCAGTCGTCGGTAAACCCACACGATCGCCAGAGGACTGAAAGAATAAAATTCCTGGCTTCTGTAATCATAGTAATGCAGCTCTTGATATCAGAAAGAGCGACTCATCTAATTCACTTTCCACGATTTCTGCTC
The DNA here is from genome assembly GCF_004115215.2 of Ornithorhynchus anatinus. Lineage (NCBI taxonomy): Eukaryota > Metazoa > Chordata > Mammalia > Monotremata > Ornithorhynchidae > Ornithorhynchus > Ornithorhynchus anatinus. The sequence goes on from NC_041741.1 coordinate 42,510,329, forward strand.
TGAATACATACTAGTAGAAGGAAAGAAAACCAATATTCCTTGTCACCAATTGTTACTGTCCTAAGATACTCTGTCAAGTGGGGAAACAGCAAGGTAGTTAAAAAAAAAATTGGACTGGTAAAGGTTTATATTTATCACAAGTCTACAACTGTCACTAATGACACCTCAATAAATAGCTAACGTTTACTTAGTACCACTTTCAGTACCTAGGAGAGCAAAGGTACTTACCGCTTTTTAGCATTTCATAAATTCAACATAATAAAAACAAACTTGGCCAGCTTGATTTTTCAATTCTCAAGCACCGGGACCTTCTTGTGAATATTTGATTTCAAAACATCCCCTCCTTCCTAACCACCCAATGATGTGAAAAACCACTCACCATCTGCTGTTTTTCATCTATGCTCTGTAAAACTTGCAATGGTAACCTTCAACTTTCAACTTTTCTGAATTAGGAAATAAAGTCATTTTTATCACCGTACAATATTTAACATTTAGTGTCCAGCCCACTTGGAGGGGATGCCAATTTCTCAATGCTGCTTTGGAGTCCAAAAAAAATCAGTAAACTTGATCCACCATAAATGTCAAGTGAATAGGCAATCACCGGCTGCTTAAAAGGAGACGGCCTTATAAATCTGAATAGTTCTAATGTCCTCTGCATTTATATAGAACTTATCACCCACACCACAGGCTTCTCTATTATTTTTCTTCAGCACCTTAGACTTCCAAACTGCTTTACATTTTCCTTCAAACCAGATCTGTGAATAAGAACGGCGCTCTCCCCATCTCCGAGCTAGGAAATTGAGTTCTAACAGGAAACTGTCTCACGTGATATCAGGGAGTTAGATGGGTGGCAAACTAGGATTCAAAGCCACTACTGACTCCCAGCCTAGTGTTGCACCTAAATGATCTCCAAACGGACCTGTTTTTTTTTTTTTAAAAAAAAGCAACAACAAAAAAATTCACCTCTTCCAGAGCTGAAGGTACTATTTCCCCTACATCTGTGCTCTTCTCTCATCTTCTTAGTCTTGGCTTTATTACTGAAGACGAAACCCTCCCAAAATGCCAAGTACTGGTTAGTACAGTGCTCAGGGCACAGTAAATGATCAATAAATTCGATTGACTCTTTGATGAGAATGAAAACAAATCAAGAGATCCCATTCACCTGCTTGAAGCAACTGTAACTCTGACCCCACCTGGCTATCACTCCACAGAGGCCAAATCTAACAAAAATGGTATTTGGTCTGTAAAGAGGTGCAGTTCTTTCCTACCGTATAAAACGTCGGATAGCTTTGTCATCTTTCCCCGCTCTGTTGCATAATCATATAATGAGAGACCCGAATGTAATTCACGCACATGAGAGTTATGGTTGATAAGGGACCCTTGTTTTCTTTGCATTGTCATTAATTAAAAAAAATAAAGAGCAGAACAGATGAAAAGCTCTATAGAGGGATGAAATTCAGCAACGCTGCCTCTTGGCAACACACGATCGTCTACCGTGGATCTCTGAAAACAACTAAAAACCCCCCGTGGGTACCGCCCTAACTCACAAAGGACTTCTCCACTTTCTGGTGGCTTTGCTTTTGGACAACTGGAAAGGGGATCTCCCCCCCCCCAAAAAAAAAATCTGATTAAAAAACTCCAAGTTACAAACCCGGACTCTGTAGAGTTCTGAGCCCAGGGGGGAATGTGGATAGACCATGGAAAAGGGAAAGCACCTTGTTAACCCGACTGCCTGGGTTTATTTACAACAGCTTTATATACAATCTGGTTTGCGGTGAACCAATCTCCCCAGCACACTGCACCACTAAAGTACCTCCGTGTACGGCCGGGCAGATCCGGCCCATCAGGAACCCACGTAGGGATTACGAGACGTCATCGGGAATGACGTGGGAGCCGAGGCCACTTCAGAACGGAGAATCTGTGCGAGGGAATTGATTCCAGTGGTAGAGGTTTGTCCCGGGTTTTTACCACGGTATTCCCCGCAGTCATATTCCTGCCAAGGCACAGAGCTCGACGAGTGACTATGCAGGCGGAGAACCCAATCTCTCTGCTCAGTACAGCGCCTGGCACACAATAAGCACTTAACAAAGACCACAATTACTCTACAGTATATTGCAAAGTGTGCCAAAAGGCTCTTGTACATATCCAAGGACTGCATGAGTCTTATTTAAAGTTTCTGATGAGTCTACCTACTCTACTGTATTGTACTCTCCCAAGTGCTTAGTACAGCCCACAGCAAGCGTTAAATAGACACCACCGACTAAGTGGTGATCGCATTCTCATACTGCAACTATTCAGGGCGAAAGGCTTTCTTCTCAGCAGTGTCGATCTCAGTCCAAGGCAGGATGCTGAATTACTTTCATCAACCTTTGAGGTTCCAGACTAATGCAGCTGTAAAGATTCCATATCTTGTAATCAACCATTAAAATGATAATTAGGTTCTTTATTACTATCCCTCTTTTCACTCAAGAAACTCAAAGCAGTTACCAACCGGCTTACCTAAGAAAGGGAGAGTGTGAAACCTCACACTCCTTTCCTTTTTCAACAGCTAAGGTTCCCACAACCAAGGTTTAGAGAGACCCAGAGTTTGCTGCAGAGAGGAGGAAGATGCTCTCAGTGGGTCCGCCGCATCCCGCTATGCAAAGCCTGAGCAATTAGAATCTCAACCCCTTGGGATATCAAAGGTGGCCTTGTCCGTCCGCACGCCCCAATTTCCAGAAGGTCTAGTGCCTAGAAATACCGGCCCCACTGAGAATTTTAAACCTTACGCTTGCCTTCTGTAACAATTTAAGGACCGCAGCACACCCTTTCAGAGTAACTTTCCGGAGCCTCCCTCCGCTGAGAGCAGACACTGCGTTCTCTAAACTCTAGTTTGGCTGCACTGTTATTTTCGGTTCTGGGCCCATCACTTCCACGTGCCAGCTTTTCCTTTTAAGTGCAGGGACGCATTGGAACCGGAAAGAGAAGGCCAGGAGCCTGACGGGGAACCACTGTCTTTTCATGATACTAGCAGTGCCTGTGCTTCCACCAGTGGAGGAGCTGAGCTGGTCCCCCTAGTGAACCGTTGCTGTAGGTGGTTGAAGGGATGATTCACCGTTCGGGATTCTGAAGGAACTTCAAAAATGAAATTTAAAAAACCAGCAGAATAACTTGCATTTCCTCGGAGGATGCAAAGGCACTTCCAGAACCCGCGGTGAGACCAGACAGACCTCTCGACGTGTCGAAACTCCTGCGGGCAACACGTAGAAGCAGACGGAATGAACCGGTGTTAGACACGCTAAACGATCATCTACAGCCAGTGGCCTCTGTTAGAGTCAGTAAGCTACAGATTTGGTGGCTACTGCAACTAACCCGATGGGATACGATGGTAAGTTTCAGTGGTACCGTGGGCTACTGTTTTCTTTTTCCCTCATTTCACTGCAGTAATTGGGTAAGAACTACATCACGGAGCTAACTGCCTTCCTCGGTGCTACTTTACCTCTAATGAACGGTGCTAAATTATAAAAACTAGCTTCCCCTCTAGGCACGTTCACTACCTAAACAAGATGCTTTCTACAGAAAGTTCCATTGCCGCTGCAGAAATCAAGGCAAGGAAAGGAATTTCTCTGGAGCTTACGTTCACTCATTTCCCCAGACGTAAGGCACTGTTAAAGACGACGTAAAATTCTATCTGACATTCCTCTACAGATAGACCTGCCATTTCACCGCTTTTGAGTCCAAGGGACAAGCCTGTGCCTCCTATAAAAACAAACCCGGGGCTCACTTCGGAAAAGGAAAATGAAGAAGGATGAGACGGCCGACTAACGAGGCGAGAGACCCCAATACGTATATAAACCCTCCCGCTCTGCTCAGGCATGAAGAAGGGACTCGCACACGCCTGCTCGGAGGCGGGGTAAATCAACCGTAGTTACTGAGTGCTCACTGGGTGCCGAGCACTGGGCTCGGAGCTCGGGAGAGTGCAATATGACAGGGTCGGAAGATACGTTCCCCACACCACCTCCATCTCTCTCCGTATAAGTACAGAGGGGTCGAGTTGGGACTCTCTCCCGGGTCACTTACGTAAGGCACCGTAAACCTCCACGTGACATCCACGGAAAATATAAGCCGCCATTCTGCTCCCACGGGAGATCCTTCTAATGGCCCGAGCGACCAGATTCTCAGATTCAGGGTGCGGCACCGACCCACTCGGCTCAGATGCTCCGGCAGAGAGGAGGGGAAAAAGAATCCATCCCTGCGAGACAGGGTCACGCGGGGGTTGGGTTCAATACACGGGATTCACTCTCTCTTCCTTCCAAGCGTCCCGTTTAAAAATCGAATCGCTCTGGGAAAAGACCACCGGGTTAACAGATCTGACTTAAGAAAGAGAATGCGTATCGGGCCCCGGGAAGAGAAAGTTACAAGCCGATAAAAAGACCGAGAGCCAAACCTTATGGGTGAACAAACTTGGGAGCTACTGAACCTTTCGGGCCGGGGGGGCGGGGGGGAAGGCCGGCGTTCCCCACCTTCCGGTCAGATCCTCACCACCGTGACGGGGAGGGGACGCCGCGCTAGCCGTCAAACCCACTCGACCCTTAGGTTTCCCGGTGTTTCCTCACCGACCTGCACCCTGACCGGGCACCCACCCCGCCAAACTGGAATTTCTCTGCCTACGCAACAGGGAGCTGGGAAAAGGAGAACTCTTTCCCAGCTCCAGCGAAGGACCGGCCGACGTGTCCTTCGCCCAGAAGAGGGAACTCTCCGAAACCAGCACGTGGGCCAGATCCACAGCTGGCCGCGGACAACCCCTCTGGACCTGGCAAGCCCCGGGAGTGGACGGATGTGGAGGCGGGTCGACGCCGCTGCCAGAGGAGGAGGAAGAGGGTGAAATGCTTGACCTCCTCCCGCTTCTCGGCCGGGAGGGGTAATGGCAGATCGGCAGCCCACGGTTTAGGAGAGGGGGGCTTTAGGCTGGGCTTCGCAGAGGGGGCGGACGTGGATGGAGGAGGGATGAGGATGCAGATGGGAGAGGGGGATGCGGCTACGGGAGGCCGGATACCGGGTCGCCCCCTGCCCCTCTCCTCCCCCATCGCCCCCCACCTTCCCTTGCACCCGGGTCACAAAAACGATGGTATTTGTTAAGCTCTCCCTAGGTGCCAAGCACTGTGGCAGATACAAGGTAATTCATTCATTCATTCATTCAATAGTATTTATTGAGCGCTTACTATGTGCAGAGCACTGTACTAAGCGCTTGGGATGAACAAGTCGGCAACAGATAGAGATCCGGTCGTGCCACGTGGGGTTCACGGTCCCAATTCCCCCTTTCCAGATGACTTCGGTACACTCCTCTACACGGGAGCGCTCAATAAATACGACGGAACGCAAGGTGACCGAGGCCCGGAGAAGGGAATATCTGAATCGCACAGGGCTCGGCGCCCAGCAAGCGCTCCATAAATAGTCGGAGAGCTAGGTGGCCGAGGCCCAGAGAAGGGGAGGGCCGACTGGGACTTTCCGAGCGCTTAGGACAGCGCTGGGCACTCCGTCAGCGCTCAATAGATAGTCGGAAAGCCAGGGAGCCGAGGCCCAGAGAAGGGAATAGCCGAATCGTACTTGCCGAGCGCTTCGCACAGAGCTTCGCGCCCAATAAGCGCTCGATAAATAGGCGGAAAGCCAGGGAGCCGAGGCCCAGAGAGGCGATTGTGTGAATCGTACTTCCCCAGCGCTCGATAAATAGGCGCCAAGCAAGGTAGCCGAGGCCCAGGGAAGCGGCCGGCCGAATGGTCCTCCCGAAGCGCTCCACACACCCCCCCGCCCCACGCAGCCCCAGAAGGGGCGGGATTGGAACCCGGGACCGGGGGCGGTGGAGGGGAGGGCGGCGTGGACGGAGGAGGAGGAGGAGGAGGAACGGGAGGAGGATCCTACCTGTCGGGCTGGCTCTGGGGCCGTCGGGCCGTCGGGTCGTCGGGCCGTCGGGCGGGGAAGGCCCGGGGCGGGGCGGGGCGTCGGAGGGCCGGGGGCCGGGCTCCCGCCGCCCCGATCCCGGCCCGGGGCCTGCGCCGCCCGCTCCTCCCCGCGGAGTCCTCCCGGCGGAGGCCCCGGGCTGCCGGGCGGGCGGGCAGGCGGGCGGGCGGGCGGGGGGCGCTCGGACCCGCCGCCGCTGCAGCCCCCTCGCCCCGGGCGAGCCCGAGCCCGAGCCCGAGCCGGAGCCGAAGCCCGAGCCGGAGCCGGAGCCGAAGCCCGAGCCGGAGCCGAAGCCCGAGCCGGAGCCGGAGCCGGAGGCGCGGGGCGGGGCGGGGCCCGCCCTCCGCCCGGACACGCCCCCTCGCGCGCGTCACGCGGCGGGCGGCCAATGGGGAGGCGGATACGCCTCTTTCCAGCCGGCCGAGCCCCGCCCCCCGGGCCCTGGGCCCCGCCCCCCGCGCCCGCTCCGCCTTTCTCCCGCGGGAGGGGCGCCTGCAACACCCGGACTCCGGAGCCCGAGGACCCGGAGCCGGAGCCGGAGCCGGACTGGAAGAGGCCCGCCGGGACCGCCTCCTTCCCTCTGCCCCATCCCTCTCCCGTCCCCTCTCCCGTTCCCTCTCCCCTTCCCTCTCCCCATCCCTCTCTCCTTTCCCTCTCCCCATCCCTCTCCCCTTCCCATCCCTCTCCCCTTCCTTCTCCCCTTCCTTCTCCCCTTCCCTCTCCCCATCCCTCTCCCCTTCCCTCTTTCCTCTCCCCTTCCCTCTTTCCTCTTCCCTCTTCCCTCGCCCCATCCCTCTCCCCTTCCCTCTTTCTTCTTCCCTCTGCCCATCCCTCTCCCCTTCCCTCTTTCCTCTTCCCTCTCCCCTTCCCACTTTCCTCTTCCCTCTCCCCATCCCTCTCCCCATCCCTCTTTCCTCATCCCTCTCCCCATCCCTCCAGCTCCTTTGGCATCTGGGAAGCCAGAAGGGAGGGGAGATGAGAATAATAATGTTGGTATCTGTTAAGCGCCTGCTATGTGCCGAGCACTGTTCTAAGCGCTGGGGGAGATACAGGGGAATCAGGTCGTCTCACGTGAGGCTCGCCGTCAATCCCCATTTTCCAGATGAGGTCACTGAGGCCCAGAGAAGTGAAGTGACTCGCCCACAGTCACCCAGCTGACAAGTGGCAGAGCCGGGATTCGCACTCATGACCTCTGACTCCCAAGCCCGGGCTCTTGCCACTGGTTGTCCCACGTGAGGCTCACAGTCTCAATCCCCGGGTTACAGATGAGGTCAGTGAGGCACCGAGAAGTAAAGTCATTTGTCCAAAGTCACACAGCTGACAGGTGAAATGATATATATATATATATATATATATAATGATATATATTATATATATATAATAATCGATTATACAAACACGATCCAAACTAAGGGAAGCCAGCAAGTTCCCCCACCTCCTCTTAAGGACCACATTCGTTCATTCAATAGTATTTATTGAACACTTACTATGGGCAGAGCACTGTACTAAGCGCTTCGAATGGACAGTTAGGGAACAGATAGAGACAATCCCTGCCCAATAACGGGCTCACAGTCTAAACGGGGGAGACGGCAAAGCAAAACAGAACCGGAGAAAACAACGTCATCAAGATAAATAGAATCATAGAGACAGACACATCATTAACAAAATGGAGTGATAAATAATATATACAAGTGTGCACGGTGCTGAGGGGAAGGGGGAAGAGCACAGCATCACTTAATAATAGTAATAGCATCAGTTAAGCGCTTACTCTGTGCGAAGCACTGTTCTAAGCTCTGGAGGGATACAAGATGATCGGGTTGTCCCACGGGGGGCTCAGGGTCTTAATCCCCATTTTACAGGCGAGGTCACTGAGGCCCAGAGAAGTGAAGTGACTTGCCCAAAGTCACCCAGCTGACAGGAGGCGGAGCAGAGATTAGAACCCATGACCTCTGACTCCCAAGCCCGGGCTCTTTCCGCTGATCCACAGCATCTCTCCGGGATGGACGTGGCTCGGGGAAGGGCACGGAGGAATCACAATTTTAGACTCCTTCTGAGCTGGCATCATTTCGATTTCTCCCTCCTAGTCGCTCCGGCCCCCGCCATTCCCCCGTCGTTTTCCTAATCAAAGATTAAAGTGATGTGTCTAGATCTATCATTCCGTTTTATTTCTACGGATGCCTGTTTATTTGTTTGGAGGTCTGTCCCCCCCTTCTAGACTGTAAGCCCGATGTGGACAGGGATTGTCTCTCTTGATAGCTGAATTGTACTTTCCAAACACTTAGTACGGTGATCTGCACACGGTAAGTGCTCAATAAATACGATTAAATGAAAGCGTATCTATCGTTCTATTTACTTGTATTGATGCCTGTTTACTTGTTCTGAGATCCGTCTGCCCCCTTCTAGGCTGTCAGCCCGACGTGGGCAGGGATTGTCTCTCTTGATTGCCGAATTGTACTTTCCAAGCGCTCAGTACAGTGATCTGCGCACAGTAAGCGCTCATTAAATACGAATGAATGAATGAATGAATGTGTATATATCTATCATTCTATTTATATCGATGCCTGAATACTCGTTATGAGATCTGTCTCCCTCCTTCTAGACTGTAAGCCCGATGTGGGCAGGGATTGTCCCTGCTGGTCGCTGAATTGTACTTGCCAAGTGCTTAGTTCAGTGTTCTGGACCCAGTAAGTGCTCAATAAATACGATTAAATGAATGAATGAATGCGTATATATCTATCATTCTATTTATATCGATGCCTGAATACTCGTTATGAGATCTGTCTCGCTCCTTCTAGACTGTAAGCCCGATGTGGGCAGGGATTGTCCCTCCTGGTCGCTGAATTGTTCTTTCCAACTGCTTAGTTCAGTGTTCTGGACCCAGTAAGCGCTCAATAAATACAATCAAATGAATGAATGAATGCGTATATATCTATCATTCTATTTATACTAACGCCTGAATACTTGTTTTGAGGTCTGTCTCCCCTCTTCTGGGCTGTAAACCCGATGTGGGCAGGGAATGTCCCTCCTGGTTGCTGAACTGTACTTTCCAAGCACTTAATGCAGTGCTCCGCACACAGTAAGCGTTCAGTAAATACGACTGAAGGGATGTATGAAAGATGGATCGTGCCGAGCTGTTGCCTAAGGAAGAGAGAATGGAAAGGAGTAAGGAGGCGGAGAAGTATCTCCCCGGGGGAGAAGTGAAATGCACAGAGGCATGTGGTTGTGCGGGGCAAGTTGGCAGTGAGGATAAAAGGCCCTCCTCCTCCTCCTCCTCCTCCTCCTCCTCCTCCCTGGTCCTGCAGCTTCTGCCTTATCTCTCCAGCGATGATTCCATATTGTGTATGTTGCAGGGAAACGAGATCCTATCTGGTTTTGATGCCATTACGGTGTCAGCGTGGAACGTAATATGATAAAATATTATCTAATTTCCAGGAGACCATTAAGGTGTCAGAGTTTAATGCCAACCCTTTTAGCTCCAAGGCGGCTCGGTTCGCCCGCGATGGGTTGCTCCGTTCTGCAAGGCGCCGAGTACCGGAGGAATTAAAAAATAAATGCATAAAGAAATAAATAAATAAAGGGCCTCTACACGCCCTCCCCCTATAAGCACCCTTCCACACGCCCCCCTTAAACCTCTGTGGAGCTAAAGCCAGGATTTCTGCTTTATTTTTATTCATTGCTTTACTTCACTTCATTAGTGGTGTAAAATGCATTATTACAATAAATTAGCATATTAATAAGGGTAATGCGAGATCGTGGGAGGAAGGGAAAAACCTGGAATTTACATGCAAGGGAAAATATGTAAGATGAGCAGAAACACAAATGCAGCAGGAGAAAGTGAAGAGGAAAATACGTAACTTTCATCGCATTTAATGCGGGGTGGACGAGGAACTAAAAAGAGAGATGTGCATGTGAAGGAAAGCATCTTAGCTAATCACTGTTGGGAACAATGAAGGCACACTTCAATAGCCCTTGTTTTTATTTACCGGTAACTGATGATGTGTTCCTTAAATGTTTATTTGCTTTCCTCTTGCAATTCAACAGTAGATTCAATTCCAAAGTTCTGTGGTTGCTACACGTTTGAAAAGGGACTTAACGTTTGGTCAAATGCCACATGACAGGAATTACTGTCAAAGTGAAATAATACACATGCTGAACCCACACAGTTATGTTGACGTCATGTCAGAGATCCCATAAGGGTCCATATTCAAAAGAGCTCTTTGAAAAACCTATAAAAGCTGCTGAATTCCCAAGTCTGCATAATCTCCAACAATTTGAATAATGCAAAGACGCGGAATTCCTGAAGCAAAATAAAAGCAATTCGCCCAAGAGGAAAACGCGGGAGAGGGCGGAAGCCAGGAGATGCCAGTGAATTTGAAGCTATTTCCCCAGGATAGAATTAGTGATAAAATATCAGCTACTGTGAAGGGGTTGGACTGGGTGATCTGCTGAGGTCTTTCACAGCAGTGTGATTTTCGGATCCTCTACCCTCCGCTCTGACCAACGTCTAAGAGGAGGGGAAAGCAAAATATCCTCTCCCTCTCCGGTACTTGCACTGATTGGGATAAGATTCGGTAAGGAGAACGTCAGAGATCGCTAAATAAATTCAAAAGCATTTACTTACGGAACCTGGGAGAGGGGCATTTCCCTGGGCCTCAGGCTTAATCAAAAGGGTCCAAGGAGAAGGAGATTTCAGGGATGGAAAAAGTTGCAGAGCTACTAAAAAGCCGTTGAAAGGAAGAAGCCACTAGAGGTCCCTAAAAGCATCTGCAAGAGGAGAACCTCAAATCTCTGCTCCCCTTTCTCTGTCTCTCCAACCCTTCTTTCGTCTCTGCCTGCCTCACAGTGAGACCAAAGAGAAACCCCGAGAGTGCAGCCTAAAAGCAACGTTTGCTTCTAGGTCCCATTCGCCCATATTTTTCAATAATGTTCGACACCCTCTTCTAAAGCCTTTAGACAGCTTCCGCAGCTCCACGTAACGTGCCGGGTTCCAGGAAAACTCATCTCCTCCCGGGCCGTACCGCTCTAACCGACAGAATGTGGGGGACCAAACAGTCACCCTATCGGTCAGTGATGTATTTCTTAGGTACAGGCAACGAGCCGGGTTCTGCACTGAAGTCTGGGGTAATTACAGGATAAAAAGGTAAGGCTTCTTGTCCCACAAGGGGCTCACAATCAGAATCAGTAGAGCTAAACCCACTGGCAGCCCAGAACAGAAGTCCCAACCCAAACAGCCCTCGGGCAGTGGAAGTAGCAATAACGCAATTGGCCTTTTTTTATGGTATTTGTTAAGCACTTACTCTGTGCCAGGCACTGACCCCAGTGCTGGGGTAGATACAAGTTAATGAAGTTGGTTGGATACCATTCGTGTCCCGCGTGGAGGTCACGGTCATAATCCCCATTTTGCAGGTGCGGTAACTGAGATTTGCCCAAAGTCACCCGGCTGAGAAGTAGCGTGGCCTAGTGGATCAAGCACGGGCCTGAGAGTCGGAAGGAGCTGGGCTCTAGTCCCGGCTCCACCACCTGTCTGTCGTGACCTTGGGTAAGTCGCTTCACTTCTCTGAGCTTCACTTGGCTCACCTGCAAAATGGGGACTGATACTATGAGCCTCTTGCCGGACGGGGATTGTGTCCACCTGATTATCTTCTATCTACCCCAGTGCTCAGTGCAGGTCCGCTACATAGTAAGAGCTTAACAGATAGCATTAAAAAATGGATGGAGCCGGGTTTAGAATCCAGGCCCTAAAGATTGCCAGGCCCGTGCTCTATCTACTAAGCCACACTGTTTCTCGCCAACACCAGGAAAACGAGAGCAAAATGTAATCAAACTAAGCAAGAGAACAGTTTAAGCGAGAGCTTTGAAAGATTTCCCCCCAACACTCCCCGCAACCCTGTCCTTCTGACCAAGGTGATTAAGACAGTCATGAAAAAAAATCAAAACCTAAAGCACTCCCATCAGGGGTAACAAAAAATACACCACCATAAAGTGCCATCTAATGAATGAAAGAGGATTGCAGAAGCCTCCGAATTAACACTAATGGAAGTGTGATTCAAACATAATTTAACTAAGGACAAAGCTAGTCCAGAATTAAGACATTAGTAGGGAAACAGGAAGCGGGGTCTTATTTCCTAGCTGAATGGGAAATATTTTATGTTAAAAGCAGGTGTTTGATAAATAACTTTATTAACTTCTGAAAGATTTACGTTGCAGATCCCAGAGCCAGACGAGAACAAATCAGGTTCCGATGGAGAATTCCATTTTGTTTCAGGGAAAAGCTTCAATCTATCATTGCCCAAAATTGTCCATCCCCCCCCCCCCCAAAAATACCCTGCCAGATTTATTGTTCCAAGCTACCTTATAACAGTGATTAATAAGGATAATTATGGTATTTGTTAAGCGTTTACTATGTGCCAGGCACTGTACTAAGCTGCGGTGTGAATACGAGCAAATTGTTTTGGACACAATCCCTGTCCCACGTGGGGCTCACAATCTCAATCCCCATTTTCCAGATGAGGCAACTGAGACCCAGAGAAGCGAAGTGACTTGTCTAAGGTCACACGGCAGACAAGTGGCAAAGTAGATGGATTAGAACCCATGACCTTCTGGCTTCCAGGCCCTTGCGCTATCCACTGCGTCATACTGCTTCTCTGTCTTATGACATGCTGCCTTGTGCTGCCTTGTGACAAACTGCTATCCAGCCTCTGAAAGTAGCTTTCTAGACTGTTTTAATCAGAGGCCACCTGCCCAGAGAAAGGAAAACACTGAAGAGGTAGTATTGCCTAGTGGCTAGAGCACAGGGCCCCGGGAGTCAGAAGGACCTGGGTTCTAACGCCTGCTCCAACACTTGTCTGCTCTGTGACCTTGGGCAAGTTACTTCACTTCTCTAGGCCTTAGTTACCTCATCTTTAAAATGGGGATTAAGGCTGTAAAACCCATATGGGACACGGACTATGTCCAACTGTGTCCAAGAGAAGCAGCGTGGCTCAGTGGAAAGAGCACGGGCTTGGGAGTCAGAGGTCATGGGTTCGAATCCAGGCTCGGCCACTTGTCAGCTGTGTGACTTTGGGCAAGTCACTTCACTTCTAAGTGCCTCAGTTCCCTCATCTGTAAAATGGGGGTGAAGACTGTGAGCCCCACATGGGACAACCTCATTCCCCTGTGTCTACCCCAGCGCTTAGAACAGTGCTCGGCACATAGTAAGCGCTTAACAGATACCACCATTATTATTAACCTGATATTCTTTTGTATCTACCCCAGCTCTTAGTATAGTGCCTGGCACACGGTGAGCACTTAAATACGAAAAAAAAAGAAAGAAAAGACTCAGGAGCCCTGTATTCTAAACCTGGCTCCACCACCTGTCTGCTATGTGACTTTGGATAAGTCACTTTACTTCTCCGTCTCAATTTCCTCATCTGGGAAATGGGGATTAAATCCTTATCCCTCAGATTTAGACTGTAAACCCCATGTGGGACAGGGACTGTGTACAATCTGATTATACTCTATCTACTCCAGTGCTGGGCACATAGAAAGTGCTTAGCAAGTATCATAATTATGGCAAATCTTGGCCCACTGAAGGAAAGTCCAGAGAGGGGAAAGTCATGGAAATACTCGAGGTTTGTTACATTTATGTGGGTTCTATAGATATGACCAGGTCTGGGCAGCAAATATGAAAGTTGTCCCTGAGGGCTTCTTCAAATACAAGATCCCGATGAAGCCCAGACAGCTGAGATGACTATTAGACCAGGAAGTTCTTCAAGTGAAAAAGGAAGAATGTGGTGATTCCTTAGATCATGTTACTGGGCTGAGGGTCCAAAACTCAATGACACCGTTAAAACCAGAATTTGGAGTAAGAGGACTGAGCTGAACCCATCCCAGAGGAATAACTTCCTATTTTTAAAAGATCTGTGAATAAGAAGATTCTACAGTTTCTCTTAACTACTATCAATAACCCTCCATTTCACAAAATTTTATATTGCAACCAATCTAAGCCCCTCTAATTGCAATTTAAAGCACATATTTAGGGTTCTGTCCTTAGGGTAAATGGAAAACAGTCAGTTACCACTCCCCTTATAAAAATAATTGTCATGTTCAAAAGAATTATTGGTCTCTTTTTCAAGCCCATTCCACTTCCTTCCATCCTTTCTCCCAGGGGACATTTTTCAACACTTTCATCACTTTGGTACATCACATCTCCTTAGGTACCCTTCCCATCTCCCTATATAATAATAGTAATAATAATAATGATTAAGCATTTACTATGTGTCAAGCGCTATACTAAGTGCTGGGAAAGATAGACAATAATCAGGTTGGACACGCTCTCTGTCTGACATGGGACTCATAGTCGAAGTAGGAGGGAGAGCAGATATTGAATCCCCACCTACAGATGAGGAAGCAGAGGCACAAAGGAGTTAAGTGACTTGTTCAAGGTCACACAGTAGGAAAATAACATAGCTCTGATTAGAACCCAGTTCCTTCCCGGCCCAGGCTCTTTCCACTAAGCCAAAAGTACGGTCAACCTGCCTTTTTTTCCTCTCCATCTTTACCATCCTCTCAATATTACAGAGTCCCCTGGTTGGGACATTCATTTTTTTTCTTTAATCGCATTTTTTGAGCACTGTAATGAATACTGGAGAACTGTGTTTGGGGTACTGGAGTCTTGTATTGTGCCCAGCACCGTTTTAAACACGGGGGTAGAGACAAGATCATCAGGTTGGACACACTGTATGTCCCACACGGGGCTCACAGTTTTAATCCTCATTTTACAGATGAGGTAAGTGAGGCTAAGAAGTGAAGTGACTTGTCCAAGGTCACAAAGAAGACAAGTGGAGAAGTTGGGATCAGAACTCAGGCCTGGGCTCTTTCCACTAGGCCATGCTGCTTCTAACCACTTCCTTACCCTGCCTCTTCAGCCTGTCATATATATATTTTCTCATTTTAACTGCGGCGTATTCAACAATTTATAGCTACCATCTCATTCTATTAGACCGTACGTTCCTCAGAGCAAAGATTATATCTTTTAATTCTATCCTATAGTCCTCTAGAGCCTAGTTCTATGCTATGTCTACAGTAGTTGCTTAAAAAAAATTACTGATATTGATTACACTCAAAGGTGGAGCTGAAAACTAGCCACTGTGCTGTGATGAGAACCAAAACAACCATGAGTTCTTGGGTAGATTATAGCCTGCTTCTAATGGACCCATTCATTCAATAGTATTTATTGAGCGCTTACTATGCGCAGAGCACTGTACTAAGCGCTTGGAATGTACAAATCGGTAAGAGATAGAGACAGTCCCTGCCCTTTGATGGGCTTACAGTCTAATCGGGGGAGACAGACAGACCCACTGTCATCATCATCATCATTAATACTTATTGAGCGCCTATTATGTGCCAAAAGTCAATCAATCAATCAGTCGATGGTATTGAGCATTTACTATGTGCAGAGGATTGTACTAAGCACTTGAGAGAGTCCAATACAGCAGAATTAGCAGAAGCGTTCCCTGCCCATAAAGACTTTACAGTCTAGAGGAGGAACCCTGAGTTTAGAAGCGGAAGCTTACAGTGGGAGAGTAAACTTGAAATAGAACACATGGTCCCTGCCTTTAAGGACCTTACAATCTAATGGAGGTGATAAGGAGGACAGAAATTATTTGCAAATAGAAGGAAAAGGGGGCAGTACTGGCATAGACTGGTGACAGGAAGAATATGTAAAGGCAAATAAGTACATAATAAGTACCATAATCTCTATATACCTAAGGGATAGGAATGTTTTTCTAGTACTAAGAGTGACTGCTGGCTTGACATGACCCTGAATGGTGAAAATTAATCGGGGAATATTTCCTAGAGGACATGTGATTTCAGGAGAGCTTCGAAGATAATCAGGGCCGTGGTCTGGCGTATTTGAAAAGGGAAGGATTTCCTTGGAAGAGGATAGGTCATGGGCAAGGGGCCGGAGGTAGGAGAATCCAGAGTGAAGCACAGGAAGACGGTGAGCTTGCAAGGAGCGGAGATCATAGTTTAATTGGCGGTTACCTCACATGGCCCAGGAAATGACGGGAACCTCTTTGATGATGAAGAAGATTACATCTATAGTCACGTTGAAAGAGCAAAGTGAGCATCCAAACAGGGGTTTCATTTCACCTTCCCCTCATGCATCTTGGAAAGCTAGTCTAAGAATGGAAAATAATGCTGGGTGACAGACATGACCATGAAGGCACCAAGATTTCGATGGTGTTTCCAAAACTTCCTTTGGAGATCTCTGAATTCTCCAACTGCAGGGTTTAGGGCATGTGAGGCAGGTGGTTTGGAAAAGAACATCCAGAGGCCACAAAGTAGTAACCCTAATCTTCCCTCCACATCTGTAACAGTTTCTCCTCTTCTTTTCCTTAGCCTCCTCACTGCCCGTGATTGGCACCGAGAGAATTGGTTCACTGATGGCTTCACTATCTAGGGCTCCCAAACAGCTCTCGAAACATTTTAGAGAAAGCTTACTCTTCCATCCTGGAGAGTTAAAAGAAAGCAAATTCAATTCTGGCCCAAGTACTGGAAATAGATATATTAAATGAAAAGTGATGATAATGCCTCCCGGTCAGAACATGATATTTCATCACTCTTCCGTGATAGCCATCGACGACTCTCTTTTTTGCCTGAGGATTTGGGCTGGAGGGAAGAAATTGACCTATCATTAGCTCCTGACATTATCCAGGAATTCAATTTCATAAATTATTCCAGAACTCATTAATTATTCATACAAATATTGAAATTGATGGTAATTTCCATTCGTGCCGCATGTTCTATTCTGTTTTTCATGGTGCTTTCCAGCCATTAGTTAATCTACACAAGAGACCCTGCTGACATAACACGGGCCTCTCCTGATTTTATGAATGAGAAACCCAGGACAGAGGTTAGGCATCCCGGCCAAACCTATGGAGAATCAGAAGCAGGTTGGGTGTGAACCCCAGTAAGGGGAAGGTAAATCAAGAGACCGGGTGTGCGACGCCGATGGCTGTCACGGCCAACCAAATGCTACAGTCCAGCGCCTAAGACAGTGTTGAATACCCCGGTGCGCCAACGGACCTGCAACAAACTTGCAGGAACCGATGGGCTTGTCCTGGGGATGCTCGTCGGGACACAGCCGTTTTCTCCTTCACAGGCCCTTCTGTGGAGGGTGACATTATGCCTTCCACATGGCCCCGAATGGACACCACCGTTGTCCTCATTACAAATCCCCTCGCCGCAGCCTGAGTTTGTGTCTGCTAAAGATCCCCCTAGGAGAAACGGCCGCTGCATCCTCAGCTGGGGGGACCGATATTTTTTTCATTTTCTAGGAGCACACCTTAGGAAACTAGAACTCCAGCCAAACTACTGCAGTGGTGACCAATCCCAGGAAGATAAAATGTCAACCTGCCAACCCAAAGCATTTATGTTGATCTTTGTAAATTCTGTTTGGGTTTTTATCATCTGTGGTCTGGCATTCTTTATATCACTTTATACTCTTTTTATTTTTGTTTCGTATGTGTTTTTCACTAGTTTTCGAGCTCCTTGAGGGCAGGGATCCTGTCTATTGTACTCTCTGAAGCACTGAACACAGTGCTCTGCTCACGGTAACAGCGTGGCCTAGTAGATAGAGCATGGGCCTGGGAGTCAGAAGGCTCTGGGTTCTAGTCCTGAGCCTGCCACTTGTCTGCTCTATGACCTCTGACCAGCCACTTAACTTCTCTGTACCTCCTTTACCTCATCTGTAAAATGGACATTAAGACTGTGAGCCCCATGGGGGACATGGACTTTGTCCAATCTGATTACCTTGTATCTGCCCCAGAGCTTAGAACAGTGCCTGACACATGATAAGTACTTAGCACATACTATATTCAAAAAAAAAAGTAATTGCTAAATAAATACCATTGATGGTTTTGAGATAGGTAGGTCTCCTCCATAAACTGTAAGCTTAGTGGAAAGAGCCCGGGCTTGGGAGGCAGAGGTCATGGGTTCAAATCCCACCTCTGCCACTTGCCGGCTGTGTGACTGTGGGCAAGTCACCTCACTTCTCTGTGCCTCGGTTCCCTCATCTGTAAAATGGGGATTAAGACTGTGAGCCCGACGTGGGACCACCTGATGGCTCTGTATCTACCCCAGCGCTTAGAACAGTGCTCGGCACATAGTAAGGGCTTAACAAATACCAACATTATATTATCATTATTATTATCATTACAGATATCGCTTTATTATTTCTTTGCATATTCTCAGAGGGCTCAAAAAAGCCGGCCAGAAATTCCTTCCACATAGCAACCCGTTATTCGACTGACTAGGATCTGTTGCCCCTTTGAGGTTGGTTTCCTTATTTGAACATAAAGAAAAACAGCAAGGCAGGGTAGTGGTTACCTATGCTGGAGATGGACTTATTCAGAAAAGCACCTCTTTATTTCAATTAATCAATCAATGGTATTCATTGAATACTTACTCTAATGTGGTTCATAGCATTTGTTCCATTTTATTAAATTCCCATTAGGTACAAGGGTACAACAGCTTAGTTCTCATTGTTAGAAGAGAACAATATTGCAAGCCTTGAAAGCTTCCAGGAATCTATCGTTCATTAGCAGTTTATCTGTGACTGGAGTAAAAGCTTTCATTTTTTCCATCACCTGAGGCGGGGGTTTTTTATTTCCTAGTTGCAAAACAGAACTTTCTCTCCTTCCCTCAACCATCACAAATATTTGAATCCAGGAGAAAATGGCACCCTAGACTCACCTCTCCAAAAGAACAGATTTCTTTTTTTTTTCTTTATAATATTTGTTAAGCATTTATTATGTGCCAGGCACCACACTAAGCACTGGGGTAGATACAAGCCAATCAGGTTGGACATAGTCCCTGTCCCACATGGGGGTCACAGTTTTAATCCTCATTTCACAGATGAGGTAACTGAAGCACGGCGACGTGAAATGACTTGCCCAAGGTCACAAAGCAGGCAAGTGCCTGAGCTGGGATTAGAACACGGGTCTTTCCCTGTGCTCTATCCACTAGACCACACTCTCCTCTTCGACACAACTGACTCAGGAAAGCAAAACCGATCTGTGACAGACACTTGTGAAAAAATGATCATAGTTAATTTGTGGATTTGGTTGGTTGTGTGTTTGTATGTGTGTGTGTGTGAGTGTGATCTTTCCTGAAAACACTTTGAAAGAACAATTAAGCCCTGAACTTGGACATGGAAAGATCAATCAGTTGTATAGCCCTGCTACCAATCATTGGTGAGCTATTAACTGATTATTAAAACCACTTTGAAAATTTACATAATCCCTCAATCAGTTGGTATTCAATTTGACAGTGCCAAATTTTGACCTCAGATAAGAGGCATGAGAAGCAGTGTGGCTCAGTTGAAAGAGCCCGGGCTTGGGAGTCAGAGGTCGTGGGTTCAAATCCGGGCTCTGCCGCTTGTCAGCTGTGTGACTGTGGGCAAGTCACTTCACTTCTCTGGGCCTCAGCTACCTCATCTGTAAAATGGGGATCGAGACTGTGAGCCTTATGTGGGACAACCTGATTACCCTGTATCTATCCCAGCGCTTAGAACAGTGCTCTGCACATAGTAAGCGCTTAACAAATACCAACATTATTATTAAATCCCTGGGGGCGCCTGCAATAGGACACTCACAGAAACATTAGGACATGATCAGAGCAGGGCCATATAAAATTCCACACTCCGTGTGCCACTGGAGCTAAATCAATTTTTCCGGGGCCCCTCATCTAACACGTAACGTCGCCACATCCCGCTGTGCGTGACGACAGTGGGACCGCCTCCCTGACTTCATTCCGCCGGTCCCCCCCTCTTAGACCCAGCAGCCCCAGCTCTTCCCCAAACCCATCCATGTGCACGAGGGCTCGGTGCAGTTCTACAGCAGGCTGGGGGTGGGATGAAAACGGGTGTCAGTCTCTGAACGGGCCCAGTCACCACTTGTGAGACTGCGGGGCTCTGGAGGAGAGGGACTCAGTCTTGCCACTCTCTGAGCCTAGAGGGGACTGAGAGAGAAAAAGAGAGAGAGAGAGTGTGGCCATGAACCCCTGGAGGCTTCTCTCCTTCCATTAGCATTCACCGATCCCTCTGTTATTAATATTTACTAATCCTTCCACTGTTAACATTAACTAATTAACGCTAATGGCCGGGGCTTTTATTTAGTGGTAACGTTTGGGGCTTTTTGCTAGTGGTAATGGCTGGGGCTTTTAGTCACTGGTAATAATTGAAGCTTTCAGCTAGTAGTAACGATGGGGGCTTTTAGTTAGTGGCAACGTTTGGGGCTTTTAGCTAATGGTCACGGCTGGGGCTATTTGCGAGCTGAGAGGTGGCCAGGGGAAGAGCCTTCTTGGGGTGGCAGCTGGTGTGGCTCTGCCCAGGTCAGATCCCTTACAGCTTTGGTTGGTGGAGGGGGGGCAGGGATCAGAGAGGAGAGGGCAGGTGACGGGATGACCCTTCCCTTTCCAGGCATACAAGCTGTGTCGACCAAGACCGTGGCTCCTCTGTGGCTCCCACGTGCTGGTTACTGCCACTGTGACCAGGACTACCTCATATCTGGGGACTTCAGCTCCGGGGCAGCTCCTTTTTTTAAAAAAAAAAAGTCACAAAACCATGGAATTTCTTAAGTGCTTACTGTGTGCCAGGAACTGTACTAAGCACTGGGATAGATAGAATAATAATGCTGGTATTTGTTTAGCACTTACTACGTGCAGAACACTGTTCTAAGCGCTGGGGTAGATACAGGGTAATCAGGTTGTCCCCCGTGAGGGTCACAGTTAATCCCCATTTTACAGATGAGGGAACTTAGGCCCAGAGAAGTTAAGTGACTTGCCCACAGTCACACAGCTGACAAGGGGCGGAGCCGGGATGGGTTAAATTGGACAGAGTCCACGTCCCACACGGAGCTTTCAATCTTAATCCCCATTTTACAGACGAGGGAATTGGGGCACAGAGAAGTTAAGTGACTTGCCCAGTGTTACATAATAGGCAAGTGGCAGATCCCAGGTCCTTCTGACTCCCAGGCTCGTGCTCTGTCCACTAGGCCATGTGGTTACTCCTTCCCATAGAGTTAAGAGACACGGTCTCACCTTCAAGGAGTTTATAATCTAGAGAGGAGAAAGACACGAAAATAAAAGACAGATGGGAGGAAGTAATGGCAGATGAAGATATGTACCTAAATAGTACGGGGTGCGGGGAGCTAAGAGTTTTGGTGAAGGAGGAATGACAAAATGGCAGTTCAGGGGGACCTGCGGGGAAGAGAGCAATCTCCGAGGTCCCTGTCCTCACCTGGCACACTGGAATTGCTTGTCTTGGCAAGAGGAGCCGAGTTGCCAAGTTTCTAGAGCATATTTCTGGCGGAGACTCTTCTCTGGGCTAAGGCAACACTCTTTAATCTCACTGAGCTCATCTCAAATATGTTATTTAAAAACCAGAGACTTTTGGAAGAGGAAAAATGTTTTTACTGTTTACACTTAGCCAAGCCCAAGATCAAAAAAACAAACTTGTACTCAGAAACGAAAGAGCAGTAGGTGGGCCTAACATCTACATGCCATTATCAACCAATCGTACGAGGCGTGTCCTTTCACCAATCTATTCGGGAAGACTTGAGATTCTGTAGAAATGTTTTACTGTTGGACTTAAAATACAATGTATATGGAAATGAATGTTTTCGCATCCAAAATGCTGCTGGTTGAACTCGCTCTGCATACATTTACACTCAAAATTAGTATGGCTTCTATAGTACGGCAGCACTTATAATCGTCAGTCTGTAGAACCTTGGTGAAAAGAACGCCAAAGGGGCATCAGGGTGAGCGTCTAATGATAGGCTCTGAGCAACGCTCCAGCACAGGTCTGCCATCCATTATGGTAACTACAGCTTTCTAACCAATTATTTCTAAAAAAATTTCTAACAATTCGAGAAACAGCATGGCCTAGTATAAAGAGCATGGGCCTAGAAGTCAGAGGGCCTGGGTTCGAATCCCAGCTCCGTCACTTGTCTGTTGTGTGACCCTGGACAAATCATTTAACTTCATCGTCAATGGTATTTATTGAGTGCTTACTGTATGTGGAGCACTGTCCTAAGAGCTTGAGAGAGAACAGTATAACAGAGTTGCTACATGCGTTCCCTGCCCGCAATGACTTTTTCTCTATGCCTCAGTTACCTCATCTATAAAATGGGGATTAAGACTATGAGCTCCATGAGGGGCAGGGACTTTGTCCAACTTGATTATCAGGACTTGGTACAGTGCCTGGCAAATAGTAAGCACTCTACAAATGCCATTTTCAAAAAAATATTCACGTACGAACATTTTCCCACTGCATCTTTTTTCCTTTAAGAGTTAGAGGTGAGGAAGGTTTTCCAATCTGTTGGTTCTAAAGATAATAATAATTGTGTTATTTGCTGAGAACTGTACTAAGCACTGAGGTCGATACAAGGTAATCAGGTTGGACTCTGTTACTCTCTCACACGGCATTCACTAATCTCAAGGGGAGGGAAAACAGGTTAGTGAATCCCCATTTTACAAATGAGGCAACAGCAAGTGATTTGCCCAAGGTCATAGAGCAGGAAAATGGCCAAGCCAGGATTAGGACCGAGTTCCCCCTGACTCCCAGGCCGGTATTTTTTCTCCTGGTTCTGCCACAGGCAAAGTCCTGAAAATTCATGGCTAGACTTTAGCAAAGATAAAAAACCCCATTTCCAAAATACTAGGATCAGATCATTTCGGGTGTTGATTATTTTCTCACGGATGAAGTTTACCTCTACCAATTCTAAACAATTAAACTGGACTCATTATCTGGCCTCCTTCCGGTCTCAGTGCCAAGAGGAGTGAGAAGTGAATTTGGCGAGGGAGAAAATGGGCGGAAATAACCAAATGGGAAATCTGTGTTCAGACAGTTCTCGGGCAAGCCATGAGTGAGCTCATTTAGGTATTCCATAAAAATTCCACATCTGCAGCATTGGCAAAGTATCTGGTTGTGGGGTTATTGCAGTCAGAGGCAGGTTTGCTGCCCAGTCAAGAGGAACCCCAAACTCCGGAGCTGTGTCAGGCTGGGCCGTGGGAGATGCCCCCAGGGAGATCCAAAGCTGCCTTCGGGATCTGTTCTGGCCAGGGCTCTCTCTCGTCTAGAGGATCTGTGAGGAACTGTTTATCTGTTGCCGAATTATCTGTTGCCGAATTGTCCATTCCAAGCGCTTAGTACAGTGCTCTGCACATAGTAAACGCTCAATAAATACTACTGAATGAATGAATGAACCGAGGGAGTTTTTCTGGACTACGGTGGAACTGGAACTTCCAGGAGGGTAACCTATGACAGCACTCTCAAAAGAAAACTGCTTTGGAGAAGCAGAGTGGCCTAGTGGAAAAGAGCACAGGCCTGGGGGTCTAAGAGCCTGGGTTCCAATTCTGTCTCTGCTGCATACCAGCTGGGTGAACTCGGGCAAGCCACCTAACTTCTCTGAACCTCGGTTTCCTCATCTGTAAAACGGGGATCGAGACTGAGCTCCACGTGGGACGTGGAATGTGTCCAATCTAATTAGCTTGTGTGTGCCCTAGCCCTTAGAACGGTGCTTGACGCATAGTAAGTGATTAATAGATACCATAATGAAAAACCAGGGGTCCCTGGGCCAAAATGACTATGTGTGTGATGCCCACTTCACAACATGGCACAGTGATATCTTTACGTTACATGGTATAACGACATCCTACAGGATCTTTTGTGGGAATTAGTAGACCTCGAAAGCTTCGTCTGAGAGGCCTAACTTCCCTTGATCCAAAGCTAGCATAATCCTCTCATGAGCCCCCATTTATATGGGGGGCTCTAGACCGTAAGCTCACTGTAGGCAGGGAATGTGTCTGTTTATTGCTATATTGTACTCTCCCAAGTGCTCAGTACAGTGCTCTGCACCCAGTAAACGCTCAATAAATACAACTGACTGACTGACTGACTGATGGATATCAGTACTGAGCCACTGGACCCAGACGCAGGAGCTGGGGAGAAAGGAGGTTGGGCACTTAAAAATGAATAAATGGAACATAAAGGCCTCCAGGAAAGCGGAGGTAAGGGACAAGGCCCAGACAGCTGAAAATGGACAGTCTGGTAAAAACCCCAGTCTCTGGCCTCCCTTTTCCCCAGCGTGGCCTTGTCTAGGAACAGAACATCCTCGCCGAGCTGGGCCCAAACCAGGTTCCCCTGAGGTCACCCTGGCCCTGCACCAAACCTCGACTTCATCTAATGGTACCCCCCAAACCTCCCAGGGGTATGACGATGTAGAAATGGAATTTTTGCAGTCGGGTAATCTTTCAGCTGCCAACTCTCATAGCTGGAAGGTGGAGC
The DNA here is from genome assembly GCF_004115215.2 of Ornithorhynchus anatinus. Classification (NCBI taxonomy): domain Eukaryota; kingdom Metazoa; phylum Chordata; class Mammalia; order Monotremata; family Ornithorhynchidae; genus Ornithorhynchus; species Ornithorhynchus anatinus. The sequence goes on from NC_041741.1 coordinate 42,534,597, forward strand.
AGTGAACCGCACACAGCTTGTAATTAAACTGGCGGCTGTTTAATTGTGTCGTAAGGGGAGATGGGTTTGAAACGTTGTGCCTAATCCAGGGATTCCAGTTTTTTCTCAGCCATCAGCCCCAATGAGATCTGCCGAAGACACATTCAAAAAAGCCTATTTGATATCCACTCCTGAATGAGTTTTCTGTCCAGGTGCATGAAAATATCTCATTATTTCATATAAGGCAAGTCCGCAGCCCAGCCATCAGCTCACATTCAGTGTCGCTGTATACCTGCCTAGGGCAAAATCAGTGTTTGTTTCCAAAATATCTGCAGCTCCACGCTTCCAAACCACGTGTTGGCAATCGTTTCACAAATTACGTTCAATTCTACCGAAGGAGAATTGTGTCAGGATATTTTAGGAGTCGCCAAAGACCTTTCGCTCTAGCCTAGACGGAAATCGATTTTCGGCCATGAAAATACATGGTCCTGTAGTCCCTCCTTCTTAGCCCTGGAGTCTCGGGGTGCACTGAGAGCTCTGGGTCCCCTTCAACATCTGCCAGCCTGTCTGGATTCTAGTATTTTCCATGACGTTCTCGTGTCTCCCATGAGGTTCTGGGGTTTCTCATAGTAATGATAATTATGGTAGGTAAGCACTTACTATGTGTCGAGCACTGTTCTAAGCGCTGGGGTGGATACAAGTTAATCAGTTGCACACAGCTCCTGTCCAACATGGGGCTCACAGTCTTAATCCTCATTTTAGAGATGAGGTAACTGAGGCCCAAAAAAGTGAGTGACTTGCCCAAGGTCACACAGCAGACAGATGAGGGAGCCAAGATTAGAATACAGGTCCTCCTGACTCCCAGGCCCGGGCTTTACCCACTAAACCTTGCTTCTTCTCATGAGGCCCTGGTGCCTCTCATGAAGCTCTGCTATTTCCCAAGAGACTCTGGTATCTCCCACAAGCTCCTGACGGCAGCAACAATGTGGACCACATTTAATAATAATGTCGGTATTTGTTAAGCGCTTACTATGTGCCGAGCACTGTTCTAAGCGCTGGGGTAGACACAAGGGAATCGGGTTGTCCCACGTGGGGCTCACGGTCTTCATCCCCATTTTACAGACGAGGTAACTGAGGCACCGAGAAGTTAAGTGACTCGCCCAAAGTCACACAGCTGACAAATGGCCGAGCCGGGATTTGAACTCATGACCTCTGACTCCAAAGCCCATGCTCTTTCCACTGAGCCACGCTGCTTCTCCAATTTAAGGTTGGGTGGGCTATTTGTCAATCCGGTGGCTGTGCCAATATCGGGATATTCACTCAATCATACCTATTGAGCGCTTACTGTGTGAAAGGCACTGTACTAAGCACTTGGGAGAGTACAATACAACAATCAACGGACACATTCCCCGCCCACATCAGGTATCTGCAGCAGATGTTGAAGAGAGGATATGGGTTCATGGCTTCAGAAACATTCTTTCCAGTTCCTTGCAAATGGTGGCTTGGGATTAATAAGAGACGTGTTCAAGGCAGAAAAGGTGAAATTCTTTAAGGAATTTATTTCTCATCTGTGTTCAACTGGGGAGATACCCTTGGGAAATGGGCTTCCAGTTGTCGGGGTGAAGTGATTATTCCCACCCCTGAGAAGCTTCTTAAGCCTCTGTATCCGGGCTCATTTAATTGTACATTCAATCATTTCCTTGGATTATTCTGTAAATACTTTCATACCGACTCTACCATTGTAGTGTAATCTCCTTGTAGTCGGGGAATGTGTCACTTTGTTCTTCTGTTCTTTCCAAGCGACTAGTACAGGGTAATAATAATAATAATGACGGTATTTGTTAAGTGCTTACTATGTGCCAAGCACTGTTCTGAGTGCTGGAGTAGGTTGTCCCACGTGGGGCTCACAGTCTCTATCCCTATTTTACGGATGAGGTAACTGAGGCAGAAAGAAGTTAGATGGCTTGCCCAAGGTCACACGGCAAACAGGTGGCAGAGTCAGGATTAGAACCCACAACCTCTGACTCCCAAGCCTGGGCTCTTTCCGCTAAGCCATGAGCAAGTGGGGACTCAATAAATGCAGCTTCTAGCAGCGTGGCTCAGTGGGAAGAGCCGGGCTTGGGAGTCAGAGGTCATGGGTTCGAATCCCCGCTCTGCCACTTGTCAGCTGTGTGACCGTGGGCATGTCACTTCACTTCGCCTCAGTTACCTCATCTGTAAAATGGGGATCAACTGTGAGCCTCACGTGGGACGACCTGAATACCCTGTATCTACCCCAGCGCTTAGAACAGTGCTGTGCACGTACTAAGCGCTTAACAAACACCAACATTATTATGATCATTCAATTTCTAATAATAATAGTATTAGTTAAGCACATACCGTGTGCCAGGCACTGTACTATGCGTCGGGGTGGATACAAGTGCACTGAGTTGTCCACCGTCCCCGCCCCACGGAGGGCTCACGGTCTTAATCCCCATTTTACAGATGAGGTAATGGAGGCGAAGAGACGTTAAGTGACTTGTCCAAGGTCACACAGCAGAGAAGTAACAGAGCCGGGATTAGAAGACAGGTCCTTCTGACTCCCAGGTCTGTGCTCTACCCAGTAGACCACGCCGCTAACAACGTTACTTCTTCATCAGCCTTAGCTCCTCTACTTCAGCTTTCTCCCTAGCTCTTCGCCCAACCCCTCGCGGAGGGATGTTGACAGGCCAGGAATCCCAGGTCCATGCACAGGGATGTCAATAACACAGCCGACATCCGTGTTATGTTATAAAAGTAGATTATTATTGTTTCACACTGCTGCCTTACGTTCAATTGGTTCTATAATATCTTACCTGAGTACTTAACATTAATAGGAAAAATTGTTCTTTTGGTTCCCATGACAACAGGCAAAGAATAAATGGAAAACATCACGGCAGTTCTACATCGTGTAGGAATAATATATACGATGGTGCGGTGTAATAGGGTATTTATTATATGGGATTAATGTAAGTCAGGTCCATGCCGATAACGATATTATGTCACCGCACACGGGTTGGGTTAGCCCAGGGCAATACGAAAAATCGCAAGTTTCATTATTCATTGTTTTATAAGAGTGTCAGTACTAGCCACCATGTTTAGGTTTTTGACACCAGTCACCCCACAAGTGTTGAAAAGCAATATGTTGTGGTTGAGGAGACAGGTTTTTGTTTTGTTTTATTTTTCCAGGATGACTGAAACAGCACTGACTGATGGATTAGGGCACTGACCTAGAAGTCAGAAGGATCTGGGATCTAATCCTGGTTCCACCACTTTTCTGCCTTTGACCTAAGTCACTTCACTTGGAGAAGCAGCGTGGCTCAGTGGAAAGAGCAGGGGCTTGGGAGTCAGAGGTCATGGGTTCGAATCCCCCCCGCTGCCACTCGGCAGCCTTATGACTGTAGGCAAGTCACTTAACTTCTCTGTGCCTCAGTTCCCTCATCTGTAAAATGGGGATGAAGACTGTGAGCCTCATGTGGGACAACCCGATTACCCTGTATCTACCCCAGCGTTTAGAACAGTGCTCCGCACGTGGTAAAGCGCTTAACAAATACCAACATTATTATTATTATTTTTCTGTGCCTCAGTGACTTCATCTGTAGAATGGGATTAACACCATGAGCCCCATGTGGGACAGGGATTGTGTCCAACCTGATATGCTCATATCCACCCCAGTGTTTAATACAGTGCCTGGCACATGGTAAGTGCTTAACAAATACAATTATTATTGTTAGCGGCTTCCCTGATACCCCAGAATCTGTCTGATCGACAGCTGCTGACAGGGGAGGAGGAACGAGCCTTTGCTCTTCTCTGCTAAGCATTTCTAAATATATGTAATTTAACAGAATCTTCCCAGAGCAGCTTGAGTCCACTTGGAAAGTGAAGCGACTATTACAGCTTTTAGATTTAATGAATAATCGATGCTACTCATTACAGTCTAGGAAAAAGATCTCCAGCCTGGAAATCAGGAGACCGGCCCGCTGTGTGATCTTGGGTAAGTCACTTTAGTTCTCTGTGCCTCTGTTTCCTCATTAATTCTTTCAGTCTATTAGAGCATTATTTAGTAAATTACAGCTCCAGGGTGTTGCAACTTCCTAAAAGTTATCCCGGTTTGGGTCTAAAAGAGTTAACTATGTCCCTAAAATTTCTGTTTCACATCTAGAGAGAAACACAGAAGAATCTACCCTCTTAAATTTCACTTGGTTGGAAAGTGATGGCAGAAATAATTATACATAAATGGTGAAGTCTTGTGGGAATCAATACAAGTTAAAGAATCATACCATCTTATTTTACATAACATTTAAACAATTGATTAGCTTTGGCTGGTTGCTTGATGAGGTTTTAATCATTCAAAAGTATCTTGAAAAACAATCCAGGTTTTGCCTTTCTCTTGCTGGTTTCTTTCTGTTATATGCTTTCCGTTTCTCTTATAAGACCTAAGAAACGGCTAATGTTTCTTAAACACCTGAAACATTGGAGTTTTGACAATAAGCTAAATTTAGCTGTTCACGGATCAGTGGATCATTCACGCGGTGAGGAAATTGAGTTACATTCTCAGGCTGTATATTTTGAGGGTTTTATCTATTTTTTTAACCACTGGATCATTAAAAAAAAATTAGGGTTAAATCCCTCAAAATTTAATGCTTTAAAACATTTCGTTTTTCCTTTCGTGTTCCCCGTTTAAATGCACTTAATTGATCGGTCAATCATAAAGCACTGTCCTAAGCACTTGGGAAAGAACAATTCAGTAGAGTTGCCAGGCACGATCCAGGCTCTCAAGGAGCTTACTATCTACCAAGGGAGTTTAAGTTGATGAACTTACCTTTAACAACTAAACATTAACTTAAGTCGATATACAAATCCATCTTAATTCTGCCGCAGTTGACCTTTGTCAATTTAGTTTATTTTGGGGCTTGAATTGGCACTCTACAAGCTGCTGCCAATAGAACAGTCCGATGGGTCATAGTCAGCTGGCAATACAGCTAAAGATGTCTGCTTATTCATCGTTTTCTTTACTCAGGTCACCCCACCCTGGCGTGACACTTGTTCCCCGCTCCACCCCCCCAGATGAGAAAAATAGTTCCACCATGGTGGAATTGCCACCTTATGTCAAAGCTATTACAAGAGGGATCATCTTTCAGGCTGCAGTGGAAAGCGGTCTTCATGCATAGTTTGTTCACCACCAGGAATTTGAATTCGGTTCAGTCAATTAACCCTTTCCCGTCTTCCTTCCCTCCCTTCCTCCCTCTTTTTTTTCCCTCCTATCCTCCCTCCCTCGGGCCTGGGAGTCAGAGGACCTAGGTTCTAATCCCTGCTCTGCCACTCATCTGCTGTGTGACCCCGGGGCAGTCACATAACTTATCTATGCCTCTATTCCCTCATCTGTAAAATGGGGATGAAAACTTTGAGCCGCATGTGGGACAGGGACGCTGTCCGACCTGATCACCCTGTGTCTACCCCAGCGCTTGGAACAGTTATTTGGGAGCTGGCCTGGGCCTGAGCGGAGCAAAGAGTGGCTGAGCCCACGGGAAGCTTTTCTCCTGTCTACATGGCTTCTGCTAGTCGGCCCCCTCTGCAAACAGCACCTCATCAAGCCGGGCTGGTAGGAATTGGAGTTGGCAGCAGAGCAGAACTGGTCTCCCATCCTCCAAATCACTATGAAAGGCAGGGGTAGAAGACACTCGCTTGCCCCTCAGTGACTCTACACTCTCAGGAACGCTGGACTGGACAGTTGGGCTCGTTGGATTAAGATAAATGAGATCATTACTGCCCCAGGTCAATGCCCACCAGGTTTAGAACTACTGATATAACAACACCAAATCCACAATATTGACCCTGGTCATTGCGCCCGTAGGACGGGGTGGTCAATTCTAACCAGGTTTTTTGGGCCGTGGGAGTCAAATATACAATACCAAGTCCTGAATAAATGTCTTTAAAAGGCAATTGTTAAGGAGCATTGCCACCTCACCGCAAGAATGAAAATGGAGAGATATTGAAAATGACAAGTAAGCTCACACCATAATTTGTCTACCTTTTATACCTCCTTTTAGTTACCTTCCTGCTGGAAATAAATACTGCTGTTCCCAAGGTAGTGAAATAAATGTTTTTACAGTGGAAATATTAATTTATTTCCATAATAGAAATTGACTACACTATTGATCAAAGTGTCCCATCAATCAACTCTTCCTAATTATGAATATGGAAGTTGCACCCAATGGCTTAGTAGTTGTCAAACAGCTATTGATGGAAAGCTGCTATTCTAGGAATGAATACTAACCTCTCCAACGGCAAACTGGAAGGGAAAAAAACCCTAAATTTAACATGTTGAGTATACAAACGAAAACATGTGGCTCAAACCTTCCACATAATAGTTCTCAAATAGTAATAGTAATAGAAGGAATAGTAATAGTAGTCAGGGAAAACGTGGAAGAAGCGGATCAGCAGCTAGATGGATAGAAACATGACCACCATAACGGAAGAACCATTAGAAAGGTCGTGGATTATGGCAGAGGAGGGGATGCACTGGAGAAGGTATATCCATGAATCGGAAACGACTCGATGGAACTTCATAATAATAAGTAGTAGTAAGAGTAGTAATTAATAATTATGATAGTGGTATTTGGGAAGCAGTTACTAAGTGTCAAGCACTGTCCTAAGTGCTGGGGTAGCTACAAGATAATCAGTTTGGACAAGTCCCCCTGTTCCATATAGAGCCCATAGTCTAAGTAGGAGGGAGGAGGATTTAATCCCCATTTACAGATGAGGAAAGGGAGGCCCAAAAAAGTAAAGTGACTTGTCCCAGGTCACATAGGGAACCCGAAGGAAGCAGACACAGAGACAAATGCGGGAGCCCAGAAAAGCTAAAAGGGACATAGATACAGGCACGCAGAAGTCAAACACAAGTATTCATTCATTCAGCTGTATTTACTGAGGGCTTAATATGTGCAAGGCACTGTTCTAAGCACTTGGGAGAGCGCAATATAGTAATAAACAGAAACAATCCAAGCCCGCAGCAAGCTTACGGTCTAGAAGCGTGCGAGCGAGAGATATACGCAGTATGTGACAGAGGAGACATTGGTAGAAGGACAGTGATGAAGACAGGAGAGAAGAAAAACAGGAAGGAAAAACAGAAAGGAAGAAAGGATGAAAAAGACAAAGTTTCTCTAATGCAGGTAGGCAGGCTTTCTCTAATAGTTTACTAAATGTGCTCTTACGTACGTTTCCGGCAACCTCAAAAAGACACTAGAGACTGGTGAGGAGTAAAGACCAACATTCACTTTCTGAATAGTTCAAATAAACTTACTATTAATCTAAGAACTGGTATATCAGTTTTATAAACGTGGTTCAGAGACTAATTTGGGATTTAAAAATTCATCGGTTTCTATAGCTCTTTGAGTTTGCGACTCTGTCAGGAATCCTCACAAGTCTCAGTCTACTTCATTTTATGAACGATAAATTCCCCTCTTAAATGTCAACAACTCCAATAAATACATTAAAATCTTATCCAAACAGATTGTTCCAAGAGATTGTAAAATGTTTTATCCAATTTATGTGCAATAAAGAGCCTCAGAGATGTCTGCTTATCTTGATTTTCCCCTAATTTGGCAAGGATTGAAGCTTGAGTCCATCACAGGCCAACATCACGTCAAACTGGATGAACTTCCAGAGGAACAAACACCACCAAGACTAATAAAGCTAGATTCCACCATTTCACCACAGGTTCTCCTAAACGGGCCCTACCAATTCCAAATATGACGCACATTGGCCTGAAATCAAAGATCCACTCGGAAATGTTCTTGTAAAATCATTATTGTAGTATTTGTTAAAAACTTACTATGCGCCAAGCACTGTCTAAGCACTGGAGTAGAGACAAGATAATTAGGTTGAACACAGTACCTGTCACACCTGGGCTTCACAGTATAAGGGGGAGGGAGTAAGATTTACTACAGATGAGGAAACTGAGGCGCAGAGAAGTGAATTGACTTGCCTTAATGTCACCTGTTAGTCAAGATGCCTAGTGGCTAAAGCACGGGTCTGGGAATCAGAAGGACCTGGGTTCTAATCCCAGCTCTGCCACTTGTCTGCTGGGTGATCTTGGGCAAGTCAGTTAACTTCTCTTTGCCTCAGTTACCTCATCCGCAAAATGGGGATTGAGACTGCGAGCCCCACGTTGGACAGGGACTGTGTCCAACCCGGTTTGCTTGAAACCACCCCAGCGTTTAGTGCAGTGCCTGGCACACAGTAAGCACTCAACAAATGCCATCATGATCATTATTATTATTGTTTGAGAGCTAGCGTCCAGAGCCGTAGACTCTGACAGAAAAGATTAAAGCAATTTCCTGTGAGAAAAGATAATTGCTTTGTTGCTCATCTGTGGGTACTTATGGCTTCAATTGGATGGGATTTCATTCCTGTGGAAAGTGGTGGAAGAAAATAGTTGGAAAATGCCTGTTTGCTGGGACAAAGGGGTCAGTAGGAACTACTCCCTTTTTCTGGATAATTAGAGACCTGAATCTACATTACTTTCCTAAGGAATTTACTCCAAATTGCAGTGAGCTTTACAGATGGGAGGGATATGCACTGAACATGTCCAAAGAGTTTATGCTTTCTTGCATCTGACAGGGAACCAAGGGTAAAGATCGACAGAACAGTGAGATTAAAAATCTTCCAGCCTACCAAAATTCCCACTATTATATTCCCACTGTTATCCACCATTCTTCAGTTGTCTCTTTTTTCCTCCTCAACATTCCACCGACTCACTGTCTTACAGTACTCACCTAGTAAGTCAACAAGTCTATTGTTCGTTTGAATCAACCTACTCAGTCGAGGAAGAAGAACCAGACTAAGGTCTCAGTGGTGTCACTGTTCTTGGAGAATAGAGGAGCGGCACAGCCTACTAGAAAGAGCACGGTTCCGGGGGTCGGGGAACCTGAGTTCCAATCCTGGTTCCATTGCTTGCCTCCCATGTGATCTTGGGAAAATCACTTAACTTCTCTGTGCCTCAGTTTCCTCCTCCATAAAATGGGGATTCAATTTCTGTTCTTCCTCTTATTTAGACTGTGAGCCCCAAGTGGGGGCTCATCTCACCCTCAGCCCACAACATTTATGTATACATATATATTTGTAACTTACTTTAAGTCTGTCTCCCCTTCTAGACTCTAAAGGGACTGCATCCAACCTAGTTATCTTGTTCCTAAACCAGTGCTTAGTATAGTGCTTGGCACATAATAAGCCCTTCAAAATATTATTATCACTATTATTATCTTGGAGTTCCATGAACTGAAAACTAGCTTTAGGAGAAAAATACACTTGTGTGACTCTCTTAAGGATATTCTGATACTGGCTAGACGGCAATAAATTAATAGCAAGGAGATCTCTCTTTTTCAGCTTAGATTCAGCTTAATAATGTTGTTTAGAATGCTCTTTGGGTAAATACCACTTATCCCACTGTTCATGTTGTTGCTGGTTTTCTAAGGATCCCCAGAATTCTGCCTTGTCTTAGGGTTCTTGTGAACAGCCATAATTTGCAACATTCTCAAAATTCTTGCTCTTTGAATGTCATATTTTGCTGCTTCCTTATATTAGAGCTCATTCCTAAAGAGCCAAAATGTTTTAGAGGAAAGCATCCTAATTCTCACAGTATAATGAATGTTAAGACAAATAAGTTAGCTTCCATGCTTTTGTCCCCTTTCATAAAATAGGAATAATCATATCCCGACTCCTCAATATGCTGTTACATTGTCTCACCATAATTGTTATTCTAAAAGTGAGAATAAACTCTTTTTATTAATATTGAATGCTTAGTGGGAGCTAATGTTGAACTAGGTAATGTATAGAGGACAGACATATCTGGTCCAATTCAACAAAACAGACAATACCCAAGTACTAAGAAAATGATGATAATGTTCTCGGGAAAAGAAGGGTAGTGTCATATTTTGAGACAGTTCCAATTATCTTCAGTTTTTTTCTTAGTTTTTAATGGTATTTGTAAAGTGCTTACTAAGTGATGAGGTAGATAGAAATAATCAGACTGGACACAGCCCCTGTCCACATAGGGCTCACAATCTTAATCCCCATTTTCCAGATGAGGTAACTGAGGCACAGAGAAGTGAAGTGACTTGCCCAAGGTCACATAGCAGAAAAGTCACCGAGCTGGAATTGGAATCCAGGTTCTCTGACTCCCGGGCCCGTGCTCTTTCCCCTCGGCCATACCGCTTCTCTTCTGTGATCTACATGTAGTTGTCTTTAGTATTCAAAGACACCACAGACTTGATACTCATCCCACCTTAAGCCCCACAACATTTATGTATACATATATATTTGTAACTTACTTTAAGTCTTTCTCCCCTTTTAGATGTAAGCCCTTTGTGGGCAGGTAACATGTCTACCAACTCTGTCATATTGTATCAATCAACTGATCACATTAATTAAGCGCTTACTGTGTGCCGCGCACTGTACTAAGCATTTGGGAGAATATAATGCAATAATCTAACAGGGTTGGTAGACACATTCTCTGCTCGCAACGAGAACCAGACTACACTCTTTGTACGATGCTCCCTAAGCAGTAAGCGCTCAACAGAAACCACTGTTTGATTGACTGATGGATGGATGGATGGTGAAATTCCCCTCTGTGGTGTATATGTGTGTGCAGCTGAAAGGCCAATGAGGGGTCCACAGTTCTGGTCACATGCCAGAACTTCACTGTTCATGGTCTTGTCTTGTCATTTTGATATTGACTGTTGCCTGTAAATGACCCTGATGGAATTGCTCAGAGAACTGGAGGTGTCACTGGATCAATCGATCCAGCAAAGGTACTTACTGAGTGCTTACTGTATGCGGAGCACTGTACCGAATACTTGGGAAAGTATAATACAACAGATTTGGAAGGCGCGATCTCAACTTAGATTGTGAGTCCTATGTGGGACAAGCACTGTGGATTTGAGGATTCAGCACGGGCCTGGGAGTCAGGAGCACCTGGGTACTAATTGTCTGCTGTGTGACCCTGGGCAAGTCGCTTCACTTCTCTGTGCCGCAGTTACCTCATCTGTAAAATGAGAATTGAGGCTGCGATCCCCGTGTGGGACGTGGATTATGTCCAAACTGACTAGCTTGTATCCACCCCAGCGCTTAATACAGTGCCTGACACATAGTACTCGCTTAAATAATATCCTGAGAAAAACTGTATCTGCCCTAGCACTTAGAGCAGAGCTTGACCCATATAATGTGCTTAACAAATTAAAAAAAAAATGGCATTTAGGTTGTACTGGGGGAGATGGACAAGCCCGTGCTCGATCCACTACACCACACTGTTTCTTGAGCAAGGCCCCACTTCACCTTCGTGGTTTTATTGTCAGGCCAGGAAAGCAAAGCTAGTCATCCCACTCCTTGGAGCTATAGGGGGGCCGCATATGCTGCCAAGATGGCAACTTTCTATGGGAAGCAGCTTGGCGTAGTGGATAGAGCCTAAGTCTGGGAGTCAGAAGGTCATGGGTTCTAATTCCAGCTCCGTCACTTGTCTAGTGTGTGGCCTTGGGCAAATCACTTCTTTGTCCCTTAGTTACTTCGTCTGTCAAATGGGAATGAAGACTGAGCCCCATGTGGGACAGGGACTGGCTCCCAACCGATTTGCTTGAATCCACCCCACTGCTTAGTACAGTGCCTGACACATAGTAAGGGCTTAACAAATACCATAATTATTATAATACAATAGAGTTAGTAGACATGATCCCTGCCCAGAAGGTGCTTACAGGCTAGAGAGGGAGACAGACATTAAAATAAACTCCAGATAGGGGAAATGGGGATATGTACATAAATGCTGTGGGGCTGGGAGTGGGGTGAATATCTAGCGCTTACGGGCACAGATCCAAGGATATAGATGATGCAGAAGGGGAGTCATTTTCACACCTTGAAGTCTTGTCATGGGAAGGGAACTTGTTTACCAATAGTGTTGTATCGTTCTCTCCGAAGTGCTTATATACAGTCCTTTGCGCACAGTAAGCACTTAATAAATACCACTGACCTACTTTAGGTGTTCTGTTCATTTCTTGAAAATGAAAATAAATGAATAAAAATAAAAATTCATACCCCACACCTCATCTTCCAATCCAAACTCACAGGCCTTTGGCAGAGGAGCCAAGAAAGGAGAACAGTGAATAAAGTAACTTCCAAACTGTTTACTTGAAACAAGGTAAAGGATTTTGTTTGAATCTAATTGTTCAGCAAAGCGAGAGAGACTTCACCCTGATATCTTGCAGGTGGTGTGTGCTTGCTTAAACACTGGGCAGAAGGCTTGCTTTCTGTGGACTTTCTAAGCCACCAGAGTGGCAGAACCAAATTTTCCTTTAACCTTGTATAAGTAACTTAAATCTTTTTTGAACTTTATTTAGCTTCCCTTAGACATCTCCAAGGTTATCTACTATTTTGGAAAAAAAATTTTAAAAAGATCTCTTATTGCTCTTCTAGAAAACTTCAGTACACCACAGATACCTATGGAGGAGTGATAGTTTGAGTAATTTATCAATCACCGGTATATACTGAGTACTTACGACGTGCAGAACACTGTACTGAATGCTTGGGAAAGTACAATACAACAGAATTAGTGGTCAAGTTCACTGTATGGGCACTAACATGGGGTGCGAGTTTGGAGAGTTGATGTTATGAAGGATGTGGGGTCTAGTGGGAGGGGTTGCACAGGGTCCAGTGTCGGGGGATGTGGCTTTCACAGGGAGTATCTCCCCCACCTGACTCCCAGTGAGGATGAAAAATATAATGACCCTCCTGGCTGTGGGGCATAGAAGGTTTGGCCAGTGCTGGTCCAAGGTGGGGCTCAGAGTTGGCTGAAGGTGAGAGGAGCGCCAAGCTCACCCCGTACCTCAACCGGGGTGTGAGGAAATGCATGCTTGCTCTCTGAGTTTCCTCCATGGGAAAGGAGACCTAGTTTGTCTTCTGGATCTCCTTCCACACCACAAACTCGGGCTCATGAAAAAGGGGTCTCCTGCCTAGTCCCAGAATCCTTAGGTGGGAAGGAGAGAAGCTCCTAGTTCTTCTCCTGAACCCTTGGTAGAATGTCGGGTCAAGCCAGGGTTGAGAGGATCCCTTTGGTTACCACTAGAACCCCCACCGGGAACCAGTCGAGGGGCAAACGAGCTTCCAGTTTTCCAGCTCCACACCCAGGCAGTGTTCAATAAATACCATTGACTGACAGATTGAAAGCAGTTCACCACTGCCTCACTAAGTATTAGGAATAAGAATTACGGTATTTGCTTAGCAGGATATCAGTTGTATCAACAGCATATATCAAAAAGCTTCTCGAAACCAGTATTTTTCTTGCCTTGCCTGGAAATTGGGATCCATATGTAATAAAACCTTCCATCTTCTTAACTTTGGGTTGAAGTTCTAGATTATTTACAATGAGATGTAGTCAGTGTGGTCTATTGGAAAGAGCATTGGCCTAGGAGTCAGAGGATCTGGGTTTTAATCCCATCTCTTCCACTTACCTGCCAGGTGACGTTAGGGAAAGTCAATTAGCTTCTCTGTGCCTCAGTTTCCTCATCTTTAATAAATCCTACTACCTCCCTCTTAGACCGTGAGGCCCAGGTGGGACAGGGACTGTGCCCAACCTGATTATTTTGTCTTTATCCTTTAGACAGAGATCAGCCCATAGTAAGTGATGAATAAAATCACTTAACGATTCTGCCACCTGGCCCTCCAAGGCAATAGCCAACTCCCACCTCCCTGTTAAATCATTTGCCCAGCAGTCATATTGAAAGCCCCTCAACGGATTTGTGTAATGCAATTAAATTGCAATGTGTACAATGAAATAGTTTCCCTAAACCAACTTGTAGAAATACATTCCTTTGAAAGATGGAAATATATACTGAGAATCTAAGATTCTTGATCTGAGGGTCAGTGTAAATTCAATATTAGAGGAACTCAGTATACGTTCTGATCACCTGACTGGATCCATCTTATGAAGCGGGCGCCGTCTCAGCTAAGCTACAACCTAAAGTTTCTTAAACATACAGGGTATTAGAAAAGGAGGCAGATATCACAACTCTAGATATTTGTAAAATGAAGATGGTTAGTTCACTCTGTCTGACCTTGAGAATAATAGGGAACTCTGTTGTAGTAATAAAAATGATAAAAATAATGATGGCAATGGTATTCGTTAAGCGCTTACTATGTGTAAGCGCTGGGGTAGATAACAAGCAGTAAACAACAGCAGTGGGGAAAAGCAATTACCAGGCATTCAAGGCACTATAAGAAAGACCCCCAAAAATCTTCTTTGGGGCCCTTTAGACTGCAGGTCAGACTCCTGTTTCCTTACAAACTGTCAGAATAAATTCGCTCAGTGGCTTAGTCCGGTCTAAATGTCAGGCAACCTGCTGATCACTTCTAAAGTATTCACACTCCTCTCCAGTATCACCACAGAAATGACTGGGGTTCAGCTTCTGACTATAGTTGGAGAACAGGTGTAATGATCTGAATAGCAGCCCACCAGTAAGAGGAATTGGCTATTGGAAGGGTTAGCCAAATTGCTCATATTCAGACTTTCAGATGCCTTATTTAAAAATTGATTATGTTGGGGAGGGGATTGGGAAGAAGTATGAATTATTAAGCCAGAAAGACGTCTTCTGGCCCCTGTGAACTAACCTTAGGAAGAAAAAGGGCACAACAGTGGTTTTCCAAGTAAGGTTAGGCTCAGGCTAATAATGGGCAAAGACAGAGTTCTCTCCAGACTCATACTGCAATATGCTTTCACCTGCAATTTACTCAACAGTGGGTCTCTGGAGATTTTCTTACTATCAGATTTCTGCTCTAAGAAACTTCAAAAGGGAAGTATTGGTTCTTAGATAAAGTTAGAAATTTTATTTTTTATGTAATGCTTTCCTGGAGTATTTTCCCAACCCCAGCTAAATATCTCCCCGTCAATTCCAAAAGAAAAGAGTATATAACACCCAGTGATGCCTCCTTTCTGAGCATGTTCAGTGAAAGCAATCTGGGTATCACTGTGTTTGTCATTTCTCACTTACCTCATCTGTAAAATGAGGAGTCAATCCTCCTCCCTCCAATTTAGACTGTAAGTCTCATGTGGGACCTGGACTGAGTTCAATAATAATAATAATAATAATGGCATTTGCTAAGCACTTACTATGTGCCGAGCATTGTTCTAAGTTCTGGGGTAGATACAACGTTCAATCTAATTAGCTTGTAGCTACCCCAGCACTGAATACAGTGCCCGGAACATAGTAAGCACTTAAAAAATACCATTAAAAATAAGTTATATTGTTGGTATTTGTTAAGCGCTTACTATGTGCAGAGCACTGTTCTAAGCGCTGGGGGAGACACAGGGGAATCGGGTTGTCCCACTTGGGGCTCACAGTCTTAATCCACATTTTACAGATGAGGTAACTGAGGCCAGAGAAATTAAGTGACTTGCCCACAAACACACAGCTGACAAGTGGCAGGGCCGGGATTCAAACCCATGACCTCTGACTCCCAAGCCCGGGCTCTTTCCACTGAGCCACGCTGCTTCTCAAGTTGTCTGGATTAGGTGAAAAGTTCCTGGAAAACTGAATTTGGAGGAGTAGGGGTCTCAATAGCGAGAATTAAAAATTACATAATAATGATAAAAAAAAGTGCCCCTCTAGCCCCAGGATGATTGAGCTAATAGATGATTTGCCATGAATGTCAGCATGTCTGGGTCACCAGCAGTGAGGAAACAGGGGGGAGCAGAATGGAGTAGTGGATATATAGTAGATAGGTCTTGGAGCCAGAAGGTCATGGGTTCTAATCCTGACTCGTCACTGCCCAAGGTCAAGTCACTTCGCTTCTCTGTGCCTCAGTGATCTCATATGTAAAATGGGATTTGAGACTGCGAGCCCCATATGGGACAGGACCATGCCCAACTCAATTTGCTTGTATCCACCCCAGCGCTTAATACAGTGCCTGGCACATAGTAAGGGTTTAACAAACACCATCTTCAACAGGGAGCAATTGCCTTGCATCCGCACGGTTCGCTTTGACTGATTCTCCCTCTTGCATCAGAAACGTCACCACCTCCCTTCTAATGAACTAACACTTTAATGAATACAATCTCTTTAGCAGAATATTTATTGGCTCTCTTGAATTAATCAAGTCAAACAAGCCCTAGGAAGCCCTTCCCTTTTCTTTTTTTCATGAACTGCTGAAGGTAAAAGTCTACATCTTTTTTTACAGTGTGGTCTACTTTCCTAAAACAGTTATACTGCCTGATCTCACATTTACAGTATTTACATTCTTGCAACACAGCAAGCTTCTAGGCTGAAGAACGTCCGTACCTGTTGCCACGAGAGCCAGTGTGAAGTCATAGACTTTATTTATTTATTGAGCACTACCGTGTGCAGAGCAATGTACTAACCTCTTGGGAGAGTACAGTTTAATGCACGCCTCATAACGCATGATCGAGAACCCAAAGCCAGCAGTCTTCCTTGAGCACAATCTATCAAGTAAGAAGCATTGATTTAGGGCAGTAAAAGGGTCATGGTATTGGTTTTTTAGGTGCTTACTATGTGCCAAGCACTATACTAAGCAATGGGGTAGATACGAGATAATCAGGTTGGAAACCTGAGGCTAAGTAGTTGGGAGAACGGTATTGAATTCTCATTTGATGGATGGGGAAACTGAGGCACCGAGAAACTAAGTTGATTTGCCCAAGGTCAGATAGCAAACAAGTAAGCACACAACCAAAATTAGAACCCAGATCTCCTGAATCCCATTTCTAGACTCTTTCACAAGGAAAGAAAAAGAGAATCACCCCTCCACACATACAAAATTGTGGACTTTTTGTTAGCTTTTTCCTCGATTGCAATATAATTCCAATACCTGGAGGGTCTTTACTGATTAGGCTTGATTAGCTTGTAATATAAAATAAGGTTTCTATATAAGAAAAGTCTAGAGTGGTTCAATTTGGCGTTCTAGTAAACAGAGAGTTAATATTTTCTATTACCTTTTCTGGCCTTCTCTGAATTCCTAGAATTAGAGCAAAGTTCACAGTAGATTGTTGGTGAGACGTGACCTGGTAATAAGAAAGTGGCATTAAATTAACCTGCCAATACTAGTGTTACACAGGTTGATTTGAATCTGATTTGCTATGTGAAGGGAATGAAATTATTCTTTCTCCTGTTTCAAGACGGACCTCCAATGTATCCTTTAAATAACCTCCTGTCAATCTCTCATTTTTGGTTATTTTTTAATGTTGGGCTGGCCCTTAGTCTTAAATCATCCCGCATATTGTACTGAAAAAAACAGTTTATTTGGATGATGCTCCTTCTCAGACTGTAGACATAAAGACTAGGCATCTGAGCTGTCCTTGGAAACTAACCTCCTTGAATGTTAAATGACTGAATGTTTAAAGCCAACAAACAAATTGGGGATAAAGTCGTGTTGCCAGATTGCAGCTTGGAGACAATAGGACATTAGCGGCAGACACTTGTGAAGAGATGGAAATCGTGGCACTCAAAAAGGCACAATTAAATACCTGCGTTCCCCCGGACACACATACACACTGCCTGGCAGCCCTAGGTTAAAGAAAAATTTACCTACACACACACAAAAAAATCCTCTGACAGAGGAACCTACTGCAAGTCTATTGTCTTTCCTGGATGAGTGACTCACACTGGAGTCACATGGTTCGGGATGTGAGTTTACACAACTCAGCACTTCAGACATGAAGGAGAGATAGTTTGCATTTGCAGAATTGAAGAGCTTTGTGAGTCTGTGTGTGAGACAGGATTGAGGAGCTGTGTGGGTTAGCATGGCTAAAGTTTAGGGAACTTGCTTATTTCTGCTTTGATATGTTCATGCTGACAACCACAATAGATGCGGGAATTTGTGGTTGCGACCATGGCTAATAATAATAATAATTATGATAATAACAATAATTGTGGTATTTATCAAATACTTAATCTGTCCCAAACAGGGTGCCAAGCACTGGGTTGGATACAAGATAATCAGATCAGGCGTCATCCCTGTCCCACGTGGGGCCGAATAGTCTAATGGAGAGGGAAAATGGGAATTTAAATCCCATTTTACAAATGAGGAAACCAAGGCACAGAGAAGGGAGGCACCTAGCAGGCAAGGGAAGGTGCGAATTATGGGACTGGGTGCAGGTGACTGTATCTGGAGGTGAGGTAGCCCTCTGGGCATCCGACCGTTTTCATTTCGATGTATGAGGGCGTGCGGTTTGGCTCTCAGTGATTGAGTGAACAACTCAGAAGGGACTGATGTCTTTTTAGCTTTGGAAGACTTTATTTATTTATTTGGTCATGATATTTTTATCCCAAGGTCTTCGGGGTATTTTTGCCAACATTAAGGTCACTTAATCCCCTCCGCATCTCTCTCTGATAGCAAAGGGCAGACTTGGAGATTAAATATTTTGTGAATTACATTTTTTTTAAGAAAGAAACAAACAGAATGATCAAAGAGCAGGGCGGGAGGAATGATCAGATGAGGATGAAAGAGGAAACAAATGACATCAGGAACACATCAAAAGATGAAAGAAAGTTGCCGGCAGCGGAAGTCACTAAAAGCCCTGGGTTTCTTTTGCCCTGCTGCTGCTGTTGCTTCTGGGACTCTGGGTTTCTTCTTTACCGTTGCCAGTAGTTCCAGATGGAGGCTGGTGGTACGTGTGTGTTTATGTATATGTGCTTCCCGGGCTCCTCTCCCTCCCTGCTGGTGCCATAGGCAAAGCCTGTTCCCAACCAGATAGATAGATTCGTTCCTGAATATCATCACCTTTCCCTCCATGTCCAGATTTAGTTGGACGTTTTGGAGTGCTTTCTTCCCAGCTTTTTCATCACATCTGGAGGAAAGGGTACAGGGCTGGGAATCAAGAGACCTAAGTTCTCATCCTAGTTCTGCCCCTTGTCTGCTGTGTGTCCTTGGGCTTTGGGCTTCAGTTGTCTCATGAGTAAAAAGGGGATTCAACACCTGTCCTCCCTCTCTCTGACGTTGAGCCTCATGTGGGACAGGGACAGCATCTGACCTGATTATCTTGTGCCTATCCCCGTGTTTGGACATAACAAGGGCTTAAGAAATGCCCCAATTATTAACGAGGTAGACGATTCTCTTGACTGCACTTTAAAGTTGAGGGCTTCATTTCCTCTTGTATTTTGCTCATTTTGAATGTTCCAATTAAATATAATTTCCACTCCCTAAAACACGGAGTCAATCCAGTCATCTTATTTTCATCTTTAAGAAATGGTGGGGAGATAGAGACATGAGGAGGAAAGACAGGAGGAAGGGGTGACATTTAAGGATATAGCCAAAATCCCAGTAAAGCAAAACCATTTTTCTCCTTGCTCAAATTGTTCTAGTTGATGTCCTGGAAAAGGAATGAGTATTTTTTTTTTAATTTTGCTAGGAATAAACTGAGTTTTGGAAGTTGTAGAGACAAATGAAGAGCAGCTGGCCTAGTTTCCCAGTGGTTATGCTTTCAGTTGCTAAAAGGGAGGTCCAGATTGAATACTTTTTCTGGTCTCCTGTTACCTTTGTAGGCTGCAGCTGGGGATGCTATACCATTACATCCTTGACCCTTTTTTTTTGGCAGGGAAACCACACTTCACTCCCCCAGGGGTCCATAGGGGTCTTCTAGCCCAACCAACCTGATGCTGGCTACGAGGTACCAACAGTATTTATCTAGCATTTGTACCAGGTATTTGGGGAACATATAAAAGAAATATAAGATGGGCTCCCTGCCCTTGAGGAATATTGAGAGGTTTTGTCCCTTGGTCTTCACATGATCTGGCGTGATCTATAAGCTTAAATCCATGTGTAGGTAAAGAATGGTTGAAGACCAAGAAATACTTGAGCTAGAGAAGATGCTGTGTATACTGGAGATGGGTTCTTAAGGACTGTTTAAGAGAGGGCTGATGGCAGAGAGCCAAGTCAGCCAAGTTCATCTGTTCTACTTTTCTTATCCTCTCGCTTTTGTGTACTCAACCTGGTTTCTGCCAGGCTGAATGTTATCTTCAGCATTCCCTCCTTGGAGAACATCTTCCACCGTAGAACTAGGAGACAGATCCTAAAATGAACAAACAAGGTTTGACGTAGGATAGGATCATTAAAGATTATGAACAGTCTTCCTTCTCCTCGCTGCAAGTGAGAAAGCCTATGTGTTGGAATGATAGGTAGCAGATTCGAGTCTCTGGGTGGAATAATTGGAGGCTCGTATATTTTAAGGAATATTTGAAGTGACGTGTGTTTTATTATTCATGGACCCTTTATTTGTTGTCTCATCAAAGGCTGTTTTATCCATCTGCCAAGCACCTGCACCAGTTTAACCGCAGCTCTCAGGACAGCACACTGAGACAGGTGAGACGGTGGATGCCTGCTATGTGGATTCGTAAACACATACATTATGTGGAGTTTGAATAGGAATGTAGCCCAGGCTTTGAGGAATGCAGTTTAGTTCCTGTCATAAACTCCTTGGAACTGATCTTGCCTTTAAATCAGTCAGTGAATCAATCATATTTATTATGTGCGGAGCACTGTACTAAGTACTTGGGAGAGTACAATGTAGCAACATAATAGACGTATTCCCTGCCCACATCTAGTGAGTTAACTAAGAAGTATATTTTTTTGTTTCCAAACTTTTGATTTCCAGTTAGAGACCTACAGATTGTCGCCATTATCTAGCTGTGCTGATAGAGCAAGGATGTTTGTCATCGAAAGCTCCTGAATAAATGTAAAAAGCTTCTGATTCTTTGATTGAGTGACTTCTTAAGCAATTCAGGGGCAGGAGGGCTAGGGATACTTGCTTCAGGGAACTTCAGGATCAAGCTACACCATGCCCCCCTCCGCCCCTCCTGTGTCACTTATGCACTCAAGTCAATATCCCCTAAGCAATTTGAGGTTCCATAAAGGATTATCGTCACTTTGATCTATGACCTGTTTATCTGGCAGAGTCCTCCAAGATGAGCAGACAAAGCTGCTGCAGTTTCTGCCACCTCTGAAACTTCCCAAATGTTAACAGGGTACAGGGAAACAAATGCTGTGGAGAAGCAGTGTTGTGTAGTGGATAGAGCATGAGCCTGGGAGTCAGAAGGATCTGGGTTCTAATCCCAGCTCTGCCAGTTGTCTGCCGTGTGACCTGAGGCAAGTCACTTCACTGGGCCTCAGTTACCTCATTCTGTAAAATCCATTCAATCGTATTGATTGAGTACTTACGGGGTGCAAAGCACAGTGCTAAGCCCTTAAGCACTGTACGACTGTGAGCCGCCTGTGGGACGAGGACTGTGTCCAACTCGATTGGCTTGTGTTCGCCCCAGCACTTAGAACAGTGCCTGGCACATAGTAAGTACTTAACCAATACCATAAATGCTGGATTTTACTCTTTTGTTCCTTTGGCCTAATAATTTTCAAGTTAATTTGAGGCCATACGTGGCATTTGTCATTATGTGAGCTCTAAGTAGCATGACTAGGATATGTTGAAAAGGAAGCCTCTTGAAAGGCCTGCATTTTCCCCATTCAAGCTATTCGGCAGCATCCGTTCAGTGTGCAGTTGCATTTGTTAAGCACTTACTTTGTGCTCAGCACTGGGATAGATAGGATGAAGCCAGTTCAAAAATAGTCTCTGTCCCACCTAAAGCTAACAGTCTAAGAGGGAGGAAGGACTTGAGGTCTGCCTCAGTGCAGAAATGAATTCTGATCCTGGGGAGGTAACTAGCTAGAATTGAGGGGGGCTTCTTCTCATATGGATGGTGAAGCGTTACCTTCAGGCCACCTGGTTTAGGGTTTCTGAGCTGGGAGAGGCAGAAGGAGGTCATCCTAGAGGAATTAGAGCTGAGGGAAGGAGGAGAAGGAGCAAGAGGAAGGAGGAGTGGAAGAGGAGAGTCTGAGAGAGGACAGAGAAAGGAATATGGAGGGGAAAGAGCCTGAGCGAGGTGAATGATTTCCTGATAGTCAGGTCAAAGGAGATAAAAGATCCCTAACTGGGGAAACTCATATATTAGTCAAAACAACAGACTGGTCCTTACATCAGAGGACTGCAGTGAGGATTTATTTGTTGTGGGGAATCCAAAACCGGGTGGTTTGAGGGTAAAGGATGGGACCGGATGTGAGATCGTGAAAAAGTAATGATCTTCGAAGGAGGGAATAAAATTGTAATGAAGAAATTGTTTTTATTAATGCAAATATTTTATTCTGAGCTGGTTGTAAATTGTTGAGTTTTGTGATACAGAATAAAGAAAAAAAATGCTTTCGATGTCATCTTGTTGAATTCACTGCAGAGTCTGCAGGCAGGCAATAGAGCAGCCCCCTTGGCAGCTCTACTTGCAGGCACAGCCAAACCGTTTGAAGATGTTTATGCTGTTTAAAGAACTGGAAAAGTAGAGATATGGAATTTTTTTTTGAGGGTGGAGAGGGGGGAATGCGGGATTTGGTGGCATTTAACTAGGAAGCCCACCACTTCAGACTGGTGGGGTCTGAGAGACTTTCTACCTGTGGAATTTAAGACTAAGGTAACATAACCCAGAGAAGCCTTTATCTTGCAATTGTATATTTACTTTGTCTTGAAGAGGAACGGAGCAGAAATTCTTTCATTAATTTTTCGGTAAGAATGCTAAGATATTAGATCCAAAGTGACTACAGGTTACCAAAATGAAACTCCATTTAAGCATTCAAGAAAGGTGATTACTCTGTTTCTAGGTTTAATTAAACAATCTAGTAAACAGTCACTGTAGACAATTCAGGCAGATCTCCCAAAACACTCATTTCCCTGTTCCTTGTTAAAATCTAGGAAGATTTGGATGTAAGCTCCTCAAGGGCAAGGACCTGTCTTTCAATTCCATTGTATTGTACTTTCAAGCACTTAGAACAGTGCTCTGCATGCAGTAAGTGCTCAGTAAACTTCATCGGTTGGTTGAAGGCCAGAATGGCTATAAAGAGCAGGGTCCAGGAAGCTGGGAGATATGGCAAGAATGTTGAGTCCCACTCTCTAGGATTGACTGACTGAACTAGTCAGTCAGTGAAGCAGCATGGCCTAATGGTAAGATAACAGGCCTGGGAGTCAGATCTGATCCTAGCTCTAATCCTGGAGATGCCATTTGTCTGCTGTGTGACCTCGGGCAAGTCACGTGATTTATATGGGCCTCAGTTTCCTCCCCTGTAAAATGGGGATTAAATACCTGCTCTCCCTCCCCCTTAGACTATAAACCCCCATGGGACAGGGAGTATACCTAATTGTACTGTTACCTACCCCAGTGCTATATATGGTATTTAGCAAAGAGTAATCCTCATGAGGTAACTGAGGCCCAGAGAAGTGAAGTGACTTGCCCCAAATCACACAGCAGGCAAGTGGTAGATCCGGGATTAGAAGCCATGACCTTCTGACTCCCAGGTCCGTGCTCTATCCACTATGCCCCCACTGATGGTGAAGTTCATCTATGAGTACATGTGTGGCTGAAAAGGCCAGTGGAGCATCCACGGTCCTGACCACACTGGGCAACCCAAAAGGTTGCCTCTTGTGGTATTATTATAAATTTAACGGGAAGTATGCCTCACAAGTAGTACTGAGGGAAAGCTCTGGAAGCTGAAGGTGACCCTGGCGGTAATTTATACCCGAAGAAAAAAACTGGACACCACAATTGCTCTAGAGACCTTCAGTTTGGTTTCGGAGCTCATTCCGGGATTGGCACCACACTGTCTGTCAGCTTCCCAAAGGACATGATGGCCTTCTGGAGCCTAAGAAGGGCAAGGCATCATTCTTCTCAATTACTCTTCGACATTAAGCTTGGGTTAGTTTCAGCTGACAATGCACAGTCCCTTGCCCAAGGAATCCTCTGAGAATCCTTCCCGAGAGGGATCTGATGGACAGATCCTAAAGGTCTGTCTCACCGTCCCCCAGCTTGTGATGTAGAGTAGCACAGAAGTGAACTATTGTGAAGCAGAGAAGCAGCATGGCTTAGTGGAAAAAGCACTGGCCTGGAAGTCCAAAGGACCTGGATTCTAATCCCGGCTCTGCCACTTGACTCCTGTGTGACCTTGGAACGGTCACTTCACTTCTCAGTGTCTCAGTTACCTAATCTGTAAAGTGGGGATTAAGATTGTGGCCCTATGTGGGACATGGACCGTGTCCAGGCTGACTAGCTTGTAACTATCAATCAGTTAATACAGTGCCTGGTACGTAGTAAGTGCTTAACCATTTCTATTTAAAAAAAAGTCTGTTCTAGTGCTACAAACCCCACCCAGCCCCAAGCCTGAGCCAAGCAAATGGGCCTGAATCGCTCCACAGGGGTGCAGGCAGTACCCCCCTGGGACCCTGTTCCCTTTAAGCACTTGATATTCACCCCACCCTCCCCCCAACAACACATAGGTACAGGTCCATAATATACTTAAATGTCTGCCTTCCCATCTAGTGTGTAAGCTCTTGGTAGGTAAAGAACATATCTTTCAACTCTGTTATATTATACGTTCCCAAGCACTTAGGAAAATGCTCTGCACACAGTGAGTGCTCAGTACACACCACTGATTGATTGATTAGCAAAGCCACGTGACCAAGCAAACGGCCAAGCAAACGGCCGGCCCATTTCCCGCAGAGAATAAAAGCAGTGCAGCAAACTATCCCCTCCCACATCACTCACAAAACACGAACAGAACCCCAAATGAAGCATATTTATGTTTGTGCCTGAATAGGATCGATTATGATTTTAAAGAGAGCCCAGTTTTGCTCGTGGTGGGCAGGGAGTGTGTCTACTGACTCGGTTGTATTGTTACAGCGTACTCTCCCAAGTGTTCGGTACAGTGTGCTTTGCACACAGTCGGAGCTCAATAAATATGATTGACCGTGGTCAAAACTTCGGTGGATGGAGCCTCCAGGGAGGGAACAAACCCCACAAAAATACACTTCCCTGGCTCCCTCGTGGTAGCCACAGATGAGGGCTGTATTGAGCTGGAAGTGCATCAGGCATCACAATGGAAACCTTTACTACCTGGCCCAGGAAGGGCAGTTAGGTTGTTGTGGTGGCCAAGGATGAGGAGGAGAAGGGTGTGATGGCTAAAGACGAGGTAGGGGTTACAGCTGGAAGGAAGATGGGTGGGCTTTCCTCCACCACTCAATAAATCAATCAATAGTATTTATTGAGTACTTACTGTATGCAGAACTCTGTATTAAGCGCTTGGGAACGTACAGTAGAACAATGTAACAGACACGTTCCCTATCCACAATGAATTTACAGTCTAGAGGGAGAGACATTAATGTAAATAAATAAATTATGGACATGAACATAAATGGTATGGGGCTGAGTTTGTGTTGGGGGGGAGGTGGTGAATACAGGGAGCAAATCAGGGTGACGCAGAAGGGAGTGGGAGAAAAGGAAATGAAGGCTTGGTCAGGGAAGGCCTCTTGTAGGAGAGGTGCCTTCAATACTGCTTTGAGAAGCAACGTGGCTCAGGGGAAAGAGCCCGGGTTTGGGAGTCAGATGGAATGGGTTCTAATCCCGGCTCCTTAGACCGTGAGCTCCTTGTGGGTTAGGGAATGTGCCTGATCTGATTGGACTGTTTCTATCTCAGCACTTAATATAAGGCTTGGAATAATGTGGTATTTGTTAAGCACTTTGGATGTACCGATTAGACTGTAAGCCCGTCGATTGGACCGTAAGCCCGTCAAAGGACAGGGACTGTCTCTATCTGTTACCGATTTGTACATTCCAAGCGCTTAGTACAGTGCTCTGCACATAGTAAGCGCTCAATAAATACTATTGAATGAATCAATGTACCAAGCACTCTACTAAGTACTGGAGTAGATAAGAGGTAATCATCCCGGTCTCATATGGAGCTCAGAGGCTAATTAGGAGGGAAACAGGTATTTAATCCCCATTTTTACAGATGAGGAAACTAAAGCACAGAGAAGTGAAATGACATGCCCAAGGTAACGCAGCAGGTAAGTGGCAGAACAAGGATTAGAACCCAGGGTCTGTGACATGGCCCATGCCCTTCCCACTAGGCCACGCTGCATAGTGAGTGCTTAACTAATATCATAATGAATCTTAACTAATACAACTATCGTTATTATTATTGTTAATATTAATATTATTGAAAGACATTAGTCTACCTTTTCATGCAAACTTCCAAAATGGCAAAATTAGCATCCAAAATAATTGCCTCTTGGTTTGTAATAGCCTGCATGTGGGACAGTGAGACAAATGGCTTAGATACAATCCGCATTTGAGGCGGGCCACGGGAATGCCTAAAATTATCAAGATAAACATAGCGGCTAATGAAACAGAGGGTCAGAGATGAACTCATATTGACCGGCAAAAGGATTTTACATCCCATTGTTGTCTACGAGAACAAGACAGAAATTGAAACCACCAAGAGTGAAAGCACTCTGGAACATAATTTGAGTCATTTCTATTATTTAATTAGCTACAGAATTACATGATTTGCATGGGATTGGTTTCCCTTTCACAATAACTTGCCTAGCAACCAATCAAAGGGTCTCAAATTTTTCAAATCCGATCACGCTATCGTTCGTCATGACCTCTT
This sequence comes from Ornithorhynchus anatinus, assembly GCF_004115215.2. Classification (NCBI taxonomy): domain Eukaryota; kingdom Metazoa; phylum Chordata; class Mammalia; order Monotremata; family Ornithorhynchidae; genus Ornithorhynchus; species Ornithorhynchus anatinus. The sequence goes on from NC_041741.1 coordinate 42,561,117, forward strand.
GGCATGCCTTCCATATGTTTATTCCATTTACCATTAATTCATTCAGTCACTCATTTGCATGCAGCTCTGAACTCAGAGCGTTATATAGCACAGCAAAAACAGGGCCCAGCCCTCTAGACCGGAGGTGTATTAACTACAGTTCTTGAGCTGTTTATGACTCTACTGAAGCCAGAGTGCAACTATTGATAAGGAACACATCTTTCAGCTTTCTGCTCCCACCTGCCTCCTCAAGGAGTCCCCCTGGTTCAACTCATTCCTGCCACTATTGAACAATGGATAATGCACTGCAGCGCCTTAGCAAACAACAAAAAGCTGTAAGATTTAACATGCTGGGGCAGAGAAACTCTAGTCTGGGAGAGCTCTGACTTCTGCAGGTAATTTCATGTTGTTCCCAGAATCCAGAAATTGGGTCATCTCCGCTCTTCAGCAAAAACCTGGGCCTCGTTCTCAAGAAACGCATAGTCTTACGGCACCGTAGGGATATAACATATTTGTAAAATATTAATAGCTTACTGCAGGGGACAGACAAAGCTCAGACACAAATCCAAGCTGTGACTTTAAGCGCAAGCCGTAGTTTAAATGGATTCGAAACAATATGGAGAAAAGATTTCAAAGGCTAATCACTGGTATTTACTGAATGCTTACTGTGCACAACACTGCATTAAACACTTGAGAGAGTAACATGCAACAGAGTTGGTAGACATGATCCTTGACGTCAAGGGGTTTATAGTCTAGTGATGTAGCAAAAATGGAGAGCTCAATAGCTAGGAAATATTTTATAACTAACTCCTTCAGCCTGTCATCTTTCTCTATGATTCCCCTCTCCCCATTCCTTTTCCAAAGTTCTGAATGTGCGATGAATAAAATCATAAGAATCTATTCAAACCAAGACTCTAAGCTGCAGCTTGAATTCACAACTGTGTTTTTCCTATCCTTGCAAAGCACTCTTGCTCATACGTGGTTCCTAAACAATTTTTTTAGATACGGTCCTCCACATAAGCCATTTTTAACAGAGCTCTTCCTACAGTTTCTGGGAAAAATGTTCCCGTCGACCTTAGCCCTTTCCTCTCTTACTTTGCAACAGAATTTCAAAAAAAAAACCACCTTACAATTTCTGTCTTTCTTCATAACTTTACCATAATTGCTCTAGTTGGGTCTTTCCTAGCGCTGATCTTTTATTCGCAAGGAATAATCCTGGAGGTTGCAAATCCTAATGGTAAGTAAACCCAAACCATATGGTTCGTTATTTTGTAACAGTTGGGCCAATAATGGGGGTTTTAGGTGTTTATACAGATCCCAGTTGACAAGAAATCCCTTCCATTACAATCAGATTATTTCGTTTAATTGGCTACCGATTCTCACACTAAAGAGTCCAGGGATTGAAGGGGGAGGATTTGTGTACGTGGACATGTATCGGGCCGAGGGGGGAGGTGGCAGGGGAAGGAAACGCAGCAACGGAACAGCTGCTGCTCAGCGGGAGAGAGAAGCGTGCTGGGTTGGCCGACATCCAAGGCACCCTCCACTTTGTATTTGCCAAGCATCAAGTTAGCGATTTCCCGTACCTGCTGGGCCGAGTTCATTCCGCAAAGACTCTTTGGAGGAATATGAGATACCCTGTTAGTGCACTGGAGAAAGATAAATAGGAGAGATCCTGAACCAATCCATTTTGTGAAGATGCCTGCCTTATCAGGAAGGTTTGAGAGAATGGAGGGTGAGAGGAGAGAGGAAGCAAAAAAGGAGTGGTGTAAATGAGTAAATGGAGTGAGAAGTCGCTTTGTTTTAGACACACTATTTTATCGTATTTGTTAAGCGCTTACTATGTTCCCGGCACTGCATTAAGTAGATAGAAGACAATCAGCTGGACACAGTCCATGTCCCACAGGGTGCTCGCAGCATTAATCCCATTTGGCAGATGAGGTAACTGAGGCGCAGAGAAGTTAAACAACTTGCCCAAGGTACACAGCAGACATCTGGTGGAGGTGGGATTAGAACCCAGGTTCCCTGACTCCTAGACCACACTGCTTCTTTGTACATCTCAGAAATTTCACATTATCCAACACTGCAAAATTCATTATTAATGATAACAGTATTTGTTAAGCACTTACTGTTTGGGAAACTCTGTGCTGAGCCTTGGAGTAAATACAAGATAACCAGATCAGATACAGTGCCTATCCTACATGAGACCCACAGCCCTAAATGGTGGGAGAACAAGTATTGTATCCCCATTTTATAGATGAGGAGACTGAGGGATGGAGAAACGAACTGAGTCGCCCAAGGTGCCAGTAGAGCCAGGATGAGGTGGTCCCTCGCTTCCTCCCGCCCATTTCCTCTCTCTCCTCGGCTTCCTCCCAGAGTGGGGCTTGTGGTTCAGAAAAGCACCATCCGAACTGGACCTTCACCCACTGCTGACACCACGGTTCCCCGGTAGCACAATGTGGCGGTGGGAGCTGCCATTTTTCCGGTGAGACACCATCCGTTAGATGGAACATTAAGCTATGCGTGACGGAGGCCGAACCTATTAAAATACCATCCATCCCCAGGAGCTGGAAAAAAGATGCATTGACCAGCCTTAATGTCAAAAACAGCAGCAGCAGCAGCAGTACACTTCCTGGACTCAGCATTTCCATCTGAAAATGAGATCGCTAAATGACTTCTCTGCATCTTCCTCTCTCATCTGCATACCCCGGGGATGGCCTGCCGCCCCTGCCAGTTGGTGCATTTACTATATCTGGGTCCTAATCCATTCTTCTTCTTGTCAAGGGAAAAGAGTTAACCAAACACGGACATTAATAATTCCGATTCCCCCTGAATAGCTAAATCCCCCAAATCCCCACGGCATACGTCACCCCCCCTCGCCCTTCCCACTGTAACACGACAAAAATCTCTTTTAAGTGTGTGTCGGCCTAGGATATCGTTATAACTTGGAGCTGCGCGAATCCAAAAGCCAAAGTTATTAATCATCCCCATAAAGGAAGCACTAAACTTTTAATTGGGAATCCCATTTTCCAAACAGTGACAGAAGAAGCCTTTTGACTAGCTTACCAAGGAGACAAAGCTAACAGTCCACAGAAAAGGATCCGTGTTGTTATCTCGAATTGATAATTATCAATTTCAAAAGGAAAGCTTAAAAACTATGTGAGGACTAACTAGAAATTTGGACTAGAACTCCACGATCCAAAATGTTCTGTTTCATATAATGATATTTTCTAGTTCTAAAAACAAAGGGCTTCCCAGCTTTACGGCTCTCTAGTTTTATCTAGCTATCTTGCACAGAGGGAGAAGAAACACGGTGTAATGGAAAGAGCACAGGCCCCGGAGTCAGGGGACCTGATTTCTAATCCTGGCTCCACCATTCATTTATTCAATAGTATTTATTGAGCGCTTCCTATGTGCAGAGCACTGTACTAAGCGCTTGGAATGTACAAATCGGTAACAGATAGACATAGTCGCGATAGACATAGTCGCTGTCTGACTCTGGGGCAGGTCATTTAACTTCTGTGTGCCTCAGTTCCCTTATCTGCAAAATGGGGATTTGATACCCATTCTCCCTTCTACTGTACTCCCTCGTCCTACCGTGAGTTCCATGTGGGACCTGATATTTTGTATCTACCCCAGTGCTTAACACATATTAAGTGCTTAACAAATTTTGTTATTATTATGATTAGTTATTAGTTTACAGACATGAAGACAGGAAACTAAGCCTGGAAGGCATCCAAGTCACCTGAATTGGTAGCAGGGCACAAACTCCTGCTTTCTTAACTACATGTCACTAGTTAAAAGAGAAATTCCAATCCCAACCTCATCCTCTTCCTCTACTCCTTCTACCAACTACCTCGTCTGGAGAGAGGACATTACTGGCTATTTGTCCATCTTCATTTATATTTGACAGGTTAGGAATACCTTAAACTGTGTCCTCCTCCGATTACTATTAGAACCTGATTACCCCACATAAACTACACTACACCCAGATTACAGAACCTCCTTTTAAATTGCAAATTCTAAAAAGTGGAAGCTAAATTCCTAGCTTTCTAGCACAAATTGAGAGGAAACTCTTGTCAAAGGAACATCTTGGTTAACCTACTTAGAGTCAGGAAGCTTTTGCCCTCACTGGAAAGTTCCAGCCACTTAGGGGGCAAAACGAAGGTAAACGCTTAGCCTAGTCTAATCACATCCAAGCTGCTAGGTGCTTTTCTAAAGCGGTACTTAGCGTAAACGATGGTTCCAAGTTCCCCTACTTTGCAACTCTGCCCCATCAGGTCTGAAAATTCCCTGTGAGGGTCTGTAAACCGCATCTTTGTGTTATCCCACATGCAATAGTAACTGTGGTGTTTGTTCAGCACTTATTTTGTGCCAACCACTGCACTGAGAGCTGAGGTACATATAAGAAAGTCAAGTCAGACACAGTCCCCATGGGGTTCACAGTCTAAGTGGAAGGGAGAACAGGCATTGAGTCCTCATTACAGATGAGAAAACTGAGGCACAGAGAAATTAGTTGACTTACCCAAAGACACCCAGTGTTCAGGTAGCGAATCCAGGTTTAGAATCCAGGCCCTCTAATTCCCAGGCCCGTACTCTTTCTACCACCTCATGCTACTTCCTGTGAAGTTTTTAAAACCCGTGAATCAGGGTAGGACTTTTTCCTCAGCCTGGTATATTGTTATATTGTATTCTTCCAGGTGCTTAGTACAGTTTCTACACACAGTAAGTACTCAATAAATACAATGGATTGATTGATTGATTGATTGATTGATTGATTGATCAGGCCAACTTCCAGACTGGGAGGCCTCTGGGGGAACTTTCAGGAATACAGATTCTGGGGATTGATGGTGCCCTTTCCTCGCTCACCTTAAAGACAGCATTTGGGGGCCAAAGGTGCATCTTTTCCCAGAGGCCGGGCACTGCCTGGGTGTCTTCAGGGAATCTCCAAGCCGCACGGAGAAGCAGTGTCGCCTAATGGATAGAGTACGGGCCTGGTTGTCACAAGGACCTGGATTCAGTTCTCTAGATTGTAAACTCATTGTGGGCAGGGAATGTGTCTGTTTACTGTTATAATGTATTCTTCTAAGAGCTTAGTACAGTGCTGTGCATAGTCAGTGCTCAATAAAACAGTAAGCGCTCAATAAATATGTTTAAATGAATGAATGGTTCTAATCTCAGCTCCACCACTTGCCTTGGGTAAATCATTTCACTTTTCTGGGCCTCAGTTACCTCATCTGTAAAATGGGTGTTAAGACTGTGGAACACGGACTGTGGACAACCTGTTTAGCTTGTATCTGTCCCCACGCTCAGTTCTGTGCCTGGAACACAGTAAGTGCTTAACAAATACCATTAAAAAAAAAGCACTGCTTCCTAGGGGTTTTGTAGGTTGGGGAAATGGACATTGGAATGACTAGGCTCTGGCTCGGGGAGATTTAAGGTAAAGTTTAAGAAGAAGAAAGGAGGCAGCTGAAGACTAAGGAGAAATCCAAGTACCCGGACTTATACCAGGAAGAGCTGCACAAAGCCTAATTCAATTTCTCTCTCTGCTTTCTAAAAAGTAGAACATGTGAGTGTAAATCAGGTAAGCCTTGGCTGCCAGAATGCTGGTGGGAGCCTGTTTGGACCTGAATGGAGTTTGGCCTCAGGCTCCCATTTTGACCAGAAGTGATCCAGTAGCTAACAGATGGTTGAGGATAGCGACAGACACAGGTGCTGCTTCCAGAAGCCGGTTCAGCTCAAGTCTGGTGTACTTACATAATCGTCCGGATTTACCGCTCCATCACGAGCCTAGAAACCCCTCCCCTAACCAGCCGTTGTCCCTCAGGATGGTAGTGATACCGCCTCTCTGATATTCACTTATTCGTATTTATTGAGCAGTTACGTGTACAAAGCACTGTACTAAGCAACCAACAGACACATTCCCTTGCCCAAAATGAGATCACGGTCTAGGGACTTCTTGTCTAGAGGCTATTCCTAATGGTGATTGCATTTCACAGCCCAGAATAACTTGCTTGAAGAATCAGAAAAAGTTGTTTTGTTTTTTTTCCCCATGACTGAGTTTCTGGCTTGAAGATCCAGGGGAACTCTTAAAGAAGTGCCGGCGGCGAGAGAGGAGGAGATGAAACAGGGAAAACAGGTCGTTGTGAGTAGGGAATGTGTCTGTTTATTGTTATATTATACACCCTCAAGCGCTTAGCAAAGTGCTCTGCACACAGTAACTGCTCAATAAATATGATTGAATGAATTAAGTTTCCTGCTTAGCTGGGGGATTTCCAGAGTTGTGCAGGAGGCAAACATGAGGGAATGGAAAGAATAAGGGGATTATTATTATTATTATTATTATTATGGTATTTTTTAAGTGCTTACTATGTGCCAGGCACTGTACTAAGCACCGGGGTGGTTACAAGCAAATTGGGTGGAAAACACCCTGCCCCATGTGGGACTCACAGTCTCAATCCCTATTTTACAGATGAGGTAACTGAGGCAAATAGAAGTAAAGTGACTTGGCAAAGGTCACACTGCAGACAGGTGGTGGAGCTGGGATGCTCCGAGTATCCTCGTGAGCTCTTTCAGCTGACGTCAGTTGACTTCAGGTTCCTATACTGTCCAGTTCCATAGCTACATGCCCATTTGCAGAGTTTAATGAGGAAAGATGTCCATTCCCCAGACTGGATGGCACCGAGGAAGGATGGCATCTGCTGTCTTTAGCCAATATAAATGCCTTCTATCAATAGAACAGTCTATTCTCAGTATATTCTGCACCTGGCTCCTGCCATAGTACAGCAACAGCATATAAGTGCCTGCAGTGCCCAGAACACTGGGGAGAAAAACGAGAACATCCATCTAGCCACATTTCCTGACCCTCAAGCGGGGCTCGCAATCGAAATGGGGTTGGAAGCATGGGGAGGGGAAGAAATGCACTGACAGAGGTCAACGTTGAAAACGAGGCAAAAAATGGTTAAGCCGAGATGACAGCGATGTTCTGAGTGCGAAAGAACCAGCCCTCACTTCCCACAGACAGCACGAGCACTCAAGAAATAGGATCTTTTCACTCAGTGGTTTCTCACCCTCTCACCCACCCTGTTCAATCTGTCTAAAAGTCAGACTCCTCTGGGCAGCCCTGCCCCTAACATGAGAAAATCTGTCGCCAAAGAGATGGGGAGAGGGAGTTGGTCTATCTCGTTGGCTTCACCTAGCTCTTTAAATTTTTAATCCTCTCAGTTTTTTTAGTTTGTTTAGCCTGTTTAAATATATTCTGACAACTTGAGTCATCCCCATTGCCCACTCGTATCAGTATTAATTTTTTTTAAAAAAGCGAGTGATGAGGGAACCGAGGAAAGGGGATATAATGGGGGAAAAAAATAAAACAACTTTAACTCTTCTATGGAAGGCTGGAAGATTTCAAACCACCTTTCCCTCATAATCAGGCCCCCAGTGTTGTTTTCAACCTGCTCACTTCACTTATCTACATTTTCTCAGGCCTGGGAAATATCTGTGTGGGAAAAGTACAGAAAATTACACTGTCAAATTGGATGGTACCGAAGAAACTTGCAAGCAGAAAAGCGCCAGAACTTCCCAAGATAGCGGGGAGATGAAAATAGGTTATAAATAAGGAAATGGGCACTGGAGTGGGGGCCACATATTAAAAATTCTGTCCTTGACATTTATACAGAGCCACTACTTTCCTGGCAACCGGTGGAAGCCCTGTCTGCTGATTTATTTCTTTAAGCTGCTAAACATACCGTCGCCTCCTAGACTTCACATACACACACACATCCTTAGAAAACACCACAGGGCTTTATTCCCTTGCAGATATTATTCCCCATGCTTGTCACCTAGATGCCATAAACACTCATCTGTTTCCACCCCTTGAAAAAAATACCCAGTTAAATGGACCCCATTGCACAGACAAAAGTCCAGCTTTAAGGGCAGGCACCAGGCTTTAATCCCCAAACCAGATGAATTATGACCAAGTTCCATTAAGGATCTTCAAAGTGGGAGGAAAGAAGGAAGAAGGGAAGAAGTAGAAGCATGACTTAGAGGAAAGAGCACGGGAATGGAAGTCAGAGGAGTTGGATTCTAATCCCAGCTCTGAAAATTGCCTTCTCTGCGACCCTGGGCAAGTCAGTTCACTTCTCTGTGTCTTAGTTACCTCATCTGTAAAATGTGGATTAGGATTGTGAGCCCCATGTCAGACATGAACCGTTGTCCACCCTGAAGAGCTTGTATCTACCCCTCTGCTTAGTACAGTATCTGGTATATAGTAAGTGCTTCGAAAGATAAAATATAAAAAAGAATATGGATTTGTGAAGAAATATTAAAGAGAAAACCAGGGAAGCAATTGAAAGAGCCCCCTAGCCATGAAAATGAAAGTCAAGAAGGAAACCATCACGGTATTTCTTTAAGCGTCTTTTGATGGCACTGCAGGAGACAGAATATGGGACCGTATCTGTCCTAGGGTGGGGTTTCATATCTTTTTAGGTACTTGTTTGCTGCATTCAAAATCACATTTCTTCAAAGAAGGCAGAGCAGTGATCTCCCATTCCCAACTCTCCCCATGCTGAGCCTGGAGTTTCATAACAAAACTATTTCAGGATTACTAGACCAGTAGAAAGCCTGGATATGTCTCTTAATTGTTAGGAAAACCTATTTCTATACATCTTAGAATTACGCAAAAACTAGCAGAACAAAATCTCTTCAGAAGTTCCCCCTGTAATAAACCAAACTTGGATCCCTCAGCCTTCAAGGTGGCTTCCAGAGTCAATAGCACGTGGTTGAATGCAGCAGTACCCTTTCAACCACAAATCTTCAATGATGTGAAGAAGTACTTACTTTTGTGGCCATCTGCGTGGCCCCAGATTTCTTCCACTCTGGCAATCTACCAGTTGGCCTGCAATGATAATGATACTTGTGGTATTTGTTAAGCCCTTACAATGTGCCAAACACTGGGATAGATACAAGATAATCAGGATGGACACAGTCCCCACACCCCATGGGGCTCACAGTGCAAGGGAGAAGGAGAACAGTTACTCAATCCTCATTTTACAGGTGAGGAAACTGAGTCACAGAGATATTAAGTAACTTACCCAAGGTCACACTGAAAGCAAGTGGAGGAGCCGGGATTAGAACCCAGCCCCCCTGACTTCCAGGCCCGTCAGGACATGTCAGGGAATTGGAAATTTAGGGCATTTAGGACATATCAGGGTATTGGGTTGTGGGGCTGAGGGTGGGGTGAATATCAAATGTTTTAAGGGTTCAAATCCAAGTTCATAGGTGATTCAGAAGAGAGCGTGAGTAAGGAGAATGAGGGATATACTGGGGAAGCCCTCTTGGACGACATGTGATTTTTGGAGGACTCTGAAGGAAGGGAGAGAGGTGGTCTGTCAGATATGAAAAGAGAGGGAGTTCCAAGCCAGAGGGAGGATGTTGGCATTATCCCCTAAACGCCCCACTGCAATCCCACAGCACTTAGGTAGGTCCATATGATTATACTCTGCCCCTTCCTCTAGTTGTAATTCATTTTAGCACCTATCTTCCCCACTAAGATCGTTAAGTTCCTTGAGGGCAGGGAGTCCTGACAAGGAACTCTATTGTATTTGCGAGTAGACCGCTTAGTGCAGTGTTCTACTCACGGGAAGTGTTCAATAAATTCCATTAATTGATAATGTTGAGGCTACACACCAGAAAAGCCATGGCAAGATCAGTCCCAGCTCCTTAAACTCAGTTAAGCTGAGATAAAGGCAGAGTTGGGATTTGGTTTCCACGCCTTTATGCAACAATAATTTTTTTCTCTCTTTTTTTTTTATGGTATGTGTTCAGTGTTTACTGTGTGTCAAGCAGTGTACTAAACACTGGCATTTATACGAATTAATCAGGTTGGTCACAGTCCATGAACCACATGGGGCTCACACTCTTTAAATCCCCATTTTATAAATGAGGTAACTGAGGCACAGAGAAGCAAAGTGACTTGCCCAAGGTCGCACAGGAGGCAAGTGGCGAAGCCCAGGATTAGAACCCAGATCTTTCTCCCTCCCAGGCCCGTGCTCTACCCACTAGGCAACACTCCTTCTCTTTCAATCTTTTGGGCCAGAGAGTACGCAGCCCACCAACAGATCCGGAAAGTTGGAGAGCCAGTAGCCAGTAAGGTGAGGGGGAACAGCCTGGGTGAGGGGTGAATGGAATGCATAGCTACAGATCCTGGCCTAATATGGCCACCAGCCTGGGGACATAAACCATACTTCTTCCCCCTCCTCGAAGCGGCAAGAGCTGCCGGCCTCTCTGTGACCAGAGGGGCTCCAGGTGAAGTGAAGTTTTCTTCTAAATAAAACCACCTGGTTGTCAAACTTCCAAAATAGCAAGTAGTGAGCAGTAGTTCCTCCTGGAGTTGTGCCCTGGGGCCATGAAATTAGTCTGAAAAAACTCACCGTCAGAGGATTTCTTAAATCTGGGACATTGGACAACTTCACTCGTTCTTTCCCCAAGCTGGAACTGTGTCATCTCCTCACGCTCTCTTTGTTTAACTTTCTTCCCTCAGGACATTTCCAGCTCTCCGACACTAACCAGCTGCCACTACCAAATTTTCTGCCACTGGGGGAACTTTTCAACTGCCACTGTGAGGCAGCTCTCCCTATTCCTAAGCAGCGTGGCTCAGTGGAAAGAGCACGGTCTTAGGAGTCAGAGGTCATGGGTTCTAATCCCGGCTCCGCCGCTTGTCAGCTGTGTGACTTTGGGCAAGTCACTTCGCTTCTCTGTGCCTCAGTTACCTCATCGGGAAAATGGGGATTAAGACTGTGAGCCCCGCACGGGACCTGATGACCCTGTATCTCCCCCAGCGCTTAGAACAGTGCTCGGCACCTAGTAAGCGCTTAACAAATACCAACATTATTATTATTCCTGCTGCCAAATCCATTCTCTCTCCAGTCCAGTCTGTTCCCAGGGTCTGAGAAGCAGTACGGCCTAGTGGATGGAGCACAGGCTTGGGAGTCAGAAAGATCTGGCCTCTAATTCCAGCTCTGTAATGTGTCCGCTGTGTGACCTTGGACAAGTCACTTCACTTCTCTGGGCCTCAGTTACCTCATCTCTAAAATGGGAATTAAGGCTGTGAACCCCATATGGGACAGGGACTGTGTCCAACCCGATTTGTTTGTATCCATCTCAGCGCTTAGTACAGTAACTGGCATATAGTAAGCACTTAAATACCACAGTTATTATTAACACCACTACAATCCCTGAGCTTTGATTCCATCATTCAATCATATTTATTGATTGCTTCATCTGTGCAGAACACTGTACTGAGCACTTGGGAGAGTATGCTATAACAGAATTGGTAGACATGTTCCCTGCCCACAGTGAGCTTACATTCTATCAGACACGCATTATTAGAAAGGGTCCACCTTTAGCCAGTACCTCTCTTTTTTGGGCAGGCGCAGGATTTATGTCCTTCCCCAAGTTGAGTAGGAGAGGAGGAATTCTGTCTCATTGGGCTTATTTTCATGTAAGCTCCGGCGATAATCTGCTCTATTGCAAAGTTGATTCATTTCATTCCATTTAATTTGGGGTTTAGTTATTACTGATTTCTTTCATTCCCTTTCCTTAGTAGCTTTGGAAGAGGTCCAGAATGGTGTAATCCCTTGGCAGATACTTAACCTCTTCCCATCTTCCTCCCCGCCAAGCTTTGCATTTTTCTTCAATTCATGTCTCCCTGAAATTGAATGTGTCCTAGAGTAGATTTTCGTTTTCACACTCCTTGCTCTTTTGGGGAAGAGTTCTCCAGTCTCCTTTCAGAATTGATAGGAAATTGCTGATAGCAGGTACAAAAACATTCTTCCCCATAATTTACATAATAAAGTAGTCATTCAGCAGTTCTTGTGTGCTAAACCCCAAGGTTGATTAGATTGGACACGATATCTGCTCCTCACAGACACAAAATCTAAAGTGAAAGGCAAGCAGGAATCTTATGGCCATTTTGCAGAAGAGGAAACAGAGTCCCAGAGAGCCTAAGTGGCTTGCCCTGGGCCACAGAGCAGTTAATTGGCAGAGTCGGGGCTAGAACCCAGGTCTCCTGGCTCCCAGCCCTAAGTGTTTCGGCTAGGCCACACCCTAAGGTGCATAAGAAAAAATATAGCCTTATTTAATAAGACCAGCGATCCATCCGATATCATGTCTCTGACTATGATTATAGGATAGTGGGAAATGTGCTGTTTGCCCTCCCGGATAGCCTTACTCATGGTTAGACATTGGTTATACATCCCTAACTTTCATTCTGTGGAACAGAAGCAAGACTGTTCAACCTGAACTCCTGCAAAGAGAAGCAGTATGGCCTAGTGGGAAGAGCCCAGGCTGAGCATCAGGGGACCTATGTTCTAATCCCAGCTCTGCCCCTTGCCTGCTCAGTGATTTTGGACAAGTCATTTAACTGTTCTGGGCCTCGGTTTCCTCGTCTGTAAAATAGGGGTTCAACACCTGTTCTCTCTCCCCAATTGACTATGAACCCCATATGGGGCAGGGTCTATCATCTGATTGCAAATGGACTTACCCCAGTGCTTGGTGCCATCTATATACTTAATAAACATCACTTTTATTAAGTCCAAGATGAAAATCTGGGGGGCTGGAGGGACGGGGAAGCTCAGGACTAACCTTTTATCCCCGAGGGAAGAGGCAGGCCACGTACTCCTTCTGGAACTCAACCCTTGGTACTCTTAATTCTGACCTCTGGATTCTTCATCAGCCCTTGTCTTAACAAACTAAATGACACAAGCTAGATGATAAAGTCAGGCCCCACTCACTTCATTAACTGTCTTTGTCCTTAATTGTGTTTCCTACACAATCTTTATAAATAGATTCATGCAATGAGCTGGGTTCTTTAAATTGTGCATTTCTGTTGCCATGGAAATGGTTTTTAAAGCTTAGACACTGAAGAATCAGCATTAGGCACCCACCTATTTTTTCAGGCGGGTGATTTGTCTATTAACCTTTACCAACTTAGAAGGTCTCTCTGACCAGGTCAGAATAACCTATCATAGTTATTTCTTTAAGAGTATTTTTCCAAATGAAGAGATAGGATCCCTCTTAAACATGGCCCACCTCCATCACTTCCATAGAGAAATTACACTTTGGTTTATCGGGTTTCATTTGCTAAGTTTTCGATTTTGAAACTGGCACTGGGAAACGGGAGGTAATAACTAGATAGACTTAGAGACTCCTTTAGAATGCTCAAATCTCAGAAAAAAATCTCATCTCACAGTCTCCGTATGTTTTTTTATGGTGGGACCTAATGGGAACTGGGAAAGATCTATGTGTGTCTAAACTGAACATTGATTTCAATTACTTCCTGTTCATAAACTGAGTGAGAGGAGAGTTTCTGTCAAGCTTGAGTACATCCTGAACTTGCAACATAGGGGAAATCAAAACTCGTCTTTCCATGTTGGGAGAAGGGGAGAGGGAGGAAACCTCATGAGATTTCTCCCGCTGGGAAACGCAGAAGTATCTCAGAGACGTGAAGCTGGAAATTAGCCCGGACTATAGAAGGAAGAGCAAAAAGCGGTCTAAATAGATGAACTTCCACATGAGTGAAAATTAGTCAAACTCTGTCAATTGCTGACTGATTTTCTGTTATGGGACTTAAAATGCTCCGCAATTTAGTCAATTGAAACCCTGTTTTAGGAATGAGCCAGTTAAGGATGGATCTGCTGTTCTATTATTGAAAGGAATAGATCTGTTCAATGAATAACGTAAGTGCTGGGCTATTAGACTGATGTTTCAGCTTTTTAACTGCTCTAATCCTGGCTCGAGTCAGGAGAGTGGGGACTCTGGAGGCCCAAGCAAACAAGGATTGGGTGATTCCTGTTGACCCTCCCCAGCTTTTTGGCGATACCGCTAAATCACAGGGCACTCATCCTGAGTGGATGGTCAATTTCTTCTGAAGATTTGACGCTCAGGATAGGTGTCGGGCAGAGAAGAATGACAAGCCATTGTATGAAAAATCCTCCATCGAGAGGATCGATGGCAGGGATAGTGACTCCTCAAGTTTTCTTCATCTAGTTCTCTCTAGAAGCATGCCACTTCCTCCAAGCAATGTGACCAAATGCCCTTAAATGAATAGGAGAGTCATCCATTTTAGGGTTGGGTGGAATCTCCTGGGAGGCCACTGGCGCCTTAGTACAAGTGCCCTGCACACAGTAAGCGCTCAATAAATGCGACAATGAATGGTACCATCCTCTTTGGATTGGGGTTAGCGAGAGTGAACCCCGAAGGGGGGATGTGGTAACGGAGGGGTTGTAGCAGCTGCAGTGGGCTGAAGGGAGAAGAGGCCACCTACCATTTTTCCCTCCTTTCCATCCTCTTCTTCAGCAGAAATGGTCGCTGCTGTCACCCATCAATAATTACTGAGCATATACTCAATTTACAGTATTAGGTACTTGGGAGAGTATAATACAGTCCAGTTGGTAGACATGATATCTGTCCTTGAGGAGCTTACGGTCTCAACTAAGCTATCTGTATTTGGGCTGTTTCTTAATAGGTTTTGGCCCAGTCAACAAGACGTACTTCCGGCCCTGACAGAAATCTCTAAAATACAGCTTGTGCTGCTACAGGGCACGGGTGGCAGTAATAGACTGTGAACCTCGTTGTGGGAAGGGAACGAGTCTACCAACTCTGTTGTATTGTACTTTCCCAAGCGCTTAGTGTAGTGTTCAGCAGTCTCAGTAAATACCATGGATGGATTGACTGAACGATGGCAATAAAGGTTGGATAAATGCCATGCGTCAATGTGATCACGTCTATGAATCTGTGCGCGTTGGGGGGAAGGGGAGAAATTTCACTCTCCACGAAAACCCAACCAAACCCGCTTAGAGACCACCCAACATTCCGATCACCTTAGCTAGGTGATACTAATTGGGAATCAATATCGCCTAAGGAATGAGCACAGGACTGGGAATCAGAAGCCCTGGGTTTTAATCCCAGTTCTGCTATTTGCCTGCTGGTTTTAGGCATGTAACCTCACTTCTCTGAGCTTCAGTTTCCTCATCTATAAAATGGGGATGTAATACCTTAAACTGAGTCCCAGGTTGGGCAAGGGCTGTGTCTGTTCTGATCGTCTTAGATCTACCTAGTACTTCTTCGCATTTTATGAACATTTTGCTCTTTGAGACTCCACTAAATAGACTATCAGATATAATTTCAGCTATTGAGCAACTGGGGAGATCTTACTTAGTCTGACACACACATTAAAGATTGCAGCTTCTTTCAGGTGAATTCCCCCTCCTGATTGTAAAGTCCTTGTGGGCAATGAATGTGCGAATCAACTCTGCTGCCCTATGTTTTCCCACGCAACTCGTGCCATGCACGACACCTGGTAAAAAATTCCCCCGATAGAGAGTGGGAAATAAGAGATTAGTTTTGAGGTGGGGAGAATAAGGGCCTTAGCCCCGTTCTACAGATGAGGAAACTCGGGTTCAGTGAGCTTAATTGATTTGCCTAAGTTTGGCATGAACAGATTTGGATTAGAACCTCACTCCCCGCCCTGTGTGCTACAAAGGACTTAGGAAAATTGTCTGGAAAGTCAAAGGTTACTTTTTATCTTTCCGTTCTCTTTTTTCTTTTTCCTCTCACCTGGAAATGATTTTGTGTCTATCTCCCAGCTCACATTGTAAAATCCTTGAGGGCAGGGCTGTGTTTTATCTCTGCTATACCCTTCTAAGTGCTCACTATGATGCTCTGAAAAAGTCAACTCCCAAATAAATACTACTGATGGTTTGACTGATTAATTGATGGAGTGATTGATTAATGGATTGATTAACCAGAGGCCAGTCTTTCTATATGAATAGCCCAAGGAATCCTTCTGGATGTCATTGGAAAAATGAGTCCAACACAATCTCCTGATAAAGCTCTTTTTGACTTTTTAGCTGTCTGCCTCACCTGTGTCCCAGATTTTCCAAAACAACTCTTTTTTTTAAAATGGTATTTATTAAGTGTTTACTATGTATCCAATACTAAGTGCTGGGGTAGATACAAGTTAACTAGGTTGGACACAATCCCCACCCCGGCATGGGGCTCACAGTCGAAATTCTTTGGCCTAGAACTAGTTCTCTGAATCTGACTTGTCTCAGAGTCGTGGAATTAGGTTACCTGCAACAGTTCCCAAGAAAGGCTGAGTTAAGTGAAGGGTTGAATGCTTAGTGAAATGAAAATGGGCAGCTAGCAAGTTGAATTTTCTCATGTCCCAACAAAGGTCAATTTCTGGATTACGCATCACTCCTTGACCATCAGCTGCCATTTGAAAGGAAAGAAATGTCAGGCAAGTTCAGGCCTTCAATTTGACACTATCAATCATTTGTAATTTCTAGGGACCTTCAAAGACATCGTCTATCATTATTACAGGGCTACCGGACCACTATCACTAGATCCACGTGGGCAAGTACCTTAACTTCCTCTGCCTCAGTTTCCTATTCAGTAAAATGGGGATTAAATGCCTGTTCTCTCTTCCCCTTAGACTGGGACCCCTATGTAAGTCAGGGACCATGTCCAAACTGAATATCTTTTATCTAACCCTAGTATTGAGCAACGTGGCTCAGTGGAAAGAGCACAGGCTTAGGAGTCAGGGATCATGAGTTCTAATCCTGCCTCTGTTACTTGTCAACTGTGTGACTTCGGGCAAGTCACAACTTCTCGGTGCCTCAGTTACCTCATCTGTAATATGGGGATTAAGACCGTGAGCCTCACGTGGGACAACCTGATTACCCTGATTCTACCTCAGCACTTAGAACAATGCTCGGCACATAGTAAGGGCTTAACAAATACCAACATTACTACTAGTAATAATGTAAGAACTTAACAAGTACTACAGTTATTAATATTACTACAATTATCAAAAAGAACATTCCTCTCCTTTCTTCTACCGATATCAGAGAAATGATCACCCAAACGGCTAAGGTTCAAAACCTACTGTACTTTTATAGCAAAGAGTTCAAGTGAGCAAGAAATCACCTTTCAAAGATACCCAATCAACCGATCAATCAATCAGTGGCATTTACTGACTGCTTACTATGTTCAGAGCACTGCACTGAGCACTTAGGAGAATAGAGTGAGTAGGTCAACTCTACCTCATGTAAGTTCCTCGAGAGTACAGATCATGTCTTCTGTGTGTCCACAAGTAACTACTACGGTGTCCTGGTTAGGAGGTGCTCCATGATGCTGCTGCTGCTGAAGCTGATGGATCAATTGTATTTAGTGAGCGTGTACAGTGTGCAGGGCTCTGATGGAAGGTCAAGAAATGAGCTCAGCTATCAGTCTCTGAAGATCAGGTGGAAAATACTAAAAGCAAGAACCTCTGCATTCTTCTGCCTTACACAGAGTGTGCTTTCCCCTTGCCAATCTCTGGAGAACGTACGTGCCACAGGGCTCCATCTGGTTCTGTAATAAAATGTAAATTATTAAAACTGTAAAATATTGATGAACTGTTCTAGAAAACAGAGGGACTTTAAGGTATTGATTATGAATTGAGAGAGCCGTAATGAGTTTCAGAAGGAGAAATAATTAGAGAATGATTGTGGCTTGTATTCCTTCTCTCCGATTTACCTAAGAGACAGTTTTAACAATTGGGTTTCACGCTTGCGATTCGGTCTCAGCGTCATCTTATAGTGCATATAAAACTTCCACCTCGACTGAAATTGAAGGCACTTCAGGAGGGAAAAGAATTGAATGGTAAAAGAGACAAAGTATTATAGCCAGAAAATCGCTTGCATCTATGGGCTGCTTTTTTTTCGCTATATAAACTCAAGGTTAATATTCCAGAGATTCCCTTTGTCTCAACTGATCCATCCAACGATGAGATTTCAGTGACAACCCAGAAAGCTCTTCATCAAAATAAATAATTTGGAGTCCCATATCAGTGAAATACCTATAGACACCTAAAAATGCTAAATGGATCCATGGTAAACTCAAAAGTGAAACCAGGTTTGTCTTTTATGCATTTGTCAATATCTGTATTTAGCCCCTAAAGGCCGTGCTATTCTCCTGCTATAAGTGATGATACTAATAATGCCTGAAGCTTTGTGGAACTGAAACTCTTGGCTGCCTATCGCAGGTCTGTGGAAAAATCCAGGGAGGCTTTTTTTTTTCTTTAAAAAAAATACCTATTTTACACTGTAGAAGCGCTTCACAATCTTTGAGTTACTCTCCGCATCCTCAGCACTTGCTTGTGTGTGTGTGTATAGTCAAATGAACAGATGTTTTATTCTAATTCCAGTGGTAATAATTGCCTTGAGGTCTTTTTTTGCAGAGCACTGTACTAAGCATTGGGAAGCTCCTTGTGGGCAGGGAACATAGCCTGTGCTTATGTTGTATTCTCCCAAGCACTTATGACTGGTCATTGCACTTAAAAGGCGCTTAATATCTTCCCTACTGCTAATAGTAAGCACTCAATAAATACCATTGATTGATCGGTTAGTGCTGTATTGTCACAGCTCCTCCAAGAAGCCTTCCCTGACTCCATTCTCATCCCCACCCTAACTTCCTTCCCTCCTGCACCATCCATGTCCTTGTTCCCACCCACTAAACGCTTAGGTAGTCACCTCGTGTCCACAATTCTTACGTCCATATCCTTATACTCAGTTGTTTCTTTTCCCTGTAATTTATTTTAATGTCTGTCTTCCCCACTGGACTGTAAAATCTTGGCAAGTAGAGATTGTGCCTAGTCTGGCTATTATAACCTCCCAAATTCTTAGTACAACATTCTGACTCGAGTAAGAGTTCAATAAATGCCTTTGATTGACTGATTCGAAGGAAACCGAGGTTTGCGGGGCGAATCGGCCGGCTCATAGTCACTTGAGGAGTATTAGTTCGAATCATGATTAGAATACACCGTTTGTGAATTTCTAGTTTGTCGTGTAATCCTTGAATTATGCTATTTCCTCTCCCTGGCTGAGAGGAATTCTGCCTCCCTTCTCCCTGCGCGAGCTCGTACGCTGCTCTGGGCCATTTGTACACCTGTTCCATTTTGTACACCTGTTAGCCACTCATGAATCTTCAGACCCAAACTATCAGGCTCTCCATTACCACTGGGCTGGATCCAGGATGGAACCCAGATGCCTGCCAATCTCCATCCGGGCAGCACTGGGCAGTTCAGAGTTACTTTTTGGAAGGACTGGCTTCTCCATTCCTTCTTCCCTGATCCAGAATAGACCACACCACCTTTCTAACATCTAAGAATACTAACCATGGGATTTGGGCTTACTATGTGCACTTCAATACTGTGTATTTAGTGCTGGAGTAGATACAGTATCATCAGGTTCACCTTGTCCCCTTCCACCTCACCTCGCTACGCTCCTATAAACCAGCCCGCACGCTTCGCTCCTCTAGCGCTAGCCTTCTCACTGTGCCTCAATCTCACCTATCTCTCCACCAGCCCCTAGCCTACATCCTGGCTCTTGTCTGCAACGCCCGCCCTCCTCAAATCTGTTAGACAATTACTTTCCCTGACTTCAAAGCCTTAGAGGGCACATTCCTCCAAGAGGCCTTCCCAGACTAAGCACCCCCTTTCCTCTTCTCCCACTTCTGCATTGCCCTGACATGTTCCCTTTGTTCTTCCCTTCTCCCAGCCCCACAGCACTTATATACATATCTGTTATTTACTTGCACTGATGTCTGTCTCCCCCCGCCACTGGACTGTAAGCTCGCCGTGGGCAAGAAATGTGTCTCCTTAATGTTATATCGTACTCTCCCAAGCCCACAGTACAGCGCTCTGCACACAGTGAGTGCTCAATAATTACGACTGAATGAATGAATCAGGTCAGACATCGTGCAAGGGGGAGAATAGGTATTTATTTAACCCCTTTTCACAAACGATGAAACAGAGGCATAGAAAAGTTAAGGCACTTCCCCAAGGTGACCCGGCAGGCAAAGAGAGGAGCTGGGATTAGAACCCAAGTACCTGGACTCTCAGACCTAAGCTCTCTCCACTAAGATACTCTGCTTCTCTGAGAAACATTTCTATTCTGTATTTCCAGTTTGCTGTTTTTTAACTTGTTCCAGAAATCAATCTGAAGCCATCAAAGACTTTGCTTGTCTGGGGGAAAAATTATGGATATGAGCTTAGCTGCCTGGGTAGTTATAAAGAGAGCTGTATGATGAGGTCCAGACAGTTAACTCTATCTCGTAATGAAGCATTACTAAACATGCATCCTTTCAAGTTTAGATAGAATAGCTACTATACACTATATTACATATGTACATTATGTTCTTTTACTACATAGAACATAATGTGCATATATATATTACTCTCTCTATATATAGTAATAGAACATAACGTACATATGTAATATGTATATATGTATAAGGGTGCTCTCCACCCACCAATGAGTCCTCAGTGGAAATTAGCTGGGGATGATGTGAAGTGCTAAGATTCCCTTGTTCCAAGGAGAAATGTCTAGAACAGCAGCGTGATCTAGCGGAAAGAGCACAGGTCTGGGAGTCATAAGACGTGGGTTCTAAGCCCAGCTCCAGCACCTGTCTGTTGTGCAACCTTGGGTAAATCACTTCACTTATCTGCGTCATTTTCATCATCTCTAAAATGGCGAGCAAATACTTTTCCCTCCTACTTTTACTGTGAGCCTCATGTGGGTTAGGGACCGTGTCCAACCTGATCATTTTGTATTCTTATATCTACCCCAGCAGTTAGTACAGTGCTTGGCAGACAATAAGTGTTTAACAAGTACTACTAAAAGAAAAAAAAGCAGGGGCCTTTTCATCTCACCCAGCCGTTTAAAAATCACAGAGACACTCGAAGAGGGGGTAAAATCAGGAGTTCACTTCTAGATAACTGCTGGATGGTGGGTGTGGGAACTGAGATCTGAAATCCTTAGTGCAAATCTGATTCGTCCTGTGAGTTCTGCTCTACTTTTGAACAGAAAGGAAAATTGAGGGCATGTCAAAAAAAGAACTCAAGCACAAAAAACTCTAAATAGAGCTAACAATCATCTACTGAGGTGGGGAGAGACTTAGCACTTGGGAGACCAAAATGGCAGATCAGAAAGCAGTGGCGAGTAACTTACTTGAAAGGGATAAGACAGCTGATAAAAATAAAAGGACAATTAAACCAAGATCCACAGCATAAAAGCTAAGGGAATTTCAGAGTAAGTTTGAGAGTTCTCTAGTGTGATGATTGAATCCATTAGCTGTCTTTACTGGGGAATGGAGAAGCAGCACAACTCATTAGAAGGAGCATGGGATTGTAAATCAGAAGAACTGTGTTCTAGGCTCAGCTCAGCTACTGGCCTGATGTGTGACCTTGAACAAGTCACCTAACCTATTTAGGCTTTGGTTTCTTACATGTAAAATGTGGATAAGATACCTGCTCTTCTTCCCTCAGATTGCGAGCCCTGTGGGACAGAGACTGTACCCCATCTGGTAATCTTGTATCTATCCCATTGATTAGCACATAAACTCTTAATACTAATGCTAAGAACAACAATAATGATCATAATAATAATTTTATTTCCATTTTTAACCCATTTCTGGGGCTAGAAATAAAGAGATTGAACCTACCAGAGTTTGAGAGGTGGCACTGCAGTTCAATTCTGGAACCTTCACGCATGCCTTAAAATTTCAGAAAGTGCCAGAGCGGAATAACAAATCTCAAGTTAGAAGTCAAAAAAAAAAAAAATCACGGGTTCTCAATCTAATGGCTGTCTCAACTGTCTCACAACAGATGTTGAATTTTAAAATACCTGGTGCAAATTCTCTTAAAGTGAATATTATTTTCCACCCCCGCAGCATTATAAACGGAACAGGCCGGTGTTTAGGTACTAACCTCCCATTTCATATTGTCTTATATTTCCCTGAATGATCTGTTTGGTTTCTCTTGATGCTTCTAAGATGGGCAAACAGATTGAAAAGGATAAAAAAAAAATACTGAAAAAAACACTTTACTGAATCTTCCATTGAGGTGAATTATTTTAAACTCTTCAACACTAAGTATTGGTACCTGGAGGAAAGATTTTCTGCTCATTATTGTTGGTCTCTGTTCATTTAAAAAGTTACAGTTTTCATAAAGAGAACAAGTAAGACTCTTGTTTCTGTCATATTGTCCGTGAACCTGGAATACGTTGGCAAGGCTTTTGGTTTTAAGTGGCGGTCTGATGACCTCAAATGGAGGATCTTAAATAGACAACAAGCTCCTTGTGGGCAGAGAGCACGTCTACCAACTCTGTTCATTCATTCATTCAATAGTATTTATTGAGCGCTTACTATGTGCAGAGCACTGTACTAAGCGCTTGGGATCAACAAGTCGGCAACAGATAGAGACAGTCCCTGCCGTTTGACGGGCTTACAGTCTAATCGGGGGAGACGGACAGACAAGAACAATGGCACTAAACAGCGTCAAGGGGAAGAACATCTCATAAAAACGATGGCAACTAAATAGAATCAAGGCGATGTACAATTCATTAACAAAATAAATAGGGTAATGAAAATATATACAGTTGAGCGGACGGGTACAGTGCTGTGGGGATGGGAAGGGAGAGGTGGAGGAGCAGAGGGAAAAGGGGAAAATGAGGCTTTAGCTGCGGAGAGGTAAAGGGGGGATGGCAGAGGGAGTAGAGGGGGAAGAGGAGCTCAGTCTGGGAACGCCTCTTGGAGGAGGTGATTTTTAAGTAAGGTTTTGAAGAGGGAAAGAGAATCAGTTTGGCGGAGGTGAGGAGGGAGGGCGTTCCAGGACCGCGGGAGGACGTGACCCGGGGGTCGACGGCGGGATAGGCGAGACCGAGGGACGGCGAGGAGGTGGGCGGCAGAGGAGCGGAGCGGAGCGTGCGGGGTGGGCGGTAGAAAGAGAGAAGGGAGGAGAGTACTGTTCTATAGTACTCTTCCAAGAGCCTAGTTCAGGTTCTGCACCTGGTAAATGCTCAATAAATTCCAATAATTGAGGGGTTTTTTAAATGGTATTTGTTAAGCGCTACTGTGTACCATGAACTGTATTAAGCACTGAGGTAGATTCAATCTAATCAGATTGAACACAGCCCAGGTCCCATGTAATGCTCATAGTCTTAATCCCCCTTTTACAGATGAGGTAATTAAGGCTCAGAGAAGTTAAGTGATTTGACCAAGGTCACCCAGAAGATTAGTAGCAGAGCTGGGATTTGAACCCAGGTCCATATTCTTTCCACTAGACCATGATGCTTTCCCAGGCCACGAATGATCGACTGATTGGATGGATGCCGGGTGCCTGCCTAATGCTGAGAAGGGAGGATGTTTCGCTGATGGGGTCGAACGTTTTTGTAGATCTATGAAAACTCTAGAGGGGATTTGAGGCAACTGCTGGCACTTCTGAATTTGGGGGCCCAAGCCGTGTTGTAATTCTGAGAAAGCAGTCCACGATGGTCTTCAGTGGCTGATCCCCAGGGCCTTGCCGGCCAGGAGAAGCGGTGTGACGCCTTGTTAATTGCATCAGACCGAGCTCTCCATCAGTGGTATTTACTGAGTGAGTCTTCCCCAAAAACTTTACGTGCTCTGCACACAGTAAGCACTAAAAGAGCATCATTCCTACGACTAGCACTTTCTCTGCAGAGCGCTTGCGAGAGCACAACAGAGAAAGTTGACGAGATCCCTCCTCTCAAGGAGCTTGAAGGCTAGAGGGGATCTTACCATCAGCTTTTGAAGCTGATGAGAGTTATGGCATTTTCTCAGTGTTCCAGACGTGGAGGAGGATCTTGTGTTCGAGTTTCATCAGCGGGTTCCTCCAGGCTCGTAGAGCTCAGTGAGTATTCCACGTGCTT
Source organism: Ornithorhynchus anatinus (assembly GCF_004115215.2). Classification (NCBI taxonomy): domain Eukaryota; kingdom Metazoa; phylum Chordata; class Mammalia; order Monotremata; family Ornithorhynchidae; genus Ornithorhynchus; species Ornithorhynchus anatinus. The sequence continues at coordinate 42,584,861 of NC_041741.1, forward strand.
TGTTATTTCCCCAGCCCTGACGGCTGCGGTAACCTCCTCAATATTCGGGACAAGAGCTGCCACTTCTCATGGCAGAAGATTTTCTAGCTTGAGCAGCCTCACCTTTGAGAGGAGAGGGGAAATTGGGGAGAATATTACTCCTTGGGGTCAGAGATCTAACTCCATAGTACTCTCCCAAGCTCTTAGTACAGTGCACAGGACAGAGTAAGCGCTCAAAAACCCTTATCAAACTCCTTTATTCACTCTTCAGCCCCACAGCCCCTGTGTCCATATCCGTAATTTATTTACTTCTATTAATGTCTGTATCCTCTAGACCGTAAGCTCACGGGGGGTTAGGGGCGTGTCTACCAACTCTGTTATATTGTTCTCTGCCAAGTGCTTAGTACAGTGCTCGCAGTAAGTGCTCAATAAATGCGACTAATTGAAATATCATTGAGTGATTGAGAATGTTGTTGCCATATCTTCAACAACGTGGGGAAGCGCCATGGTGTGGCGGATAGGGCATGGGCCTGAGAGTCAGAAGGACATGACTTCTATTCCTGGCTCTGTCAGTTGTCTGCTGTGTGGCCTTGGGCAAGTCACTTAGCTTCTCTGTGCCTTAGTTACCTCATCTGTAAAATGCGGACTGTGAGCCCCAAGCAGGACATGGACTGTGCCCAACCCAATTTGCTTGTATATACCCCAGTGCTTAGTACAGTGCTGCTTAGCATGTAGTAAGCACTTAAATGTCACAAGTATCATTATTCAGGATTCCGTCCTTATCTGCGATGAGTCCGGGAATCCTTTACTCTTCAGAGGTGACCTATAAACACTCATTTCTTTGACAACGAGGAGAAATTCAATCAATCGTAGCTATTGAGCATTTGCCGTGTGGGCCAGTACGATATAACAGAGTCGGTCTTGGGTTCCCTGCCCACAGTGAGCTTACAGCCTAGAAGTTATCAGTCTGTCAGTCTACACAGCCTTGGATCTCCTCCTCTTGGGCCTCCAACCACTGGTCATGCCTGTCCCTTAACTTGAGTTGTATGCCGCCACGAAGGTCTCGGTAAGCTTCTCTTTGGGGAGTAGTCCACTGTACTGTATTTTAAGAGAATCCGTAAAGTGAAAATAAAGGACCTTTAACCGGTACCCTCTCAAGTGTGCAATTCCAGCCTCAAACCATTCGCTCAAAATTGAACCCCTAAGCACAGAAGCAATCAAGACAGGTTTTTTTCCCTTGGAGTGCAGAATTGTAAAATGTTAAAAGAAACAGAGTGGATAAATTTCAACTTTAACCTCCAAAGTCCACCTCAGAAGCAACAGGGGACGGGGGCGGCATGTTGGAAAAGAAACGAGTTGTATTATTAATAAAATTGATCCACGGCGGGTCGGTAGCAAAAGTATAAGAAATTACATCAATAAGACAAATGGTACCTGCAGCAACCTTGAACTCCGCATTGACAGAAGGGTGGGCGCAGAGATTTGAGAATCAATGAAGCTATCTCTAAAATTTCAAGATAATTGATTGAAAAAGTGTAAAGAAAACAGGAGGAAACCAATCTCAGTCTTTGATAGTTACAAATTAGGCCATGCTTTTGATTGCCCGATTCTAAATAAGGCTTTCATTATTTGCTTTAGTTATGAAAAAGGTGTCAAGTACGAAGGACAGTTAGAAAGGTGGGTAGATTACGCATAGAGATAGAGAACTGTCTCTCTCCAGAATTCTAAATAGACCAGAATTTGTTTATTTTTTCAAACACCCGCTGTGAAACACCCACCCCTAAAGAACCTCCCTCTGCTAAAAACAAATGATCCTAATATTTAATCACAAAGGAAATATCTATACAACTGTGGCTCTTTTGGATACTAGTGATAGTGCTTTCAGGATCTCTCACATCTAGATATGTTTCAAAGTTAACCTTACTTTCCTGTTCCTGTGGTGTAGTGGATAGAGCACGAGACCTGGAAGTCAAAAGGTCATGGGTTCTAATCCCGGCTCTGCCACATGTCTTCTCGGTGACTTTGGGCAAGTAACTTTACTTCTCTGTGCCGCAGTCACCCCATCTGTAAAATGGGGATTGATTCTGTGAGCCCCATTTGGGATAGGGACTCAATCTGCTTGCATTCACCCCAGCGCTTAGTACAGTGCCTGCCGCACAATGAGCACTTAACAAATACCATTATTATTATTAGAGAGAGAGGGTAGCCCATGTCGATTTAGCATAACTAATGAAAGATTTATGTAGCATAGGAAATGAAATCTTTAGTGTGCAAGCCCTGAATGCTTTTTGGCTGAGTAGGGAGTAAAATAATCAATCACTGATATTTACTGAGCACTTACTGTGTGCAGAACACTGGACTAAGTGCTTGGGAGAAGTAGCAGACAGGTTTCCCGGACTTTAGAGTTTAGAGGGCAGGGCAGACGTGAAAATCCTTTATGGATCTGTGCATAAGTGCAGTGAGGCAGAGGGTGAAGTGAATTTCAAGTATTTACAGGGTACGGCTCCAAATCCCACGATGACACAGAGAGGAGAGGGCTTAATGTGGGATTAAATGGGGAAGGTGTCTTGGGGAATATGGGATTTTAATAAAGTGGGGAGAGTTGTGCTAAGCCAGTTACGGTGGGGAGGGAGTTCCAGGCCAGAGGGAAGATGGGGGCAAGGGGTCGAAAATGAGACAAAGAAGATCAAAAGTGAGTAGGTTTGGCATTGGAGAGAGGAAGCATGAGAGTTTGGTTGTACCAGGAAATCAGTGAGGTAAGATAGAAGGGTCTGAGCGAATCGAGTGCTTTAAAGTCAATGGTAAAGAATTTCTATTTGATGTGGAGGTGGATGGGCAACCATCGGAAGTTTCTGAGGATTGGGGAGAGGTGGGATGAATGTCTTTTTGAGAAAAATGATCCGATCAGCAGGAGAGAAGTATGGACTGAAGTAGGGAAAGACCGGAAAACAGGAAGGTCAGCAAGGAGCCTGATGTAGTAGACAAGGCAGGATAATTAGTCCTTGGTTGGAGCTTGGAGAGGAAAGAGAAGATTTTAGCAATGTTGTGAAGTTAGAACTTAGAGGATTTGATGACAGATTGAATATGCTCATTGAATGAGAGAAATGAGTCAAAGATAATGCCCAGATTATGGATTTTTGAAGTAGGGAGGGTGGTGTTTTCTATGGTGATGGGAAAAGCGGGGGGGGGGGGGGCGGAGGCGGACAGAGCTTCGGTGGGAAGATGAGTTTTGTTTTAGACGTGTTAAGTTTGAGGTGTAGGGTGAAAGATCAGATTTTGAAAGTCTGCGTACCCAAAAATATCCTGATTCAAAACTTTCCTTATGGGAGCCTATTTATATTGCTATTTGATCATATAGTAGTATTTTTTATTAAGGCACTTTATATATTGATTTTGTTCGGGTCAACTCTTTGGAACATGCTAATGGACTAGTGCCACTTCACAGAATTTCCTATGGGAAATTATACTTAATTTAGCGTTCTTTTGCTAAAAACTAATTTCTTGGAACCGATTAAGAGTGGCAAAAGGAGGCTAGCAGGAGTTGTCTTTATATTTGAAGTGGCAAATAGTGATAGTGCGGAATGTAGGTGTGGATGAGAAGTTGGGGGTAAGAAAATAGCCTTTTCCATGCTGTTCCAACAAACGTCCCCTCTCCCTCTGTACCCTCTCTCCACCCCCTCCTCCTTCCTTCCTTCATTCATTCAATTGTATTTATTGAGTCCTTATGTGTGCAGAGCACTGTACTAAGCACTTGGGAGAGTACATGTAGCAATAAATGCTTACATTCTCTGCCCACAAAGGCCTTACAGTCTAGAGTGGGGGAGACACATCAATATAAATTCATTCATTCAATAGTATTTATTGAGCGCTTACTTTGAGCAGAGCACGGTACTAAGCGCTTGGAATGTATAAATCGGCAACAGATAGAGACAATCCCTGCCCATTGACGGGCTTAAAATCTACTCGGGGGAGACAGACAAAAACAATAGCAATAAATAGAATCAAGGGGATGTACATCTCATTAACGAAATAAATAGGGAAATAAAAATATATACGAATGAGCAGACGAGCACAGTGCTGAGGAGAGGGGAAGAGAGAGGGGGAGGAGCAAAGGGAAAAAGGAGGAAAGGGGACTTAGCTGAGGGAAGGTGAAGGGAGGGTAGAGAGGCAGCAGAGGGAACAGAGGGAAAAGGGGAAGCTCAGTTTGGGAAGGCCTCTTGGAGGAGGTGAGCTCTCATCCAAATAAATTCCGTCTCCTAGTTCTGTCCCCATTCTGTTTTATTCCTGTTTTACTTCCTGCACGTAAGATGATACAATTCTAGGTGCCTACCGAATGACATCACCTTTTCAATGGTATTAAGTGCTTACTTGGTGCAGAGCAGTGTACTAAGTGCTTGGGAGAGTACAACATAACAGAGTTGGTAGAATCTTTGGTTTCCTGCCCACAATGAGCTTACAGTCTAGAAGGGAACCTTCTCAGTTTGATTCCTTTTGTTAACTAGGCCACTATCCCCAGAGGTTCTATTTCTAGTGATCTAACTTGTAAGCAGTGCTGCTCTGTTGGCCTAAAGCTACAACCTGAAGCAGTATGAATGAGCAGAAAGAACCCGGGAGTCAGAGGACCTGAGTTCTTCATTGCTTTTTGACCTTGGGCAAGTCACACCATTTACCTGTGCCTCAATTTCCTCATTTGTAAAATGGGGACTCTGTACCTCTCCTCTCCCCTCATTGATTCTATCTATTGTTATTGTTCTTGTCTCCCCCGATTAGACTGTAAGCCCGTCAAAGGGCAGAGACCGTCTCTATCTGTTACAGATTTGTACATTCCAAGCGCTTAGTACAGTGCTCTGCACATAGTAAGCGCTCAGTAAATACTGTTGAATGAATGAATGAATGACTTAGAGTGCCCACCCAGTGGGGGAAGGGAACTCTGTCCAACCTATTGTATCTTCTTCAGGGCTTAGTACAGTGCTTAGGACATAGTAAGTGCCTAACATAACACAATTATTCAACTGTAAGCAAATGCCACAGAGGTACTCAAGCAGCGTGGCTCAGTGGAAAGAGCACGGGCTTTGGAGTCAGGGCTCATGAGTTCGAATCCCAGCTCTGCCACTTGTCGGCTGTGTGACTGTGGGCAAGTCACTTAACTTCTCTGTGCCTCAGTTCCCTCATCTGTAAAATGGGGATTAAGACTGTGAGCCCCACGTGGGACAACCTGATTCCCCTATGTCTACCCCAGCGCTTAGAACAGTGCTCGGCACATAGTAAGCGCTTAACAAATACCAACATTATTATTATTATTATTATTAGATTCTGAAACTGGGTGACCACTCATGGCTCTCCTGGATACCGGACAATGAAACAGACATTGACATTGTATGAGTTCTGTCAGACCCACATCGTGCATGCCAGTTTGTTGAAGTATGATGAATTCAACCAAAACCAGAGTGTTTCGCTAGTTTTTCCAACTCTATTGCATTGTACGCTCTCAAATCTTTTGTACAGTGCTCTGCACACAGGAAGTGCTCTATAAATGCCATTAGTTGATGGGGGGGACCACTGGCACACTCATACTGGTTTCAGGGTCTGTCTGTACCCCCCATAATGATGCTGATTCCGAGCTGCAGAACTAGGAGCAGTATTGAAGCAGCGTGGCTCAGTGGAAAGAGCCAGGGCTTGGGAGTCGGGGTCATGGGTTCGAATCCCACCTCTGCCACTTGTCAGTTGTGTGACTGTGGGCAAGTCACTTCACTTCTCCGGGCCTCAGTTACCTCATCTGTAAAATGGGGATTAAGATTGTGAGTCTCACGTGGGACAACCTGATTACCCTGTATCTACCCCAGCACTTAGAACAGTGCTCTGCACACAATAAGCGCTTTACAAATACCAACATTATGATTATTATTATGGCCTGCTGGGTAGAGCACTGACCTGGGACTTAAAAGGACCTGATTTCTAAATCCCTGCTCTGCCACTTATCTGCTGTGTGATCTTGGGCAAGTCACTTCTAGACTATGAGCCCACTGTTGCGTAGGGATTGTCTCCATCTGTTGCCGAATTGTACTTTCCAAGCACTTAGTACAGAGCTCTGCACACGGTAAGCGCTCAATAAGCACGATTGATTGAATGAATGAACTTCTCTGTGCCTCACTTACCTCAACTGCAAAAGGGGGATTAAGACTGTAGTCCCCTTGATTGACTTGTATCTATCCCAGTGCCTGGCACATAGCAAGTGCTTAACAAATAGCATAAAAAACAAATGAAGAAACAAAAATTCTGCAGCAGGATCCATGGCAGAGAGAGGGCTGGACCTTTAAAATCAAAATTCCAGGCATAAGGACACCTTTTGCCTTATCCGTGCCAAACAGGAAGCAGATCCGCTTAACACTAAGCAATTCAGAATGAAGCTGGACAACTAGCCACACTTTTCTTTAAAAATGAAGCCTGAAAACCAACACTTCCTGCTGTTTCTTGTTCCTTTAGCTAAGAGTTCAATCTTAAAAATTAGCTAAGAAGAGCCAAACACAGACACCCTACCCGTGAGCCTTTTTCCCGGTGGGCTGGCATCACTTAAACTGTACTGGTATTACCTGGAAAGCCATTTTCCGAACCAGCACCATTAACTTGTCTTGTTCAGCAGGGAAACAGGTGATGAAATGGCAAGTGACTGAAACAAGGTCTTAAAGTTTCACTGGGGCAAACCAGGGATTTCCATTTAGGTCTGAACTCCTGTGGCCTTCCACTGGTGATCAGCAGCAGCTTGGCGCAATGGCTAGAGCACGGCCCTGAGAGTCAGAAGGACCTGGGTTCTAATCCCTGCTCCACCATGTGTTTTCTGGGTGACCTCGGGCAAGTCACTGCACTTCTCTGGGCCTCAGCTACCTCATTTGTAAAATGGGGATTAAGACTGTGAGCAGGGACTGTGCCCAACCCATCTAACTTGTATCTACTCCAGCGCTTAGTATAGTGCGTGGAACATAATAAGTGCTTAACAAGTACCGTTATTATTATTATTATAATCAGCTACTGCACTGGCAGCAGGCACTGTTGGAGAAGCAGGACCAGAGGGAGAAAGGCAAGCCCAAGGAGTCAACCTCAACTAGCAAGGCCTAATGGAAAATGCATGGGCCTGACACTCAGAGCATCTGGGTTCTATTCCTGGCTCAGCTACTTGCCTGCCGTGTTATGGACAAGACATGTCACTTCTTTGTTCCTCGGTTACCTCATCTGTAAAATGAGGATCAAGCCCGTCATCTCCAAGTGGGACATGGACAGTGTCCAACCTGATTACTGCATCTACCCTAGTGCTTAGTCCAGTGCCTGGCACACAGTAAATGCTTAACAGTACCACTAAAAAAAAATCTGTCCATCAGCTGGGGATTTCTGACCCAGGAACACAGGAAACAGACCTAGTCACTCAAACCAGGAACACAGGAAACTGAAAGCTCTGGATTGCTCTTCTAACCCACCCAAAACACAATAAATGAAATACTCTGGATTCCCCCTCTCCCCCAAGAACACAGGAAATGGAATACTCTGCATTGCCCCTCAACTCCAAGGGCCCAGGAAATGGAAAGCTTTGGATTCCTCCACCAAAGAACACAGAAAAAGAGAATTCTGGATGCCTATCATCCACACTCCCCCAGCTAAGGAACAGAGGAAATGGAGTGTTTCGAATCATTCCCCTAGGATCTCGGAAAATGACACCTCTCTATGGATGCCATTTCTACTCTTCTATCCAGCTCCCTCTCTGTTCTAACTCTTCTTATTTTCATTGACAAACCTAGCTTCTTAAGAACAGTATGACATTGGGTGCCGTGTGAGTCGATGGGGACTATTTCTCTTCTGAAGTCATTCAGCCTACCTCCTTGTGTTCTAGCAGTGCCCCTATGGTGGGTCATAACCGCCAGAAACACACCGCCTCCCAAACCTTATTGCTTAATTAAAATTCAGGTCAGAGCCAACCTAGATCGAAGGAAAGATCTTTTGTCCCCTTCCTTCTCCCAGCTCGGGACCTCCAATTGTTACGGGTCATCATTAAATCTTGAAATGGTTTGAAATGTTGACATTGGGTGAAATGGAAAGGCTGAAGTAGTGTTGCTATTTGGAGACAGAAAGGATCCCTGAATGGCCTGTGAAGCCGTAGAATGGACAAACATGCAGGAGATTTATAAGAGCTCAGAAGTCTGCTTTGGGGAATTGAAGGATGATGCCCAGATGTGGGGGAGGAAGTGGAGGATGAAGGGGAAGGTTTTACAAAGAAAATGTTATCGGACAGGTCACGAGTCTTGGAGAATTAGACTGTGATCCCTCTGTAGACTGTGAGCTACTTGTGGGCAGAGGACGTATCCAACCAACACTATTGTATTGTAATCTCCCAAGGGCTAAACACAGTGCTCTGCACCCAGGAAGTGCTCAGTAAATACAGAGGTAAGTTTCATGCTTGGGGGATTAGCAAGAGTTCGCTCAATCAATCATATTTATTGAGCTCTAGTTGTGTTCAGGACACTGTACTGAGAATTTGGGAGAATACAATATAAGAGAGTGGGTGGATATGTTCCCTGCCCACAAAGAGCTTAGGGTTGTCAGATTAGTATTATTATTGCTGGTGGGTAGGGAGCATGTCTTACAAGCGCTTAGTACAACGCTCTGCACAGATTGGTTGGAGTTCCTACGTTGCTCTTGACTGCGGAACATAGCCCAACCCAGTCACTCCCCACCGATGGTTGGCAGATATCTCAATCAATTAAATCAATTCATCTCAATCACTTAATTCAATAGGTAGTATCTGTTGAAGGCTTACTCTGTGCAGTTCACTGTACTAAATGCATAGGAGACTAGAACAGAATTAGTAGGCATGGCCCCCGACTTAAGCAATTTATAGTACGGTGGGAGATGTAGGTACGGAAAACAAGTGAGCATAAAGATATACACATAAGTGCTTTGGGGAGAGGGGATGCAAAAGTGCTTAGAGAGCATGGAGAGGTGAGGGATTAGTCAGGGAAAGCTGCTTGGAGGAAATGGGATTTGAGTGATTCTGTCTGAAGGAAGAGAAAGACTCCCACAGTTCCGTAATAATAATAACAATAATAGTTATTAATTCATTCATTCAATAGTATTTATTGAGCGCTTACTATGTGCAGAGCACTGTACTAAGCGCTTGGAATGTACCAATCGGTAACAGATAGAGACAACCCCTGCCTTTTGACGGGCTTACGGTCTAATCGGGGGAGATGGACAGACAAGAACAATAGCAATAAACAGAATCAAGTTATATTATGATGATATTTGTTAAGCACTTACTATGTGCCAGCCACTGTTCTAAGCCCTGGGGTAGATACAAGATAATTAGGTTGGACACAGTCCCACAGTCCCTGTCCCATATGAAGCTCACGATCTTAGTCTTAATTCTATGAGGCCTGGGTTGGGGAAAGGGGGATAGGGGAGACGGGCTTCTGGTAGCATTATAGGGAGAATAATGCAAGAATAAAGAATTTCAACTTTCAGAGACCTGCCCCAGATTCTGAAATGCTGAGGTTCTTCCCGATTCTAGTGGATGCTGGAAAAAAGCTGGAGACAAATGTCCAGGTGGAGTTTCAGTGTTTCTCTGGAATGGACTTCCAACCAAAATATGTGATTTCCCCTTGAAAAGTGTTTGTCTCTCTCCCCGCCACATCCCTGTGAGTAAGGTGGGTTCTTGGCTGTGATTAGGAGGTGATGACAGAGAGCAGACAGGGACCGAAGCGGGACGGAACTTACAGGTCCTCTTGATACTGGGTCAGTGGCAATTGGCAGCTGGGTGGGGGAAAGCATTTATTGGCCCCCAGCAGACTTGATGCTTGAGAAATGAAGGTAATTAGACCCCCCACTGTCATGCCTCACCCAGCTGGAAATTAATGAGCTATGGAGCCCCAATGAAGAAGAGAAAAGGCCTAATTAGTCTAAATGGGAATTCCTTCTGGAACAAGGAAATGTCAAGGAGCAGGAAGAAATCCTTCTTCCAACACTCTTCTCAACAAAATAAACCAATTTGTCTTCTTAATGTAATTGGGTGGCTGTATTCCCTTTACTAAGTGAAACAATATTTCCTTGGATAAAAGGTAAATGAGAATCTTTGCCTCGTCCCTTAATGTGCCATACACACTCCCCCACACATGTCCCCCCTCACCCTCGGACACACTCATCCAGGGACTCCAAAAAATCCCCACCCTCGGATAAAATAGAAAATCCAACTCCAGAGTGATGGAAAGAAAGGGTATGGGGGAGTGAGCAGGCAGATTCATTCATCCATTCGATCGATCGTATTTACTGAGCACTTACTGTATTCAGAGCACTGTGCTAATTGCTTGGGAGAGTACAGTGTGACAGATGGATACATTCCCTGCCCACAATGAGCTTACAATCTAGAGGGGAAGGCAGGCATCAGTGCCTTCTAGCTCTAAATTCCCCCTCACCTCTGCCTCACAGCTAAGGCAGGGATCAATTCTGATTCTGTGGGACTTGCAGACTGTGAAACCTAAACGGAACAGGGACCATGTCTAATTCCCACCTGTGCATTTTCCCCCAGTGCTTAATGCAGTGCTCGGCACACAGTAAGACTTAAAAAAATATTGCTACTACTTGTCCAAGTGCTTCGTTCCGTGCTCTGTACACAATAAGCGCTCAAATACCACTGATTGAGTGATTGATTAGTGCAATGTTCTGCACTCAGTAGAGGCTCAGTAAAAACCACTGGTTGATTACTTCTTCACCTTCACCAAGTCACTCCTCTTTTACCTTCCCCTTCCCAGTCAGTTACCCCCACTATAATTTTGCAGTAAAATATCCCTCCCTTTTTGATGAGGGGATGGGAAACGGTCAATCAGTGGTATTTTTTGAGTGCTTTCTGTGTGCAGAGCACGGTTCTAAGCGCTCGGAAGGGTACAGTATGAGAGAGGCAGTAAATAGCTACCCCACAAATAGCTTACAGTCTTCAAACATCATTGAAATTTAACCCTGTAATAAAAGGATTTTCTGTCTTCTGATCAACAACCAACAGTAGTTCTGAACACTTTGCAATTTCTAAAGTTTCGGTTCTTGGTGACCGATGTCTCCCATAACATCACAAATGGCTAAACTCCTCTAGAAACTCCTACAGGATGTACACGTATGCGCGCGCACACACACACAGACAATTTCATTTCTGGAACCTGAACTCACCTTTCTTGTTGAGCAAGCAGGGGTGAGCGAAGGCTGCAAGTTTGATGGCTGTGTTCATCTGGAAAATACAAACAGAGAGATGGCTCCTTAAATAATTTACTGCTGTCTTAAAATGTTCCTCTCCCACGCTCTCCATCCGGAAAGGATGCAAAAAGCAGCTTCCAACTGAGCAAATGCCGGGTCTTCAGAAGTTCCTGGAGAAAGAGCCAATCGCCTGCTTGTCACTTGCCTAGTAGGCTCATCTTCTTTTTCCTCCACGATCCAGGAAGGTCACATTCAAGTTGGCGTCTGGCAGGGTTGGGTTGGGGATTGTGCTGGGGAAGATTATTAACACAGCTTCCGTTTGTGGGTATTGCCATTCGCCATGGTAGACCAGCGTGCTTCACTACCGTGTTCTGTCAGGAAGCTCAAGGGCTGCCGTTCTGCCATAAGTAACCTTTAATGTCGGTATTCGTTAAGCGCTTACTATGTGCAGAGCACTGTTCTAAGCGCTGGGGTAGATACAGGGGAATCAGGTCGTCCCACGTGAGGCTCACAGTCAATCCCCATTTTACAGATGAGGTCAGTGAGGCACAGAGAAGTGAAGTGACTTGCCCACAGTCACACAGCTGACAAGTGGCAGAGCCGGGAGTCAAACCCACGACCTCTGACTCCGAAGCCCTTTCCTTTCCTATCCCATGTGCATTTTTACCCATTTACCATTTACCATCCCAAGCTGAGGACTGCCTGAAAAACAAACATCTAACTTACAAACAAGAATAACCCTTTTCCTTTTTCCCCCCCATCTCTCCTGCTGCAGCACCCTTTATCCTAAATCACCTTTCCTTCCCTCCAGGCCCCGGTCTTTTTAATCAATCTGGTCAGCACATTCCTCTCCATCTTAAAACCCTCCTGCACTCATAGCTCTAGACTCTAAGTTTATTATGGGCCGGGGACGGGTCTGCTGATTCTGTTGTATTGTACTCTAGTAAGTGCTTAGTACAGTGCTCTGCACATAGTAAGCACTCAAAAAACACCACTGATTGATATGTCCTCTAGAAAGACTTTTCTTCTCCGTACCTTATTCGCCCTCCCTTCTGCACTACCTACTCACCTGGGTCTGTATCCCCTAAGCACTTCGATAATCACTCCACCTCTAACCCACCTATATCCATGACCTCATACCTTTTCAAAAACTGGCATTTAAGCACTTACTATGTGTCAGATACTATATTATGCGTGAGGGGAGATGCAAGATAATCACATTGGAGACCGTTTTCTCTATCTGAAATTTATTTTAATGTCCATCTACCCCACCAAATGACCATCGAGGGTGGAGAGCATTTCTAACTCTATTGTACTCTCCCATTCACTTCGTTCAGTGCTCTGCACCCAGGAAACATGCAATAAATACCACTGATTGACTCACTGATTGATTTTGCTCAGCAGCTGAAATCCACTCCCTCAGCACATCCCCCCACCCCCAAATCATGTCCATCCTGGATAGTTTGTTACAACCACTATGTCAGCGACACGGCCCAAAGCAACTTTACTCTTCAATCAGTAATTCTGGCTGCCTTGAATTAAGTCCAGGGAAGGGAAAAGAATTTCTTACATGTGGCTGGAAGACCAAGCTCAGGCAGAAGCAAGTTTACCTTGCAGAGCTGCCAAGAACTGCCAGCTGTTTATTTATTATTAGATTAATCACAGAGATCCTGCTAGGCCTCTCCTGAGTCAATGTTGCACAAGGCGGTGGGATTTCTCGCCCTAAACCAATCTCCAAGGAGAGGAAACAGTCCAAAATGGGTAGATATTATTTATGATGGAAAGTGGATGAAATATGCTTGCCACATGCTTAAACGATATGCACCCTGTCACCTTTGGATGAATAAAATAACATTTGCATATCTGGAAAGAAGAGACAGCATTGATAATAGGCCATTCCGATGGGTCTCCCAAAGGACATTCCAATTTCCCTAGAACTTCCAGCTTTTTTTGTACTTATATCTGGGAAGCCACGTGGTCTAGGGGAAAAAGTATGGGCCTGGATTCTAATCCTAGCTCTGCCGCTAGTCTGCTGTGTGACCTTGGGAAAGTCATGTGACCTTGGGCAAGTCACTTAACTTCCCTGTGCCTTAATTCCTGCACCTGTCAAATGGGGATTAGATCATATTCCCTCCTACTTAGACCGTGAGCCCCATGATGGACAGAGGCTCTGTCCAAAGTGATTAACCTGTATCTACGCCAGCGTTTAGAACAGTTGACAAATAGTAAGCACTTTACAAGTAACCATAATTTATCATTGTTATTGTTAATAAAATGAGACTTCCTGAGGCTGGTACATTTTTAGCTTCAGAGGTACAGGTGGATTAAGTCAAGGGTCAAGGTTAAGTCTCCCCAAGGCCACACCCAACCCTGAAAAATCCCAGTTTGGCTACAGAGCTTTTGGATCCAGTTAATCATTCAAGGAGTGTCCAACCGTGACCTTTTCCTCCCTGGGTTCTAAGCGAGGCTGACTGACTGAAACTGACTCTGTGGTGGGTCTCCATTTTCAACCTCTCAATTGTTGCCCCCTAATAGAGTTCCCCTGAATCCTGAGGTCTGCTTGCTAGAAATATGAAGAGAAACAGAGGTTCCTGGGGAAATGTAATCTTCAGATAATGCCCGTACCTAGTGAGTTTCCTAGTTTGGCTTCTGAATTTATTCTGCTCCAATGCATGGGCTCAGCATGTGGAGTGAAGAATTTGAAAGAAGCCTTCGCTGTTTGAATTTTGAGGTGAGGGAAGTGGTCAATGTGGAGAAAAGGAGAGAAAGAATGAAGGGGAGACCGGGAGAATGGAGAAGGGAAAAGGACTGCAGAGTAGAAGATACCCAATCCCATAATGCACAACTTGAAAACCCAAACAAGAAGTAGCTCCAACACTTTTCCTTCTGTTTTCTCTCATTTCAAAAGCAACTGCCACTGTACCTTGACACGCAATGGTCTTAGCTGGAGTTTGCTCTGGATATAAAAAGTGAACAGCTGTCACCGTTTGGCAACCGTGCAAGGTAAACTTGCTGCTGTCGGTATCGGCTCTGGGAAGTTCTCTGCCCTTCTCTGAAAGCCACACACAAGAAATTGGCTTTGCATGTGCTGGTGATTGACTCATAGTCCAGGGAATCATTGGGGCCTAGCGGAAAGCAACGGGCAGGGAGTCAGAGGACCTGGTTCTAATCCTGGTTCTGCCATTTCCCTGCTGTGTGACTTTGATCAAGTCGTTTAACTTCTCTGTGCCTCAATTTCCTCATCAGTAAAATGGGGAGGAATTACCTCTTCTCTCTCCCCCTTAGACTGTGAACTCTTTATTACCCCCATTATCATTATTAGAGAAGCAGCATAGACAGAAAGAGCATGGACCTGGAGGTCAGAAGACCTGGGTTCCAGTCCTGGTTCTGCCACTTGTCTGCTGGGTGACCTTGAGCAAGCCACTCAACTCATCCGTGCCTCAGTTTCCTCATCTGTAATATGGGGATTGAGACTGTGAACCTAATACGGGACAGGGACTTTGTCCAACCTGATTAGCTTGTATCTCCTCCAGTGCTTAATACAGTACCTGGAACATAGAGAGTACTCAACAGATAAAATTAAAATGAAAATGGTTTCTTGCCATTCACTCCAGCAGCCCCAGCACTATACCTGCTTCTATCCATCTAAAGAATAAAGAAAACAACGGAATCAGTTTACTACTTCTCATACTTTCACCTTTTAATCTAATGACTCATTGTGGGCAGGGAACTCGTCTGCTAATTCTGTTGTAGAGTCCTCACCCAAGAGCTTAGTACAGTGCTCTGCATATAGTAAGTGCTCAATGAATATGATCGATTGATTCATTGTTTTGAATTCTGCCCCATCCCTCGCGTTAGATTCAAAGCTCTTTGTAGTATGAGACCAAGCCTTCTTTTTTTGTAATTTCCCACAGGGATTTAGTCCACAAAGGGGTTTAATTTCAAAGTGCAGTAAGAGAAAGACTGGCAAGCCCCTTTTTCTCTTGATCAATGTATCTGAGTGCTTACTCTGTGCAGAGCAATGTACTAAATGCTCAAGAGAGTACAATACAATTGAGTTGGCATGGCCTAGTGGATAGAACATGAGCCTTTAAGTCCGAAGGACCTGTGTTCTAATCCCAGCCCTGACGCTTTTCTGCTGCGTGACCTTGGGCAAGTTCACTTCACTTGGCTGTGCTTCAGTTATCTCAGCTGTAAAATGGGGATTAAGACTGTAAGCCCCACGTGAGACGGACTGTATCCAACCCTATTTGCTCGTATGTCCCCCTCAGCGCCTAGTACAGTGCCTGGCACCTAGGGAGCACTTAAATGCCACAATGATTACTAATATCAGTTGGTAGATCCCTTCCCCACCCTCTTTTTCCAACCAGATCTTTTGCTCAAAGTACAGCAAAACTCTCAAATTCCTAACGTCATAGTCAAAAGAGACAAAATTTCTTAGACAAATGAGGATTTAACAGAGTACACTTACCCACGACAAAATCTTCCTGAGGCGACAGGCAGCAAACACAGCCTGAGAGTAACAGAGCTGAAACCAGACAGAGGATTCTGACTTCCAAAAGGACCCCACCCAGTTGATCGGCTTTCATTCCCAGCTGCCGCTGGAAATAATCAGTCTTCTGGAAATGTAGTTTCCTAAGTAAGGAAGTTTCCTACTTTCTGTCACTTAGTTCCTGCTCCCCCCAAAACCTGAGGATTCCTCTAAGCAGCCCTTGACTCATTAGACTGTGAAATATCTAGGTAGCAGGGTTCTGGGACAGTATTCAATTTAGTGTGCTCTGTTGCCGATGAAATTCTTTTGAAAGTAAGATAGCACGTAACCGCTGCATCCTTCAGGCTTATTGGCGATTCATAGCACTTTGAGAACAACACAAAGAAGTTACACAAAGAAGTGTACCTTCTTGGTTGTGCCCCTCCAGAACATCATCATTAGCCCGCAGCTGTTACTGATAATAGCCGTGATATTTGTTAAGCGCTCACTATCTCCTGAACCCTATGCTAAGCACCGGTATAGATACAAGTTAATCAGGTTGGATACAGTCCCTGTCCTACACAAGGCTCACAGTCTAAGTAGCAGGGAGGACCGGTATTGGATTCCCATTTTAAAGATGAGGAAACTGAGGCCCAGAGAAGTTACACGACTTGCCCAAGGTCACACAACAGACACGTGGCAAAGCCAGGATTAGAAACCAGGTCTAAAGGGAGCAGAAACCTAGTGAATAGAACATGGGCCTGGGGGTCAGAAGGACCGGGTTTCAATCCCAGTTCTGCCACTTGTGTGCTGTGTGACCTTGGGCAAGTCATGCAACTTCTCTGGGCCTCAGTTACCTCATCTGTAAAATGAGGATTAAGACTGAGAGCCCCAAGTGGGACATGGACCGCTGTCCATCCTGAATCACTTGTTATCAGCCCCAGTGCTTAGTACTGATAGAGCCCGGGCTTTGGAGTCAGAGATCATGGGTTCGAATCCCGGCTCTGCCACTCGTCAGCTGTGCGGCTGTGGGCAAGTCACTTAACTTCTCTGTGCCCCAGTTACCTCATCTGTAACATGGGGATGAAGACTGTGAGCCCCACGTGGGGCAACCTGATTCCCCTGTGTCTACCCCAGCGCTTAGAACAGTGCTCGGCACATGGTAAGCGCTTAACAAATACCAGCATTATTATTATTATTACTGTGTCTGGCATGTAGTAACCGCTTAATCAAAAAAATGTCAGGGGGAACCGGTGCATGCTTTGTCCACCTCACCACACTGCTCTCCTGCATGACCGTCTCAACGATTTTCAACGATAGCAGTGAGTTGTCGAGTTGGAAGATGGTTGATTATGGTTCTGGAGTGCGGAGACAATTCTTTGGAGTTCCAAATGAAAAGAGGGAACCCATGCAGGTGTCTAAACATATTTTTTGAGGAGTTTCAGCAGAGCAGATGTTCGCCTCTTCTTCATGCTTTTGACCACTACAGAGACTTTCTCTAAACTTGGAGGATGCTGTAGTAAAATCCACGCTGGAGAAGCAGCGTGGCTCAGTGGAAAGAGCATGGGTTTTGGAGTCAGAGGTCATGAGTTCAAATCCCAGCTCTGCCACTTGTCAGCTGTGTGACTGTGGGCAAGTCACTTAACTTCTCGGTGCCTCAGTGACCTCATCTGTAAAATGAGGATGAAGACTGTGAGCCCCACGTGGGACGACCTGATTCCCCTGTGTCTACCCCAGCGCTTAGAACAGTGCTCTGCACATAGTAAGCGCTTAACAAATACCAACATTAAAATCAGTGGCATTTCCTGAGCACTTTGCAGAGCACTGAATTAAGCATTTGGGAAATTACCATACAACAGAATTGGTAGATCACTCTCCTAAGTGCTTAGTACGGTGCTCTGCCCACAGTAAGTGCTCAGGAGAGTACAGTACAACAGAGTTTGGAGACGCGCTCCCTGCCAACAAAGCTTACTGACTCCTCTTCCTCCTCCTATTAGATGGCTCATTATCTTTCTCTTATTTGGAAGGCAGAAGATAATGTTGGCGATCGTCGGAGGATATTAGACCCCTTCACAAAGGAGGAAGAAAGCACTGTTCTGTGACCTTCCAACTCCCACATGTTTTCATCTCCACGTTTAGAGACCGGGATCTTAGAAAGCACTCATCTCTCCTTCGAACCGTTTGCGTTCACTGGAGCGACTGGCTTCGTCTTCGGAAGCTGGCAGTGGCACGGGAAGGTGTCTCAGCTGAAATAAAAGACCCTCTTAGCCCCGAAGAAGCCTTGAGCTTGCTCCGATTAGTCACTGGCTCCTCAGAACAGGCTGCAGTAGCTAAATGAGGTGAAATCAAAATAGTCTGAGAAAAATCAGTGAAGTCTCTCTGTCTGGCTGAAAAATAATCCTTCGAGATTAAAGCAGGGTCCGTGACTAAACCCGCAAGGAAGATCTTAAAGCAACTCGCTAATTAGAATCCGTTTATATTATCCGTTTCTTTCAATAGCCGAGTGGGAAGGAAGAGGGGAGATGTCAGGAAGGAGAAAGACACTCGGTAATTAATCTTCACCAAGGCTTAATCACACCAAGACAGGGTAAATGTTTATTTAAACAAGGTTCAAATTAGTCTTCCCAAAGACTCAGCCCCGCTGTAGCGGATTGGGGCAGGTCACTTAGGAACAGAGGCCAAGGAGACGCGTTCCCAAGGCAGCAGGATTGGAAGGGAGCCAAGGAAGTGGGAGAGGTAGAGACGCCACTTTCATAGTCTTCTTTCGTTCACTCTCTGTGTCTCCTGAGAGTGAGGGAGATGACTCAACCCATCATTCCCTCTGATGGCTTGGAAAACGGGGAGATTAAGGAAGGTCTTAATGCAGATCTATGGGAAGAAAACAGGCCTCCGCTCTGATTTCCAACCACTTCCTCTCCCCGATGGTGACCTCACTTTCCGGCCACAGTGACTTCTGCTGGTCCTTACCCCATCGCTTCGAGAAGAACTTCACACCGCGCATATTGAGTCTGTTCTTCATTGATGGGAGGCTAAGAGACCAGGCCTTTGGTGGAACCCTCAAGATATCACACACTCTCCTACCAATTCTCACTTTCTTAAGTACTTATTCCTACTTTCTTTTTGGGTGGCTACCCAGCTTAGCTCTCAGGCAGAAGTATATAGGCCTCCTCTGCCCTCTCACCACACACGGTTCCCTTCTCTCCTTTGGAGCCAGCCGGGTTTTCTTGAAGGTGCGGTGGTTCTCCATCCAACCTGGCCTTGGTCGATTCTGAAGCAATCCTCGGTGGCCCTTCCAACCTCAGGTCGCCGGGAAATCCTCCCTCTTTCCTCCTGCTTTGGCCACCTGGCCCCAGCCAGGGAATCAGCTGTGTCCACAGGAGAAGACATAGCGTGGCCTAGCGGATACGGCGCGGGGCCTGAGGGTCACAAGGATCTGGGTGCTAACCCTGTCTCTGCCACTTGTCTATGTGACCTTGGGCAAGTCACTTAACTCATCCGTGTTACCTCATCTGAAAAAGGGGGATTGAGACTGTGAGTCCCAAGTGGGACACGGACTGTGTCCGACCCGATTATCTTGTATCTACCCCAGTGCTTAGAGCAGTGCCCGGCACAAAGTAAGCTCTTAACAGATATCACTACTATTACTACTACTAGAGGACCTGGGTTCTAATCCCACCTCAGCACTGCCTACTCAGTGACCTTGGGTAAGTCACCTCGCTTCTCTGTGCCTCCATTTTCTCTTCTGTTAAATTCATTCATTCAATGGTATTTATTGAGCGCTTACTATGTACAGAGCACTGTACTAAGCACTCGGAGCAATGCCTCTTCTCCCTCTTACTTACACTGTGAGCCCCATACGAATCAGGGATTGGATCTGATTAGCTTGTATCTGCTCCTGCACTTAGAACAGTGCTTGACACATTGTAAATCCTTCATAATAATAATAATAATCCCGAAGCATTCAAATAAGCTTCCTTGAAGGAGCAGCAACAGAGCCGTGGGCCTAGTGTATCTCTGACTTCCAGGCCTATGCTCTTTCCACTGAGCCACACTGCTCCTCTTTGGATGTTCCCTCCCTCCTTTTCTAAGAAGGTGCAAATTGCTCAGAGGCTAACAGCAGGATGGATAGTTTAAACTGGACCCTTTCAATTGGGATTCGCTTGCCCTTTCTACCCTTGGCTCCAGCCACCGTCAGTCTGACCACTTTCCTCCTGGAATGGTTCTTCACTCTCCTTCCCTTGCACATTTGCCAACCTCTACACTTTAGCAGTGTCAGGAAGATTTTTAACCTTATTATGTTCACCCCCTTTCAGGTTGTTAATAAATATACACTACGCTGAGCACCACTAGTCCCAGCGCGCCCTGGGGCACCTTAATATTAGCTTCTGTCCATGCGGAGAATTTGCTATTAACTCTAGCTCCTTCATTTTTATTTTAATCATTTTAGAAGCCATGACAAGATTCCACATCTTGCTCCTCAGTTACCGGGTTGCTTTAAATATCATAAAAGCTATTTAAAATTGTTTTCTGTAGTCTAAGGGGTTATAAAAAAAAGATGATCTGGGGAGAACATTTTTATGGGCATTCGGCCAGAACTTTCAAGCGTGAACATGAGGTGCAGGGAAACGTGAAGCGAAGGGAGAGGGATGGCGTTACCAGATTTTGCTGCGAGCCGGCTGGGAAAGAGGGAGAGTCAGGTCTTTACTCTTGGAAAAGCAGAGGGGAATTATCCCCGTTTCAGGCGGCACTTGCCTCATTCCTCGTTGATCCAGGGCCCCCACAACCAGGAGTTTGGGCAGAGATATCACCCCGGAGCGAATGTACGTTTAGAAGATAAAGCTCTTTCTGAATCCTATACATGCTGAGTGTTAGGACAGTTTGTGTAGTTTGGTTCCTGAAAGTTCAATGAATAGCGGAACTGGAAATGTTAAATCGCCTCCCTGGGACCCATTGCTGAAGGTGGAGGCTTCTGGAGAACTTCTTGTTTGTTTCTGTCCTACTCGCCTAAATACTTAGTAGGCGCTCAGTGAATCTTGTCTGTCCGTCTCCCCCGATTAGACCGTGAGCCCGTCAAACGGCAGGGACCGTCTCTATCTGTGGCCGACTTGTTCATCCCAAGCGCTTAGTACAGTGCTCTGCACATAGTAAGCGCTCAATAAATACTATTGAATGAATGAATGAATGAATGAATGAATGCCACTGTTGATGTTGGTGATGAAGCGATGATGACGACGGTGGTGGCAAAGAGGATGAGGATGGTGATGACGACTACGGGGAAGGCGTTGGTTTGCTTGGAATTCATTTGTAGCCCCAACATCGGAGAAGCGGAGGACTGAAAATTGCTCTTCCTCGTTGGCAATTGGAGTTTTTAACTCCAGAGTTTATCTTAGTTTAAGACAGTGATTCACACACAGAAGGTGCTTAATGGATGCTATTACTTCTATCACTACGTCTTTGATTCACGTTCCAGTTTCACGGGGTAGCTTTCGGTGTAACATTAGATGAGTCATTTCCCATCTCCGGGTCTCGATTTCTGTATCCGTTAACAAGTGCGTAATCATTTCTACCTCTCTCCAACAGTGCAGAGCCTAGCGTGAAATTTTTTAATTCATTAATTCTGGTATTTGTTCGTTAAGTGCTTACTATGTACCAAGCACTGAGGTAGATACAGGGTAATCAGGTGGTCCCACTTGGGGTTCATACTTTGAATCCCCATTTTACAGAGGAGGTCACTGAGGCACAGAGAGGTTAAGTGATTTGCCCAAGGTCACACAGCTGACAAGTGGTCAAGGCGGGATTAGAACCCACGTCCTCTGACTCCCAAGCCCGTGCTCTTTCCGCTAAGCCACGCTGCTTCTCTTTGAAACTATTTAATGAGCAGAACTCTGAGTTGAGCACTGAGGGAGGAAGAATGACCACACCACATCACTGCCTATGTCGAGGCCGCAAAGTCTAATGCCATTTATTTCGATTTTCCTTAGAAGGACTTGAAATAGAAGCAGAGAAGAGTGTGGAAAGCAGTGGGGCCTGGTGGAAAGTGAAGGGGGCTGGGAGGCAGAGGATAAGGGTTCTAATTCTGGCTCTGCCAATTGCCTGCTGTGTGACCTGGGACAAGTTACTAAACATCTCTATGCCTCACCTTCCTCAACTGTAAAATGGGGATTCAATACCCTGTTCTCCACCCGACTAAGACTGTGAGATCCATGTGGGATAGCGACTGTGTCCAGCGTGGTTAACTTGAATCTACCCCCAGCTCTTAGAACAGTGGTTGACATACCGTAAGCGCTGAACGTATGCCATAATGAAAATGATGATGGGGAGCTCATTTTACGATATTCAAACTTGAAGAGTCCAGGGCTCAGAAGAAGGGAGAAAAAATACAACCATCTTTCAGAAATGAGCAGAATCCTGGTTTGCTGGTACGAAAGGCTGTAATTTCAAAAATAATTCTGAGGACCAAAGAAAATCTTTTACAGTACAATAAATTTAGGATGTAATTTAAAAAAATCTCTGAACAAGTATGTGTATAGAGCATCTAGCCATTCAGGAATAAGACTGTAAAAGAACAATGATAATCAGAGAAGCCTTGTGGTCTGGTGGATAGAGCACAGGCCTGGAAGTCAGAAGGACCTGGGTTCTAATCCCAGCTCCACCACTAGTCTGCTGTGTGATCTGGGGCAAGTCCCTTCACTTCTCTGGGTCTCAGTTACCCCATTTGTAAAATGGAGATTAAAAACTCGGAGCCCCACGTGGGACATGAACCGTGTCCAACCTTGATAAGCTTTTATCTACCCCAGTGCTCAGTATAGTTCCTGGCACATATTAAGCACTTAACAAATACCACTAAGAGAAAAAGGTCCGAGCTATCACAGAAGTGTTCTGAGTTTTGCTTGGTCTGGCATTCCGCACACGTGAGGCTGTGAGCCGTGAGACTCTCCTTTTATCTGGCCAAAAGGACATCTCGGGGGGATCACCGTTCAGTTAGGGTTTCAGATGTCTCTCCGTAATTAGCTAGGCATTATAGTTGCCCCGTTGCCTCCCTGATGGTCAGAAGCCCGGTCCTATGTAAAGCGGCCCTGACTCCGAGGGAACGACGGGGCCGCCTCCTGCACGCAACAGGGATGGGGTGGGGGGGCGAAGTCATTATCCATCAGTGGTATTTATTGAGTGCTTACTCTGTGCGGAGCATCGAACTAAGTGCTTAGATTTTCCTTCTCGCTTTTTTTTTTATTCTAATACGATGGCGGCTGGCTGGCAGCTGGACCCAAGACGGGGCCCTACGCCATAGCTCTGCTGGATCGAGCTTCAGCAGGGAAATGGCACATCCTGGGGCCTTCCTGGCCCTGGCTTTACTGGGATATGGACTCCTGACCAAACTGCAACTGCTTTAATAACAATAAGAATAATAATAATGTTGGTATTTGTTAAGCGCTTACTATGTGCAGAGCACTGTTCTAAGCGCTGGGGTAGATACAGGGTGATCAGGTTGTCCCACGTGGGGCTCACAGTTTTAATCCCCATTTTACCGAGGTAACCGAGGCCCAGAGAAGTGAAGTGACTTGCCCACAGTCACATAGCTGACAAGTGGCAGATCTGGATTCGAACCCATGACACCCGACTCCCAAGCCCGGGCTCTTTCCACTGAGTCACACTGCTTTACCTCTGTGGTAGCTGGGGTGGGTCTGTGTGTGTGTGTCCACCTCCATGAGCGTGTCTACCCCCCCAAATCCAAATATCAGTCTGCATGAGAAGCAGCGTGGCTCAGTGGAAAGAGCCCGGGCTTGGGAGTCCGAGGTCATGAGTTCGAATCCCAGCTCTGCCACTTGTCAGCTCTGTGACTGGGGGCAAGTCACTTCACTGCTCTGGGCCTCAGTTACCTCATCTGTAAAATGGGGATTAACTGTGAGCCTCACGTGGGACAATCTGATTACCCTGTATCTACCCCAGCGCTTAGAACAGTGCTCTAAGTGCTCTTAGAACAGTGCTCTATGCTCTAAGCATAGTAAGCATAGTAAGGGCTTAACAAATACCAACATTATTATTATTATTATTATTGTGTCCACCTCTTCCACTCCATGTGTTTACCTGTGTGGCTCTGTCTGCGTCCTCCTCAGTCCTGTCCCCTGGGAGTCTCGGCCCCCCTAAGAGAGAGCCCCGCCCCAGATTTCACCCCCTGCTCAGGGTGAAATGATGGTTCCCTGGGAGCAGATAACAAGTCCTTAGAAATCCTTCATAACTCTGTTTCCATCGCCCTAGCAATTTCTTTCTGTAGCTATTGTGTTCTCATTCACTAGATCTTGGTCCAGGATGAGTTCTTCATGCTGAAACTGTTTAATTATTGTGCACGGGGCCCCCCGACTGGGCTCAGTCAGTCTCTCTTTTCTCTGGTCATGCACTCTTGTCAGCTGCTGTTTCTCTTCTATACTCTCACCTGCCGGGATAGCTTCTTTGGTCTGGTTCTTTGCGGATCCAGAGACGAGGCCTTTGCCCTCAGCACGGGAGAAACAGGGCACTGCCTAATGGCGGCTGTAAGAGAGAACTGCTCGGCAGTTCCTCTTCTCCAGCCGGGCCCAGTTCTTGCTGCCAAAGAGGCAGTTGGTCTCGGGGAGATGAGCGGCGGCCGGAAACCCAGGGGAGTGGGTTCGATTCCCGCCTCTGTCGGCGATCTGCTTGGCGACGCCAGACGGCTCGCATCTCCGCTCGGTGGTCTGGGTTCCTCTTCTGCAGAATGAAAATGACTTGTCTCTTGGTTTTCCGTTTTTTTAACAGTATTTCTTAAGAATTTACTGTGTTCCAGCCACTGTTTTAAGTGCTGGGGTGGTTGCTAGCTAATAATGTTGGACGTGGTCCGTGTCATTCATCCATTCCATCGTATTTACTGAGCACTTACTGTGTGCAGAACACCGTACTAAGCGCTTGGAAAGTACAGTGCGCCAGTAAAGAGAAATGGGGCTTGCAGTCTTATTCCCATTTCACAGTTGAGGAAACCGAGGCAAGGAGAGGTGAAGTGGCTCACTCAAGTTCCCACAACGGACAAGTGGCGGAGCCAGGGTTAGAACCCAAGTCCTTCCCACTCCCAGGCCCTTGCTCTAACCACTAGACAACACTGCTTACATATGGAGGACAAAGCAGGAGCTCACCCATGGCTTGGTTTGTGCCAGAGCTCAACCCCACTACTTCTGAGGGGAGCAGACTCCCACAGTTTTGAAGGTGCCTTGTTTTGGGATTCAAGAATTGAACCCTTGCCTGTGCTCTGCCTCAGAAATAGAGCAGCTTCTTCTTCTGAAACTCCCTTCTCTCCACTGCCTCAGCCTTCAGGGGGAGAAGGAGTGGGTGGAGACAGGAAGAGGGACGACCCCTGATCCCTACGGCAGGGTTAAGCAGGGACGATCACCCCAGGCCTTGGGCTCTATGTGGGACCCCTCTTCTTTTTTTTTTTTTAACGGTATTTATTAAGCACTTACTATATGCCAGGGACCGTCCTAAGCGCTAGGGTAGATACCAGCTAATCAGGTTGGACACAGTTCATGTCCCACTTGGGGCTCACAAACTTAAAATCCCATTTTGGGATTTTCCCAAATCCCCAGATGAGGTAACTGAGGCTCTGAGAAGTTCAGCAACTTGCCCAAGGTCACACGGCAGACAAGTGGCAGAGCTGGGATTAGAACCCAAGTCCTTCTGACTCCAGGGCTCCATCCACTAGGTCACACTGCTTGGGTACTGGAGAACTGCTCCCTCAAGGGTGACAAAGGGAGAACCTCCTCCAAGAGGCCTTCCCAGACTGAGCTCCTCTTCTCCCTCTACTCCCTCTGCCACCCCCCCTTTACCTCTCCGCAGCTAAACCCTCTTTTTCCCCTTTTCCCTCTGCTCCTCCACCTCTCCCTTCCCGTCCCCACAGCACCGTACTCGTCCGCTCAACTGTATATATTTCCGTTACCCTATTTATTTTGTTAATGAATGGTACATCGCCTCGATTCTATTTAGTCGCCATCGTTTTTACGAGATGTTCTTCCCCTCGACTCTATTTATCGCCATCGTTCTCGTCTGTCCGTCTCCCCCGATCAGACCGTAAGCCCGTCAGACGGCAGGGACCGTCTCTATCTGTTGCCGACTTGTTCATCCCAAGCGCTTAGTACAGTGCTCTGCACATAGTAAGCGCTCAATAAATACTATTGAATGAATGAATGAACCGGAGCAGCTGTTGGCATGAGCCTCAGTGCCCCTCACCCCCCAACAAAACACCTCAAAACGTCAAATAATAATAATATTATTCTGGTATTTGTTAAGCACTCACTATTCTCCAGGCATTGTACTAAGTGCTGGGATGGATACAAGCAAATAGGGTTGGACACAGTCCCTGTCTCACAGTCTCGATCTCCATTTTACAGATGAGGTAACTAAGGCACAGAGAAGCGAAGTGACTTGCCCAAGGTCACATAGCAGAGAAGTGGCAGAGCTGGGATTAAAATCCATGACCTCCTGACTCCCAGGCCTGGACTTTATATAGAGCTCTTCCCATCAGCTTCCTCAGACTTTATATTTCCTTTAACTTAAATGAGTAGAATAAATCACATTCATTAATCATATTTATTGGGCCCTTACGGTGTGCAGAGCCCTATACTAAGATCTTGGGAGAGTACAACACAACAATACAACAAGCACATTCCCTGCCCAGCACAGTTTCCACCTCTCTGGACATTTCAAGTTCTTAAAACTATGATTTTTCTGCATTTTCCCCAGGTCCTTTACACTTCACTTTATATGCATGTGTTTCCTTCACAATTCCTCTCTCTATTTTTCCGCTTTTTTGCATTTTACTCTCCTCTCTCAATCTCCCATTTGCTGCAATTTTTCTTCTCCTTCTTTCCCATTCAGCCCTCTTTCACTCTTTTTATCTATCCCAACACAACTGCTGATGGGCAAAATGAAGGCTAATTTTTTTTTTCCACCAAATTACTTTCCCCCTTAATCATCATTAAAACTGAAAATACCCATCTGAGAAAGCAAAAGTTTTCATCTGGATGACTAAAGCTCTGAAGGTACTTCAAGACTCTTTAGGTAAAACAGCCATCATTCGAAGTAATGGCAACTATAGCAAGATTATTTTTTTGTTTCAGGCTGTCGAGTCATTTCCAACCCCTAGCAACTCCACGGACACGTCTCTTCCAGAATGCCCCAGCTCCATCTGCAGTCATTCTGGTAGTGTATCCAAAGAGTTTTCTTGGTAAAAATATTGAAGCGGTTTACCACCGCGTCCTTACGCGCAGTAAATTTGAGTCTCTGCCCTCGACTCTCTCCCACGTCGCTGCTGCCCAGCACGGTGAGTTTTGACTTTTAGCAGATTGTCTCCCACTCGGTAGCCACTGGCCGTGCTAGGAATGGAACGGGTAGGCCTCTGCTTGACTCTCCCTCCTCTGACTGAGACTGGTATAGTCCTGGAAACTCTCCAGGTGCGATCCTGAGAGGGTCAAGAGAAAGTAGCAGGGCCTAATTCTTTGAGGTGTTCAGGTGTTTTCTTTCATCTATGCTTCAACTGTGCTGTTCTTTACTCCATCAGAAGCAGCATTGCCTAGTGGATAGAGGACAGGCCTAGTAATCACAAGGATCTGGTTTCCAATCCTCGTTCCACCACTTGTCTGCTGGGTGACCTTGGGCAAGTCACTTTACTTCTCTGTGACTCAGTGACCTCATCTGTGGACTGTAAACTCGTTATGGATAGGGAACGTGTCAGCTAATTCTGTTACGTACGCTCTCCCAGGCACTTAGTACAGTGGTAAGCACCCGATAAATAAGAGTGATTGATTGTAAAACGGGGATTAAGACTGTGAGCCCCATGAGGGACATAGACTTTGTTCAACTTGATTAGCTTGTATTTGCCCCAGTGCTTAGTACGGTGCCCGGCACATAATAAGCATTTAACAAATAGCATTAAAAAAAGGGCAGCTTGGCCCTCAAAAGCACTGTGTGTAGATATGAGTGTAGGGTGTGTGAGGGAGCGATGGAGGGTTTTTCTGGAGAAAAGTGGGTGTTCAATTTCCAAATAGAGGCTGACCCCCTACCTGAAAGCAATCTGTGTTAATTCCTAACAGGCTTCTTCCTCTTTGGATAGTCAGTTGTTGCTCCACAACATCTCTATCATATCACCGACTTTAAGATATCTTTAGTTGCCAATAGCCAGAACAGGTCAGAAAGTAAAAACTGCCGGTAAGTCATCCAGAGGGATTCCTTCACGTTCCCCTGGCTCTCTTTCCCCTTTCCCTTCAAGCACCATTTCCTCCGAATTCTCCTTTACATTATCCCTTCTAAAATACTTTCCTAAGACCGCTATGTGTCTTTCCCCTTTCATTCTAAACCTCCACCAATAGACCGTAATGCTTCCGAGGGATGAGACCACGTCCTTAGCTTCTGATGTAATCTCTCAAGAGCTTAGTTGCAGGGCTTTGCAGACATCGCCTTGATTCTATTTATTTGCTATTGTTTTAATGAGATGTTCATCCCCTTGATTCTATTTATTGCTATTGTTCTTGTCTGTCCGTCTCCCCCCGATAATAATAATAACGTTGGTATTTGTTTAGCGCTTACTATGTGCAAAGCACTGTTCTAAGCGCTGAGGTAGATCAGGTTGTCCCACACGAGGCTCACAGTCTTCATCCCCATTTTACAGATGAAGGAACTGAGGCCCAGAGAAGTGAAGTGACTTGCCCACAGTCACACAGCTGACAAGTGGCAGAGCCAGGATTCGAACCCATGACCTCTGACTCCCAAGCCTGGGCTCTTTCCACTGAGCCACGCGGTTGTGCCCGTCAGAGGGCAGGGGCTGTCTCCATCTGTCACCGATTTGTCCATTCCAAGCGCTTAGTACAGTATGGTAAGCGCTCAATAAATACTATTGAATGAATGGACACTCAATAAATGTCATTGATTTATGGATTGAACTTTCACCCTTCCTTTATCAGCTGAATCTTTAGGCACTGCTGTTTTTACTTTTGACCCTATTAAGGAAAATAATAATGATAATAACACTAATAATGATAGTCATCGTTAAGTGCTTACTACCAATCAATACTATTTATTGAGTACTTACTTTGTGCAGAGCTCTGTACTAAGCGCTTGAGAGAGTACAATATGAGTCGGTGGACATGATCCATTTCTGCAACGCGCTTCCATGTGCCAATCACTGTGCTAAGTGCTGGGGTAGATATAGGGTAATAACAATAATAATGATGCTGGTATTTAAGTGCTTGCTATGTACCAAAGCACTGTTCTAAGTCCTGGGGTAGATAGATACAAGGTAATCAGGTTAGACACAGTCCCTGATCCACGTGGGGTTACGGTCTTAATCCCCACTGTACAGATGAGGTGACTGAGGCACAGAGAAGTTAAGGGACTTACCCAAGGTCACATAGCAGGCAAGTGGCAGAGCCAGAGTTAGAGCCCACATCCTCTGATTCCCAGGCCTATGCTCTTGCCACTAGGCCATGCTGCTCACGCAGTCCCTGAACGTCACAGAGCACACAGTGTAGCGCGAGTCAGGGGGAATGGACATTTAATCCCCAGTTTACAGACGAAGGACTTGAGGCCCAGAGAAGTCCACAGTCACACAGCAGGAAAGAGAGCCAGGATTAGAACCCAGGTGCTCTGTTTTTGAGAACAGTGGCCATTTCCTCCTTCGTCACTGCTATGGCCCATGTTTGCCACACTAACGTGCAGCATCCGTATCTTCTTCCTTCCTGCTGACCACTCTCGATCCTACAGGCCTCACTCCCCCCTGATTCCTTTAAGAGAAAGCTATTACCGCTGTAGGCACAGATCGCTCTTGGACCCACTTATCTCGTCTCGGGAGCTTTATCTTCTGAACAATTGACCATCAACTCTCATGATCGTCTTCCCATTGGCGCGGTTCTCCTCTCATCCCACCGGAATTGATTTAAACTTGAAATTATGACTTTTCTGTCCAATGACCTCTCTTTCTGCAGGATCCCAATTACCTGTCCCTCCCTGCATGCCCTGCTCTTTCCTGAGGTGATTCAGCCACGTACATTCTTTATTCTTTTTATTACCCAATCTGGAGAACAGTGGATCATTCTGCCAGATATCGTTCATCTTGTCAGCAGAATTCACGGCTGAATTCAAAAAGTGTTAAGGATTTCAAGTGCCAGTTGTCCTCTTTCCCCACCTTTCTTCAACAACACAGTCAGTAGCTGTTGTGGCGGAGACGGTCTCATCTTTTCCTCGATCCAAAATTGCAGGGACAACACTGCCAAAGGCTTAAATAGTCAGTGAATCATTTATGAAACCGAGCAGCGAGACCATCTGTTCAGGGAGCACTCCCGTTCCTCGGAAGCTTGATTGTGTTTTGCATCCCCGTGGGCAGTGGTTTGGGGCCCCTAAAGCCACACTTTCCCTTCTGCCAACGGAATCTGTTGGAGAATCCCAGTGTAATCCCCCATCCTCATCCTCTTCCATTTTTCTGAATAAGTGGAAGGAAGTTCTTTCCAGGATGTCTCCCTTTCCTCTGGGTCAAACCCATCGTTCACTGCCAGAATACCTTCCTGGTTCCCGCTTCCTGTCTTTCCCTTGTTTCTTCCATTACCTTTGCTCTCTTTCTTCCTAATTCCCTCACTCATAAGCATGGCACAGGAATTTATCCCGTTTGGTGGCTTTCTGTTGGATGGCTAATTGGACCAGTGCTGGCATTTAGAGGTTTTCGTGCACATGGTCTTGGATGCGGGAAATGAAGCGCAAGAATAGTACTTTGGTTTTCCACAATACTCTATTTCTCCAACAATTTTGCATCTGCTTCTCCCTCCACCTTCACCTTCAGAGGATTCCAGGAATTGCAGAAATAGAATCTGATCATCCATCAGAAATCTTCCCTTGAGAATAAGGCTCTTTCTGAGGAAGTGGAAGAAGATCAGGCAGCAAACTGATTGGAGATGGAGTGAGGCGCTCCAGAGGGGGCAAAATCCAGCTCCACACAAGCCCCATCCAAAGTGCGGGCGGTCAAATGTTTCTCTAATTTCCTCCGCGGTCTACACGTAATGATTCAAAAGCTGCCATTTGCCAAACAATAATTTGTTCCGCCTCTTATCTTGGACTCTTCCAAACGGCGAGACCACGGGCTTGGGAGCCAGAGGACATGAGTTCTAATCCCAGCTCTGCCACTTGTCTGCTGTGTGACCTTGGGCAAGTCACTTCTCTGGGCCTCATGTACTTCATCTGTAAAATGAGGATAAGGAATGTGAGCCCTACGTGGGACAGGGACTGTGTCCAACCTGATTACCTTGTAACTACCCCAGTGTTTAGGACAGTGCTTTGCACATAATAAGTGCTTAACAAATACCATCTTTAGGTCCCTAAGGTTAGGGATCAGACGAGTCTGAAGACTAATGGACAGTCTTGCAATGAGTGTACAATTGGTGTGGGGATTTGCCATTAAAATCCACTAATGTTTAGCCACCTACATATAAGAGTCTAAGAATGCACTGTAACATTAACTGTGAAGTGATAATGTATCCACATTTTTTGCAAAAACAAACGCAAAGATACATTTGCAAGAAAGCCCTAACCCTCTCCCATTAGCTACCTGAAAAACCGGCCTGAAGAAAAAGCTTTTTCACACAGCCTCTCATTTATCAGTGTTCTGCCTATAGGTCTCCAGGCATAAATGGGAGCATTCAATCTAATAGGAGTCATTCTTTTGGGCTAGCCCTATTTGATCCAGGAAATAAGAGAGGCTATTTATTTGAGCACAGATCTCACCTACTGTATTTATTTATTGCCTTTTCTTGTTCAGAGGTCTTGCAGGGGAGAGAGAATGGGAGGGGAAGAGAAGGGAAGGGTGGAGGATGTCAGTTTGCCATGAATAGGTCTCCAAAGAGCCGGGATTTTCTTTCTCCGAACAGTAAGAATGCCAGCTGCCAGACATCAGCTCGACTCCCCGTGATACCACCAGCCCTGCGACAGCAAAAGAGAAGGGTTAAGAGACATTTCTCGACTGGCACGTGTGTCTCTTTGGATACTGACAACTCCGGGTTCTTAAGTTAAATTAATATTGCTGGCCCTGGGCTTTGGCTAATGTGGTTGAATTATTCGGGATTCCGTTGCTAATTGGAGTTGTCTTGGTTCCTGGTTGCTTTTTTCAGTGGTCCTTCCAGGATGACTTTGGTATGCTTATATAGGAAAGGAATTGGTTTAGACAGCCACCTTGTAAGACCCGGGGGCTTGAGGGTTGGGGGTATTTCTACAATTAGACTGTAAGCTCATTGTGGGGAGGGAATATCTCTGTTTATTGTTGTACTGTACTCTCCCAGGGATTCAATACAGTGCTCTGCACAGAGTAAGCACTCAATAAATACAACTGAATGAATTGAGTGAACTAATTGAGAGAATTGAGTATTGTTAATTAATTCTGACTCCTGATGGTGTAGGATCATTTATGCTTTCCTAGTGGCTTATCCCCTTCTCAGGGTCGCCTGGAGGGTTCCCAGGACCCTGCCAGTCTCGGCTAATAATAATAATAATAATGTTGGTATTTGTTAAGCGCTTACTATGTGCCGAGCACTGTTCTAAGCGCTGGGGTAGACATAGGGGAATCAGGTTGTCCCACGTGGGGCTCACAGTCTTCATCCCCATTTTCCAGATGAGGGAACTGAGGCACAGAGAAGTGAAGTGACTTGCCCGCAGTCACACAGCCGACAAGTGGCAGAGCTGGGATTCGAACTCATGAGCCCTGACTCCAAAGCCCGTGCTCTTTCCACTGAGCCACGTTGCTTCTCACAAGGGAAGGGAGGGTCAAGCAGAGGCACACTCATTCCATTCCTAGCTTGGCCAGTGGCTAGCGAGTGCAAGGCCATCTGCTACAAGTCAAAACACACCCGTGCTGGGCAGCGGCGGCAAGGGAGAGAGTCGAGGGCGGAGACTCAAATTTACCGCATGGAAGGAGGCCAAGGACACTCGACTGATACACTACCAAAATGATTACAGATGGAGAGCGGGGCGTACTGGGAGAGATGGGTCCATGGTGTTGCTATGGGTCGGAATCGACTCGCCGGCATAAGACAAGTGGCTCATCTTCTCTCTCTTTCTCTGTTTATCTATGTGCCTATCTCTGTGTCTCTGTCTCTGCCTGTCTCACTCTCTCTCTTCCACCCTCTTAATGGGCTGGGAAGTGATCTCGCTCTAGGGTCACCCATCTCTTGAGAAGACTCGTCCGCTCAACTGTATATATTTTCGTTACCCTATTTATTTTGTTAATGAAATGTACATCGCCTCGATTCTATTTAGTCGCCATCGTTTTTACGAGATGTTCTTCCCCTCGACTCTATTTATCGCCATCGTTCTCGTCCGTCCGTCTCCCCCGATCAGACCGTAAGCCCGTCAAACGGCAGGGACCGTCTCTATCTGTTGCCGACTTGTTCATTCCAAGCGCTTAGTACAGTGCTCTGCACATAGTAAGCGCTCAATAAATACTACTGAATGAATGAATGAAAGCTAGTTCACATTTTCTCCCCCTTGCCCCTCTCTCAGTGTGTTCTGTCCTTTATCCAGGAAGAGGGTTGGTTAGACATAAGGAGGAGCTTCTTGACAGACACCAGGACAGATTAGCGATCTGTCAATTAATAATATTTATTGGGTACTTACTCTGGACACGGCAGTCAATCACTCTAATGTTTTTCTTGAACACTTACTGTGTACAAAGCATTAAACTGACTCGTTGGGACAGTACAATACAAAGAACTCAAGGAATTTCCAATCTTTTTTTAAAATGATATTCATTAAGCACTTACTATGTGCCAGGCACTGTATTAAGCTAATCATGTTGGACAAAGTCATTGTCCAGCACTGGACTCACAGTCTTAATCCTTTCTTCCCATCTAGATTTCCAGTTGTAGAGAACCCAGTGAGTCCAAGGACGATCTGTGGTCAGGGCAACTACAGAATTGTTTTCACCAAATCCCACAATACTAGGAAAAGGAAACCCACTGAAGCTTGAAGGTATACAAACAAAAAGAAGTACTTCATCACACAGTGGGTGATAGGCCTGTGGGATTTATTACCACAGATAGAGTTGTACGGACCGAAAATAGCAGTAGATTCAAGAAAGGTTTGGGGAGACCACTGGACCACAAGGTCCCTTCTGAATGACTCCTAATGGTGTGTTAGGAAAAAGTTAGGGGTATCAGAAAGCTGTTCGCCACCAGAAGGATGGGTGTCAAAGTGGCAAGCTCACTCTTCCTGCCCGCATCGGGTTGCCATCATCAGTCACTCACTCACTCACTCACTCAATCAATCAATAAATGGCATTTTCCAAGGACTTCCTGTGGGCAGAGCATTCGTTCAATCATTCACTCATATTTATTGAGCACTTACTGTGTGTAGAGCACTGTACTAAGCTCTTGGAAAGTGCAATTCGGCAACAGATACAGTCCCTACCCCAACAATGGGCTCGTAGTCAAGAATGGGGGAGACAGATAACAAAACAAAACAAGTAGACAGGGATAGAGAGCATCAAAATAGATGAATAGAATTGGATATATATACATCATTAATAAAATATATGGAATAATAAATATGGACAAATATAAAAAGTGCTCTGGGGTGGGGAGAGGGGTAGAGCAGAGGGAGGAAGTAGGGACGATGGGGAGGGGAGGAGGAGCAGAGAAAAGGGGGCTCAGTCCGGGAAGACCCCTTGGAGGAGGTGAGCATTGTGAGCCTGTTGTTGAGTGGGGATTGTCTCTGTTGCCGGATTGTACTTGTCAAACGCTTAGTACAGCGTTCTGCACACAGGAAGTGCTCAATAAATGATTGAATGAATGAATACTCGGAGGCAGACTACTGGGTGGAATGGGTCATTGGTC
Organism: Ornithorhynchus anatinus; assembly: GCF_004115215.2. Classification (NCBI taxonomy): domain Eukaryota; kingdom Metazoa; phylum Chordata; class Mammalia; order Monotremata; family Ornithorhynchidae; genus Ornithorhynchus; species Ornithorhynchus anatinus. The sequence goes on from NC_041741.1 coordinate 42,619,394, forward strand.
AGACTCAGTAATGGCACTGGATAGTGAGGCTCATTATCCATCCCTTATGCTTCCCCCTTGGATAGATCGCTAATACACTTGATCCGGAGGACACAAGAGAGATCTACTATTGTAACCGATTATTATGAATTCATTGGCCTGTCCATGACTCTGGATTTCCAGAGATGGGGAGGGCTTTCAGAGTCAAGAGGGAATTGTCGGGATTAGCCAGTCTGCGGTGGAGTGACGGGGTACTAGACTCCAGGGTTTGCTTTCAAAATTGCCAAGGCTGGTTAAGCTTTGAAGTGGGAAGAAGTGGTCGGTGCAATTCAGTTGTTTTGACTCATTTCCCATATGATAAATAAGATTGTAAGCTTCTCAAGAGCAGGGTTAGTGTCTACCAATTCTAACGCGGTCTCCCAAAATCATAGAAAAGTATTCTGCCTGCAGTAAGTGCTCAATAAACCCCATTCATTGATTGACAGAAGATGGAGCTGTCCTACAAACCAAGAGGCGATTACACTCACCCCATAGACAACTGCAAAAAACGACCAGCACTTGCCAGACACCTTTAAAATGCTCTAGGGTAGGACCTGTGTTTTAGTTTTTATGGTATTTTTTAAGCATTTACTTATTTTTTAAGCATTTTCTATTTGCCAGGCACTGTACTAAGTGTTGGGGGGGGGGGGGGGGGGCTAGATGCAAGCTAATCAAGTTGGACACGGTCCATGTCCCACATGGGGCTCACAGTCTTAATCCCCATTTTCTATCTGAGGTAAAGGAGGCACAGAACAGTTAAGTGACTTGTCCAAGCGGCAGAGCTTTTTAAACTCTTCTTTCTAATTGTTTTTTCCTAATCTGCATTTATCTAGTCAACTTCTCCCCGTGCATGTTCACTCTCCCGCACCTGTCCCTGCTGAAACTTGCTTGTCCAATTCTTACCGTTTCTCTAGTTTGCCTGGGTCTCGGGGAGTTATAGCCTTACTTTCCCAAGCACTAGCTTCTTCTCCAGCTTGGAGTCACCCATGAAACGAATGAGAAGGCTCTCTATTCCTTCGCTCCTGAGGTCTAAAAAAAAACTCTGCGTCTCTGATCTCTCTAGGTCTGAATTGCTCCCTAATGTAAGAGTATCTGTGCAGATGCCCACAGACATACACGCACGTATTTGGAGAGGGAGAATGAGAGGAATGAGAGGGAGTAAGAAACCTCATCACGACGAGGGTATTAAACTTCAAGAAAGCAAATTTTAGAGAATTAAGAAATCTAATCAGTCTGGTGCACTAAGAGAAAATACTAAAACTCTGGACTATGGAAGAAAGCAGGAGTATCCTAAGGGATATCATAATTAAGGCACAGCAGATTACACTTCCTCTGAAATGGGAAAATGAAAGGACTGAGAAACATCTGCTGTAGATTCTTGAAGGACGATTCAAGGATCTGCAGCTCAAGAAGGAAAAAAAAATCCTTGAAAACGTGGGAGAGGTGCAAAGTGATACAGTGTATTATTTCAACGGTTACAGCCGAAGAACAGGACGGGGTGAGATCGGTCAGAGGGCCAAGACGAAAATCACAGACCAAACATAGATTTGGGAGGAGGGTCACCGCTAGTGAAAACTAAATTAGCAACCCAAGAAAGGAGAGGTACATAACCTAGTCGAGACATTGCGGGTCTTGAAAGTTTGGATTTTAAATGGCTCTTTATTGAAAAATCTAAGGCAAATTCATTTGGACTGTTAAACTGCTATGATAAGAATTCATTTGCTTTATTCCTAAAACTAACTACTATTTAGACCGTAAATCCCTTGTTGGGTGGGGATTGGGTCTGACCTGATTCTCTTGTATCTTCCCCAGTGCTTAATACAGTGCTCAGCACAAAGTAAACACATAACAAATACCAAAATAATAATGAATATTATTATTATTACTACTGAGAAAGTCCGGGAGGGGGCATGGAATGAATCACCCTTAGGAACTGCCAAAGCCTGTCAGAGAGTCAGAAGAATTGCTACAGGAGGAGGGTGGGCCGACTCCAAGGAGACTGTTCATTGATTCAGTCGTATTTATCGAGTGCTTACTTTGTGCAGAGCATTGTACTAAAGCTCTTGGGAGAGTACAAATGTAACAACACACAGGCACAGTCCCTGCCCATAACAAGCTAACGTTCTAGAGGGGGAGACAGACATTAATAGACATAAATAAATAAATCTACTGGCCCAAGGAGTTCTTTAGTCACTGGGTTCCGAGCCAGGGTCAAGGGGCCTGATCAGAGCCCCTTCCCAGCCATGAGAGAGCTGTGCGACAAGAAGGGAACAATCGATCGTATTTATTGAGCACTTACTATGTGCAGAGCACCGTACTTAGTGCTTGGGAGAGTACAATACAACCGAGTCGATAGTCACTTTCTGTGCCTCAGTGACCTCCTCTGTAAAATGGGGATTGAGACTGTGAGCCCCATCTGAGACAGGAATTGGGTCCAACTCGATTTGCTCATTTCCGCCCCAGCGCTTAATTCAATACCTGACACAAAGTGAGCGCTCAACAAATACCACAATTCCCTCTAGACTGTAAGCTTGTTGTGGGCAGGGAATATGCTACTGTTCTATTGTACTCTCTTAAGCGCTTAGTACAGTGTTCTGCACACAGTAAGCGCTCAATAAATACGATTGAATGAATGGGGGGAGAATGGCTCCCATTCTCAACTGAGAGCCACTCGGCAGAGAAGGGAACTGAGGAGGAATAATCAGCATTCCTTCCCCGGACTGACCTTTCACCCCCCAGGACAGGAAGTGGGCCCGACGCCGAACCGGCTGTCGCCAGTGAGGGGGTGAAAGACCGTCCTGCAGGCTGAAGGAAAGGGAAGAGCATCTCACCGGCGACGATGCCATCCTCACTGCCTGGTTTAGGGTGGGATTGGGCCCGAAGAACAGGAAGCCACGGGGCAGGGCATAACCTGGGCCTTGGGAAAGTGTCAGAATCCCGGCTGGGGCTGGGGCTGTCGGGAGGGAAGCGTCCTTAACGGTCCCGGGCGACCGTCCAGCTGGCCCCGTCAGCCCGTCAGAGCCTCGACTGGCCCCCAGCTGGCCTGTGCCCTGTGGCTCGCAGGACTCCTTTAAATCAGAGACGAACGGCGGCTAATGGCTTCCTTCCATGCATGCAAACCCCGTTCCGCACAGCCCCAAGTGAGTCTTCTACCGCTAATGAGATATTCTGGAGGGCTGTTAAAGATCATTAAAAAGCAGTTTTTGCAAACCCAATATTAGTTTTTAAGTAGTTAGCTGGGGCATGCCCTCACCACTCACTGTTAACCAAAGCAGAAGGATGAGCTGTCACTCGAACTGCCACGGGGCAATCTTGCCGGTTCCACCTCCGCCACCAACCGTCCCACCACAACTATCACCACCTCCGTCCTCATCACGTCTACCTCCATCACCGTCTCCGCCACCGTCACCTCCACCATTACGATATCAGCAACTCTACCACCGTGTCGATCACCACCTCCACCGCCGTCTCCACCTCCAACACTTACCACCACCGCCGTTTCCATCTCAACCTCCGTCACTATCATCACCTCCCCCACCACCTCCACCAGCTCCATCACCACTTCCACCTCCACCGCCGCCGAACCTAGGGAGGCGGTGTGATTCAGTGGAAATCAAAAGACCAGGTGTCAGGAGATATGATGAGAAAGCCCTCTGCTGTAGCTTGACTCTTGCCCCAATTTCGGAATCCGTGTACATTGTTGCCTTCCAACCCCTCACGGAGGTTAGCGCTGCTCTCCCCCAGCTCAGCGTGGCCTAGTGGATAGAACGGCTGGGAGTCGGAAGGACCTGGGTTCTAATCCCCTCTCTGCCATTTGTCTGTTGTGTGACCTCGGGCAAGTTACTTCCCTTCTCTGTGCCTCAGTTCCCTCCCTGCGTACCCCGTGTGGGACCCGGACCGTGTCCCGCCTGATGAGCTTGTTTTCTACCCCGGCCCATAGTAAGGGCTTAACAGATACTATAAAAATAAAAGAATCCAAAATCCAAAAATCTCAGATGAGGTGGATCCTAGTGAAGTAAAAGAGTTTGCCCAAGCGTTCCGACGATGAGAATTTTGAGAGCCGGGATCAGATCACGAGCCTGGGGAGCCTCCGACACCCCGCCTCCTCAATCGCATCCCTTGAGCGCTTACTGTGTGCGGATCACTGTACTAAGTGCTTGGGAGAGACAATGCAACAATAAACAGACACATTCCCTGCCCACAGTGAGCTTACTGACTGATAATAATGATAATGTTGGTATTTGTTAAGTGCTTACTATGTGCTGAACACTGTTCTAAGCCCTGGGGTAGATACAGGGTAATCAGGTTGTCCCACGTGAGGATCACAGTCTTAATCCCCATTTTACAGATGAGGTAAATGAGGCACCGAGAAGTGAAGTGACTTGCCCAAAGTCACACAGCTGACAGGTGGTGGAGCCGGGATTAGAACCCATGACCTCTGACTCCTAAGCCCGTGCTCTTTCCACAGAGCCACGCCGCTTCTCGGTAGCCATGATTGATGACAAGGTAGGTTGGCTCCAAGGGTCCGCAGAGTCCTCTAGACTGTAAGCTCATTGTGGGCAGGGAACATGTCCATTATATTGTTACAAGGTACCCTCCCAAGCTCTTAGTACAGTGCTCTGCACACTGTAAACTCTCAATAAATATGATCGAATACAAATTAATGGATCAAACAAATCTCATCTGCTTATTCTTTGGGCTTAATCAAGCAATCCATCATATTTATTATTATTAATAATAATAATAGCAATTACGGCATCCGTTGTTTTTTTAATAGTTTGTTGAGCGCTCACTATGTGCCAGGCACTGTACTAACCACTGGGGAGGATACAAGTAAACTGGGTTGGACGGTCCCTTCCCCACGCAGGCCGCAGAGTCTTAATTCCCATTTTGCCGTTGAGGGAACGGAGCCGTAGAAATGATCATTTCATTCGTTCATTCATTCGATTGTATTTATTGAGTGCTTACTGTGTGCAGAGCACTGTACTAAGCGCTTGGGAAGTAAAATTTAACAACAAATAGAGACAATCGCTGCCCACAATGGGCTCACGGTCTAGAATAAATTGCCCAAGGTCACACAGCAGACAAGTGGTAGAGTTGGGATTAGAACCCATGACCTGATTCCCAGGCCCGTGCTCTATCCACCAGGCCATACTGCTTCTCAATCTATTGAGCACTTACCACGAGCAGAGCACTGTATTAAACTCTTGAGAGAGGACAAGACAACCGAGTTGGTAGAAACGTTCCCTGCCCACAGCGAGGTTACAGAATGGAGACAAACCTTAACATAAACAAGCAGCATTTCTCAGTGGAAAGAGCCCGGGCTTGGGAGTCGGAGGTCATGGGTTCTAATCCCGGCTCCGCCACTTGTCAGCTGTGACTTTGGGCAAGTCACAACTTCTCTGAGCTTCAGTTACCTCATCTGTAAACTGGGGATGAAGACTCTGAGCCCCACGTGGGACAACCCGATCACCTTGTATCCCCCCAGTGCTTAGAACAGTGCTTTGCACATAGTAAGTGCTTAACAAATGCCATCGTTATCATTATTATAAACCCATAAGTGGTGTGGGGCTGAGGGAGGGGTGAATAAAAGGGAGAATAAAGGCTTAAATGCCAACTATCCCTGGGCGTCCAATTTCTAGAAATGTTTCTCCAAATCGGATCCTAGACTTTCCAGCAGACAGGTCGGAGCTGGGAGAGAAGCTGCCTGCTTGGGTGCTGATGGATCTTTCCTGACGTAGGATGTCATCTGTAACTGGCAGATTCCTTTCCATAATGCAAACAATTCTCAGTAGCATTCAAACCCTTCACATCTGCTTTCATCAGGGAGTGATAGATGACTAACAGGAGACACACACACACACACACACACGCTGAAAGGAAAGGAAGTTCAACGGATTCATCACAGCTTCTTTGCAGATGTGCGCGCGTTTGGCCTTAGATGTCATCCATTCCTCTCGGGCAGGGATTATCAGCCAGTGGATATAGGAGGAGGGACCATTCATTCATTCATTCATTCATTCATTAGTGTTTATTGAGCGCTTACTATGTGCAAAGCACTGTACTAAGCGCTTGGAATATACAAACCGGCAACAGATAGAGACAGTCCCTGCCCTCTGGCGGGCTCACGGTCTAATCGGGGGAGACGGGCAGACGAGAACAATGGCGATAAATAGAGCCGAGGGGAAGAACAGCTCGTAAAAACAATGGTAAATAAGTAGAATCAGGGTGATGTGCATCTTATTAAACAAAATAAATAGGGTGGTGAAGATATATACAGTTGAGCGGACGAGTACAGTGCTGAGGGGGTGGGACGGGAGAGGGGGAGGAGCAGAGGGAAAGGGGGGAGAAGAGGGTTTAGCTGCGGAGAGGTGAAGGGAGCGGGGTAGAGGGAGCAGAGGGAGAAACGGGGGAGCTCAGTCTGGGCTCAGACCAGATGAGGAACCAGGAGAACTTGGGAGCAGTTTTCCCAACAGCCTGTGTCAGATGATATGGAAAAAAAGGACCGTAGACAAGCAGCACGGTCAAGTGGAAATAACCCTGGTCTAGGGGTCGGAGAACCTGGATTAATAATAACGTTGGTATTTGTTAAGCGCTTACTATGTGCAGAGCACTGTTCTAAGCGCTGGGGTAGACACAGGGGAATCAGGTTGTCCCACGTGGGGCTCACGGTCTTCATCCCCAGTTTTACAGATGAGGTAACTGAGGCCCAGAGAAGTGAAGTGACTCGCCCACAGTCCCCCAGCTGACAAGTGGCAGAGCTGGGATTCAAACTCATGACCTCTGACTCCAAAGCCCGTGCTCTTTCCACTGAGGCACGCTGCTTCATGATTATAAAGCCGACTTCCCCGAGTGTCTGCTGTGCGACTTTGGGCAAGTCGCGACTTCTCTGTGCCTCAATTCCTTCATCTGCAGAATAGAGATTCAGTACCTGTTCTCCTTCCTATTTAGTCTATGAGCCCCATATGGACTTTGATGGATAGAGCAAGGGGCTGGGAGTCAGAAGGTCATGGGTTCTAATCCCACCTGTCTGCTGTGTGACCTTGGGCGAGTCACTTCACTACTCCGGGCCTCAGCTACCTCATCTGGAAAATGGGGATTGAGACTGTGAGGCCTCTGTGGGCGGGGACCGCGTCCAACCTGATTTGCTGGTATCCACCCTAGCGCTTAGTACAGTGTCCGGCACCTACAGTGAGCAGGCCCCTGCACCAGGCTCCTGAGAGAGTACAAGACAGCCGAGTTGGTAGAAACGTTCCCTGCCCACAATGAGTTTACATTTAACAAAGAAGTGTTTAACACATACCATAATTATTATTATTATTGTTGTATTCATTTAGGTATTCATTCATTCATTCAGTCACATTTATTGAGAGCTTATTGTGTGCAGAACACTGTGCTAAGCACTTGGGAGAGTACAATATAACAATAAACAGACACATTCTATCCCAGTGTTTGGCACATAGTAAGCACTTAAATACCACAAGTATTATCATTAGGGAGGGAGAGGGCTTGGCTCCCACTTTCCCTCTCTCCTGTCTCCTTCTCCTCTCTGTTCCTCTCTATCCACCTCTCTCCCTTTCTCCCCATCCTCTTTCCTGTCTCTCCTCTATCCTCTCCTTTTCTTTCTCTGTGGTATTATGTGCTTACTGTGTGCCTGGCACTGTACTAAGCACTGTGTAGATACAAGCTAATCAGGTTGGATCCAGTCCATATCCCACATGGAGCTCATGGTCTTAATGTCCAATTTACAGATCAGGTAACTGAGGCCCAGAGAAGTTAAGGGATTTGCCCAAGGTCACACAGCAGATAAGTGGCAGAGGCCGGATTAGAACCGAAGTCCTTCCGGAGAAGCAGCGTGGCTCAGTGGAAAGAGCCCGGGCTTGGGAGTCAGAGGTCATGGGTTCGAATCCCAGCTACGCCGCTTGTCAGCCGTGTGACTGTGGGCAAGTCACTTCACTTCTCTGGGCCTCAGCCACCTCATCTGTAAAATGGGGATGAAGACTGTGAGCCTCATGTGGGACATCCAGATTACCTTGTCTACCCCCCGCCCCTCCCCAGTGCTTAGAACTGTGCTTGGCACGTAGTAAGCGCTTAATAAATACCATTATTATTATTATTACTGTTCTGATTCCCAGACCTGTGCTCTATCCACTAGACCAGGCAGCTTCTCTTCTTCACCTTTCATCTCTTCCCCGTCCTGCTCCCTCTCTTTCCCTCTCCCCTTTCTCCCTTCTTCTCTCTCTCCCCCTCCTCTCTTTCTCATCTTTCCTTTCTCTTCCCCTCTTGCCTCTCTCTTTCTCTCCCTCTCTTCTTCCCTCTCCCTCCTTTCTTCTCCTCCCCTCTCTTTCTCTCCTTTCCTCTTCCCCTCTTCCTTTTCCTCTCCGCCTAGCCTCTCTCTTCCCCTTTTCTTTCTTCCCCTCCTCTCCCTCTCTTTCCCCACTCTCTCCTTTAGTCGCCTGCGGATTTTTGGAAATGCAAATGAAGCCAGTGGCAGGTAGAGACCAAACTTCTGTGCCTGGCAGGCGCCGTCACTGAAAGCGGAGCCGAGAAGACAGAATGTGCTCGTGAAGCAGCAGGAAGCACCCTCGAGTACTTCGGGATTGTCATTTGACTTTAATGGAGTTCTGTTTTTTAACTTCATGATTTATTTAGTTTTTCTATCTGAGGTGGATGGAGTTGGGAGGGGCTTGTCAGAGACTGCTCCACTCCTCCTACTTCCATTGCCCCTCTGGGGTTTGTTTCTAACTCGGCCCTATTCGATGCTTCGCTCCACTTTCCCCATCTGAGAAATGGGCACAGTATTTCCCTCAACAGATCACTGAGAGGAGTCGACAAAGCACTCGGGACATGTTGATCTCGTACTTCCATCTCGTCTATCTCACCGCTGACCTCTCCCCCACGTCCTGCCTCTGGCCTGAAACACCCTCCCTCTTCATATCTGACAAACCGACGCTCTTCCCCACCTTCAAAGGCCTTACTGAAGACCCATCTTCTCCAAGAGATCTTCTCGACTAGGCCTTCATTTCCTCTTCTCCCACTCCCCACTGTGTTGCCCTTGCATTTCGATTTGCGCCCTTTATCCTCCTCTCCCTCAGCCTCACAGCACTTACGTTCATATCCGTAATTCATTTATTTCTATTAATGTCCGCCTCCCCCCCCCGCCTACACTTTAAGCTTGTTGTCGGTAGGAAACTGGTCTACCAACTCTGTTGTATTAATAATGTTGGTATTTGTTAAGCGCTTACTATGTGCAGAGCACTGTTCTAAGCGCTGGGGTAGATACAGGGTAATCAGGCTGTCCCACATGAGGCTCACAGTCTTCATCCCCATTTTAGAGATGAGGTAACTGAGGCCCAGAGAAGTGAAGTGACTCGCCCACAGTCACACAGCCGACAAGTGGCAGAGCCGGGAGTCGAACGCATGACCTCTGACTCCGAAGCCCAGGGTCTTTCCACTGAGCCACGCTGCTTCTTGTAGTCCAGTGGAAAATACACTGCCCTGGGAGTCAGAGGACCTGGGTTCTAATCCTGGCTCGGTCACATTGTTTTTAATGGGATTTGTTAAGTGTTTTCTATGTGCCAGCCACTGTACTTAGCATGGGGGGTAGATACAAGCTAATCGGGTTGGACACGGTCCCCGTCCCCTATGGGGCTCACCGGTCTTTATCCCCATTTTAGAGATGAGGTAACTGAGGTACAGAGAGTGAAATGACTTGTCCAAGATCGCACATCAGACAAGTGGCGGAGATGGGATTAGAAGGAGGTCCTTCGGAGTCCCAGGCCCCTGCTCCATCCGCGGGGCCACCTGGTTCTGCACTGTTACTTGCCTGCCCTGTGACTCTGAGCAAACATTTAACTTCCCTGTGCTTCAGTTTGCTCATCCGTGAAAGGGGGATTAAATACCTGTTCTTCCCCTCTAGACTGCAAATCTCATGTGGGACAAGGAGGGATTGATTCTGACCTGATTATGCTGTATCTACTCCAGCCTTTAGTAAGAACAGTGCTTGGCAAAGAGTACAAATATTACTATTATTTATCCACTCTCTTCCACCACTGTACCCCAGCCCACGTTCCTCACTGCTCTCAAGTGAACCTATTTTCAGTGCCTTGGTTTTGCCTGTCCCACGGACCCTTAATTCACACCCTCCTTCCTGAAACTCCCTTTCCATGCTGTCCAACAGATGACTGACTGCTCTCCCCATTTCAGAAGGCTTCTGCAATCACATCCCCTCCAGGAAGCCTTCCCCGATTGATTTCCAATCACCCCCATCTTCTATCCCCCCAACTCTAGTGCTTAGAACAGTGCCTGGCACGTAATAAGTGCTTAATTCTTGTGTATATATGTACATCTTATTCTCTTCGTTTTATTAATGATGTGTGTATATATAATTCTATTTATTTATATCGATGCTACCGATGCCTGTCTACTTTTCTGTTTTGTTGTCTGTCTCCCCCCTTCTAGACTGTGAGCCCGATGTTGGGTAGGGATTGTCTCTATCTGTTGCCGAATTGTACTTTCCAAGAGCTTAGTACAGTGTTTTGCCCACTGTAAGTGCTCAATAAATACCATTGAATAAAAGGAATGAATGAACGAATTAACAAACACCATTATTATTACCATTTCAGCACGTCCACACCAGCTAAGCACTTAAGTAATCACAACCCCTGTAGCACTTTCTAACATATTTATATAGACTGTAAGCTCATTATGGGCAGGGAACACATCTGCTATCGTCTGTTGTGTTGCCCTCTCCCAAGTATCTGCACATGGAGAAGCAGCGTGGCTCAGTGGAAAGAGCCCGGGCTTTGGAGTCAGAGATCATGGGTTCGAATCCCGGCTCTGCCACCTGTCAGCTGTGTGGCTGTGGGCAAGTCACTTCACTTCTCTGTGCCTCAGTTCCCTCATCTGTAAAATGGGGATTAAGACTGTGAGCCCCACATGGGACAACCTGATTCCCCTGTGTCTACCCCAGAGCTTAGAACAGTGCTCGGCACACAGTAAGCGCTTCACAAATACCAACATTATTATTATTAAATGTTCAATAAATACAACTTAGATGGATCGATACATTCTATTATGGTCTCCCATCTGTAATTTCAACGTCCCTTTCCCTCAGTAGATTGTAAGCTCTTTGAGAGCGGAATTCAAGCCTACTAATTCTCTTGCACTCTCCCAAGCCCTTTTTGTATTCAGCAGGGACTCAGTAACACAACTGATCGACGGATCGATCGATAGATTGGCTTTCAGACTACACATCAAGTGGCAAAGCGGGATCCCAAACAAGCTGGTCTTGGAACAAAGTCAGTTGCTCGGCCTTCCAGCTACGATCACTTCGGCCCAGCTCTGCGGGTGTGAGGAGGATGGGTGAAGCTACCCAAACAGTGAGCTGACACTGGCCAACCCGAAGCGAAGGGAGAAGAGGAGAGATCTTCAAGGATGTAGTAAAAATGCAGCTTCAGATGATGCAGCATCACGTTTGAAAGCTGGCAAGCATCTGAGGCAGATGGACTACCTTGGCAACATGCAATCAGGAAAGTTGGGCCGGGGAGGAGGAGGTGTCTTTCCAAGCGGAGGTTTCAATCATCGATCATAATTATTGAGCACTTACTTGGGTACCGAGCACTGTCTGAGTGCTCGGGAGAGTACAAATATAACAGAGTCGGTAAACACATTACTTGCCCACAAGGAGCTTAGTCTAGAGGGGGAGGTGGATGTTTAAATAAATTATGGCTGTAGACATAAGTACAGGGGAGGTTGAGGGTTAAGTGAGTATCAAATTCTTACATGGGGCAAATTCGAGTTCAAGACTGATGCAGAAGGGAGACTGTAACATCGTTTGATCAGAGAACATGTCTGCTAGTTCTGTTGTGTTCTATCCACTCTCCCAAGTACTTAGTACAGTGCTCTGCACATAAGTGCTCAATAAGTGCTCAATAAGTTAGAGAAGCAGCATAATAATAATACCAATAATAATTTTGGTATTTGTTAAGTGCTTACTATGTGCAGAGCACTGTTCTAAGCACTGGGGGTAATCAGGTTGTCCCACTTGAGGCTCACAGTTAATCCCCATTTTACAGATGAAGTAACTGAGGCACAGAGAAGTTAAGTGACTTGCCCACGGTCACACAGCTGACAAGTGGCAGAGCCGGGATTCGAACCCATGACCTCTGGCTCCCAAGCCTGGGCTCTTTCCACTGAGGAGCACAAGCTTGGGAGTCAAAGGGTTATAGGTTCTATTCCCAGCTTTGCCACTTTTATCCTGTGTGACTTTGGGCAAGTCCCTTCACTTCTCTGTTGCCTCAGCTACCTCTTCTGTAAAATGGGGATGGAGACTGTGAGCCCCACATGGAACTGCGTCCAACTCGATTTGCTCGAATCCATCCCAGAGTACAGTGCCTGGCGCGTAGTAAGCGTTTAGCAAATACCGTCATCATCATTATTATTATTAAATACCATCGGTGATGATGGTGATGAGAGGGAGTAGGGGAAATGGCCTAGTTGGGGATAAGGTCAAGATTATGGGCTTGTGGGACAGGGAGGACGAATGGATCAGTGATGGGAAAGTCAGGGGGAAGTCAGGGTTTGGGTTTGGAAGGTGAGGAGTTCGGTTTACGGGGTTTTTACTCCATCGCTCATTCTATCAGTCAGTTTTCTGAGTGCTTACGGCTTGGGGAGCTTTGTGCTGAGAGAGTACAATAGAGGTAATTCCATTCCGTACAGTTGTGATCACTGGTGAGACAAAGAGGCATCAGCAAAACAGCACGATAATAATAATAATGTTGGTATTTGTTAAGCGCTTACTATGTGCCGAGCACCGTTCTAAGCGCTGGGGTAGACATAGGGGAATCAGGTTGTCCCACGTGGGGCTCACAGTCTTCATCCCCATTTTCCAGATGAGGGAACTGAGGCACGGAGAAGTGAAGTGACTTGCCCACGGTCACACAGCCGACAAGTGGCAGAGCCGGGATTCGAACTCATGAGCCCTGACTCCAAAGCCCGTGCTCTTTCCACTGCGCCACGCTGCTTCTCGATCAGTCCCGTCATTCCCTATTGACCTCCTCGGGCCCACCCTCAAGCTGACTTCACCCTCTGCAGTCTCGGCTGCTGCGTGACCTTGGGCGGATCACTTTGCTTCTCTGTGCCTCACTCACCTCATCTGTAAAACGGGAATTAACCCAGTGTGGGATAGACACTAAGCCCAACCCAAATTCTTTGCATCTACCCCAGCGCTTGGTACAGTGTCTGGCCCACAGTAAGCGTTTAACAAATGCCACAATCATCATTTATTATATTTATTGATGTTAATGCCTGCCTCCTCTTCTAGACTGTAAGCTCGTTGGGGTCAGGGAATATAAGCATTTAACAAATGCCACAGTGATTATTTATTATATTTCTTGATGTTAATGTCTGCCTCCTCTTCTAGACCGTAAGCTCGTTGGGGTCAGGGACTATGTCTGTTTATTGTTATATTGTATTCTCCTAAGCCTTTAGTACAGTGTTCTGCTCACAGTAAGTGCTCAATAAATACGATTGAATGAATGAATTCAAAGGGCAACCGGTACGGGCCTTTGGCCTGAAGGCCAGAGTCGGGGTCCCCTTTCTAAACCCCAAGAGAGGTAGCAGGCTGGGGTCCTGACTTGGATTGGCAGCCTGTACTTGTCTGCTCTGTGACCTTGGGCAAGTCACTTCATTTCTCAGGGCCTCAGTTACCTCATCTGTAAAATGGGGAGCCCCACATGGGACGGGGATTGTGTCCAACCCGATTTTCTTCTATCATCTACCCCAGTGCTTAGTACAGTGCCTGGCACATAGTAAGTGTTTAATAACTACCACACATATTATTATTATCATTTTTAGGCTCAGAGCTTGATGAATCTGGGGGATAGGGAGGGAGGAGGAGGGAGGAGGAGGGACAGGAGGAGGCTCGCTTCATCTGAAAGCGTCTGCTTTCGGCCCGGCCCCTTGGTGTCAGCCGGATATTAAAAAAGAAATAGAATTCCCCGCTCTGCCTGCCATGGATTTGAAAGCGGCTTCTACGTGTGTATCTGCCTCCTGCCTCTGCCAGATAATACTCCCGAACAAGTTCTCCATGGGCAGGCAGATGGAAAGTGACTGAAACTTGTGATCTGCTTTCCCACCGGTACCTCCTTTGCTCCAGGCTCTGCCACGCTGGAGATTCCCCCCGGTGGAAGGAACATGACAATTTAATTTTAAAGGGAAGAGGACCCGTGCGCTTTTGGCAGGCCTGTAATTAGTGGGGGCCCTCAACAGAAGGAGCGCAGTCGCTGATGGATGGCGGAGCGCAGTCACAAAAGACAACTGTATTGTCAGAGACAAACTTCGTTACGTGGGAAACAAGGAGCGCAGCCTCCCAGCTCAAGGGCCTAGGAGTGGTGGGAGATGGAGGCTCTGGGGTCATTCTGCCGTGGGTGAATAATATTAAGAATAACGGTGGAATTTGTTAAGCACTTACTGTGGGCCAGGCAAGGTACTAAATGCTGGAATCGGCACAAGTTAATTGGGTTGGACACAGTCCCTGTCTCAGATGGAGCTCGCGGTCTTAATCCCCATTTTGACAGATGAGGTAACTGAGGCACAGAGAAGTGAAGTGACTTGGCCAAGGTCGCACAGCAGACAAGCGTCCGGGCTGGGATTAGAACCCACGTCTCCTGACTCCCGGGCCTGTACTCTATCAACTAGGCCGTGGGGCCATGAGAGATGCTCCAATGAGAACACGACTGGCGGGTCAGAGAGTGGGTGAGTGGCACCAGTGGAAAGAGCCCGGGCTTGGGAGTCAGAGGTCATGGGTTCGAATCCCGGCTCTGCCACTTGTCAGCTGTGTGACTGTGGGCAAGTCACTTAACTTCTCTAGGCCTCAGTTCCCTCATTTGTAAAATGGGGATTAACCGTGAGCCTCACATGGGACAACCTGATTACCTTGTATCTACCCCAGTGCTTAGAACAGTGCTCTGCACCTAGTAAGCATTTAACAAATACCAACATTATTATTATTATTATTATTAATAGCACTCAAATCAGTAGCTTAATGCGGGTTTTGGGTCCCAAAGCCTCAGAACAGATTCCAGCAGATTCCACTGTGCCTTTCCCATTCCCGCAGCCCTCTGCTCCACACACGAAGACTGCGTTGGTCTCCCAGACTTCCCATCACCCCCAAGATGGGCTCTGACATTTTGGATAAAAATAAATAAATAGATGTTGGTATTTGCTATGTGCCGAGCTTACTATGTGCCGAGCACTGTTCTAAGCGCTGGGGTAGACACAGGGGAGTCAGGTTGTCCCACGCGGGGCTCACAGTCTTCATCCCCATTTTCCAGATGAGGTAACTGAGGCACCGAGAAGTTAAGTGACTTGCCCCAAGTCACACAGCTGACAAGTGGCCGAGAAGGGATACGAACCCAGGACCTCTGACTCCAAAGCCCGTGCTCTTTCCACTGAGCCACGCTGTGGATGAGAAGCAGTGTGGTCTAGTGGATAGAGCACAGGCCTGAGAACAGAGCAGAGGACTGAGACTGGGAGCTACACTTGTGACAGGGACTATGTTCAGCCCGATTCGCTTGTGTTCACCCCAGCACTCAGTACAGTGCCTGGCACATAGTAAGTGCTTAACAAACGCTACAATTATTATGATCATAATGTTGGTATTTAATAATGTTGGTATTCGTTAAGCGCTTACTATGTGCCGAGCACTGTTCTAAGCGCTGGGGTAGACACGGGGGAATCAGGTTGTCCCACGTGGGGCTCACAGTCTTAATCCCCATTTTACAGATGAGGGAACTGAGGCACAGAGAAGCGAAGTGACTTGCCCACAGTCACACAGCTGACAAGTGGCAGAGCCAGGATTCGAACCCATGGCCTCTGACTCCAAAGGCCGTGCTCTTTCCACTGAGCCAAGTGCTTACTATGTGCAGAGCACTGTGATAGATACAGGGTAATGGGGTCGTCCCACGTGAGGCTCACAGTTAATCCCCATTTTCCAGATGAGGTACCCGAGGCCCGGAGAAGTTAAGTGACTTGCCCGCGGTCACCCAGCTGACAAGTGGCAGAGCCGGGAGTCGAACCCATGACCTCTGACTCCGAAGCCCGGGCTCTTTCCACTGAGCCACGCTGCTTCTCCCAAGCATCCAGTACAGTGCTCCACATACAACAGATTAGACTGTAAGCCCGTCAAAGGCAGGGACTGTCTCTGTTACCGATTTATACATTCCAAGCGCTCAGTCCAGTGCTCTGCACATAGGAAGCCTTTAATAAATATACTCAACGAATAGATGTTCCGTAAATACAGCTGACTACTAGAGGGGAATAGAATTCAGGCTGTTGGCTGCTCCGGGCAGAGCCGTCCAACCTTCTCTAGGCGCTTATCTTTGGAGGAAGCGTCCGCCGTCCCAGCCATAGCCGGGAAGTGGCGGGTAGGAGAGGATGGGAGGGAGTAAAGACTGTGAACAGGTGGAAATCCTTTTCACACTCTAATCCCGGAGAAACCTCTTCCGTCTCCTCAAGGAATGAGGTAAATGGTTTGAAGTCTCGCAGCGGGTAGGAGGTAGAACAGTTTGAGACCCCCCGAAAACTCGCCCGTCCCGCCACCCACCAACTGAATCAGGATGACCTGGGGCAAGTCGCTTCATTGCTTCTCTGCGCCTCACTCACCTCATTCATTCCCGCTTTGCTTCTCGGTGCCTCACTCAGCTCATCTGTAAAATGGGAATTAAGACTGGGAACCCAATGTGGGATAGACACTAAGCCCAACCCAAACACCTTCTATCTACCCTGCACTTGGAACGGTGTCTGGCGCCTAGTGAGCACTTAACAAATGCCGTCATTATTATTATATTCACTCACCTCACTCATTCCCGCTTTGCTTCTCCGTGCCTCACTCAGCTCATCTGTAAAACGGGAATTAAGACAGGGAACCCAACGTGGGATAGACACTAAGCCCAACCCAAACACCTTCTATCTACCCTGCACTTGGAACGGTGTCTGACACATAGTAAGCACTTAACAAATGCCGCAATTATTATTTATTATGCTAACTCACCTCGTTCATTCCCACTTTCCTTCTCTGTGCCTCACTCAGCTCATCTGTAAAATGGGAATTAAGACAGGGAACCCAATGTGGGATAGACACTACGCCCAACCCAAATACCTTATATCTACCCCAGCGCTCGAAACAGTGTCTGGCACATAGTAAACACTTAACAAATGCCACAATTATTATTTATTCTACTCACTCACCTCGTTCATTCCCACTTTCCTTCTCTGTGCCTCACTCACCTCATCTGTAAAATGGGAATTAAGACTGGGAACCCAATGTGGGATAGACACTACGCCCAACCCAAATACCTTGTATCTACCCCAGCGCTCGGAACAGTGTCTGCCACATAGTAAGCACTTAAAAAATGCCACAATTATCATTATATTTATTTACGCTGTCTGTCTCCTCCTCTAGACTGTAAGCTCTTTGTGGTCAGGGAATATGTCTGTTTATTGTTATACTGTATTCTCCTAAGCCCTCAGGACAGTGTTCTGCACACGGTAAGTGCTCAATAAATATGAGTGAGTGAGTGAATGAATGAGGATGACAAAAAGGCAAGGATGAGAATTTTGATGCCGTGAAGAACAGGGGGAGACGAGACAAGAGCGTGGAAGGAAGTCTGGCCTGCCCGTTTTCCATTTTCCGCCTTGGTTTGTAGTTTATCCACCAGGGATTCTATCTCTTAAACCCCACAAGGTGGCAGCGGGTACTGGAAGGTCTGAGCTTTCCGTCGCTGGAGACCAGTAATAGTAATAATGTTGGTATTTGCGAAGCGTTTACTTTGTGCAGAGCACTGTTCTAAGCGCTGGGGTAGCTACAGGGTAATCAGGTTGTCCCCGGTGAGCCTCACAGTCTTCATCCCCATTTTACAGATGAGGGAACGGAGGCACACGGAAGTGAAGTGACTTGCCCACAGTCACCCCGCTGACAAGTGGCAGAGCCGGGATTCGAACCCCTGACCTCTGACTCCCCAGCCCGGGCTCTTTCCACTGAGCCACGCTGCTTCTGCTAGCGTTTGGTGCTTCCATTCCAGTGGTCGAAGACCACCAGGGAGATGATGCTCCAAAGCTCGGTCCCGCAGTCCATTTCCTGCAGTCTTCTCGGGAGCAGAGCTCTACTAGTCCTTCCAGAGGGGCAGGCCAGGGGAACCGATTTTGGAAAACTGCCGCTTTGAACCCTACGCTCCACACCGGCTCTCTTCCGAAGTACAGGGAAGATGGTGTCCCACTCTTTTTAGGGTATCTGTTAGGCACTGAAGTAAGCACTGGGGTGGGTACAAGCTAAGCAGGTTAGACACAGTCCACGTCCCTTGCGGGCCTCATATCTTAATCCCCATTTTACAGCTGAGATTAACCGAGGCACAGAAAAGTTAAGCGACTTGCCCAAGGCCACACAGCAGACAAGTGAGGGAGCCGGGATTAGAATCCAGGTCGTCCGACCCCCCCAAGGCTGTGCTCTATCCGCTAGCCCAGATCTTGCTTTTAGCAGGAAACATTTAAATTATTTTTCCAGAGAGGGGGGGAGCCCGTGCCTTTCTTTCTCTGTAACTTCCCAGTTTTCTGAAGACTCTCTTGAGGGGGCTACTGTTCTCCTTGTATGGAGAAGGGGCTAGAAAATGTTCCCTATATCTCATCAATCCTAATTACCGTGATACTTATTAAGCGCTTACTACGTGCCAAGCATTGTGTTAAGCTCTGGGGTAGGCTCAGTATAATCAAATCCGGTTAAAGTCCCCATCCCTGAGTCTAACAGGAAAAATAAAAATGTTGGTATTTGTTAAGCGCTTACTATGTGCAGAGCACTGTTCTAAGCGCTGGGGGGGTAAACACAGGGGAATCAGGTTGTCCCAGGTGGGGCTCACAGTCAATCCCCATTTTACAGATGAGGGAACTGAGGCACAGAGAAGTGAAGTGACTTGCCCACAGTCACACAGCTGACAAGTGGCAGAGCTGGGATTCGAACTCATGAGCCCTGACTCCAAAGCCCGTGCTCTTTCCACTGCGCCAGGCGAAGGGAAGCAGGAAGGGAGGACAGGTATTGAATCCCCATTTTACAGATGAGGAAACCAAGGGACGGATAAGTCAAGCAACTGGCTCGAGGGGACAGAGCAGGCGGTGATAGAGCTGGGATTAGAACCCAGGTTTCCCGACTCCCAACTCTGTGTCTCACCAGAGTCAGGCAGCCAATCATATTTACTGAGCTCTCACTGTGTGCCGAGCACTGCACTAAGCACTTGGGAGCGCACGGTATAACAATAAACTGACACGTTCCCTGCCCATAACGAGCTT
Source organism: Ornithorhynchus anatinus (assembly GCF_004115215.2). Lineage (NCBI taxonomy): Eukaryota > Metazoa > Chordata > Mammalia > Monotremata > Ornithorhynchidae > Ornithorhynchus > Ornithorhynchus anatinus. Next base: position 42,638,750 of record NC_041741.1, read on the forward strand.
GCGGTTTAGAGGCAGAATTGTAACGTGAAAACAGAAAGCCGGTGAATAGAACGAGTGTTAACAGAGACCGTTTTACGCCTGGGACAAACCCACTGCAGTAGCAGGGATCTATCTTTGTGGGCAAACGATCAGAAGGAAGCGTTGATTACGTTTTGATCTCTGCAGCCCCGCTCCCACACTTCAAAAGGTTCTCACAGACCAAATGAAATAGCGTCGTCTTTAGAGACAAAGGACAGCCATAATTCCTTGTAGGCCGGGACTCTTCATCCTCTTTCTTTTGTACAGTCCCGATCCCCCCGGGGGGAGGAGCTCAAGCGAATTGTCCATTCCGGGCGCTTAGTCCGGTGCTCCGCACATAGTAAGCGCTCAATAAATACCACTGAATGAATCTCCAGCGATATGACTGACTGATCGATGGATGTGTCAGGTCCGGGGAGGAGCAGGACGAGAGGCCCGGAAGAGGTCATAAGTGGGTACTGAATGGCCCATGGAAGTAAGGCCTGGTCCTTGCTCTAGAGACCTGGTTCTAAATTATGCTGTAACAGGGACCAGAGCTCTCCTATCGGGCTTGTTGTGGGGAATCAGAAGTCCTGTGACGCTGGGCAAGTCACTTAACTTCTCTGTGCCTCTGTTACCTCATCTGTAAAATGGGGATTGAGACTGCGAGCCCCACGTGGGACTACCCTCGCGCTTAGAACAGTGCTCTGCACATCGTAAGCGCTTAACAAACACCAACATTATTATTATCAGTTCTTGTTCTGTCTTTAGCTGGCTAACGCAAGCGAAGACCACCTGTGCACCTTCTATTTATTGAGCACTCACTGTGTGGAGAGCACTGTACTAAGCACTTGGGAGAGCAGAGCAGGAGTAGGAGAGGGAGACTAGAATAAAACAGAGTTGATAGACTCATTTCCTGTCCTCAGCGAGCTTACGGTCTAGAGGGGAAGACAGACATTAATATGAATACTTCACAGAGAAGCAGCATGGCTCAGTGGAAAGAGCCCGGGCTTTGGAGTCAGAGGTCATGGGTTCAAATCCCGGCTCTGCCACTTGTCAGCTGGGTGACTGTGGGCAAGTCACTTCACTTCTCTGGGCCTCGGTTCCCTCATCTGTAAAAGGGGGATTAACTGTGAGCCTCATGTGGGACAACCTGACTACCCTGTATTTACCCCAGCGCTTAGAACAGTGCTCTGCACATAGTAAGCGCTTAACAAATGCCAACATTATTACAGATATGTACAGGTGAGAAGCAGTTTTGCCTAGAGGTTAAAGTACAGGCCGGGGAGACGGAAGACCCGTGTTCTAATCCTGGCTAGTGTGACTTACTTCTCTGTGCCTCAGTTACCTCATCTGTAAAATGGGGATGAACACTGCGAGCCCCATGTGGGACACGGACTGTGTCCAACCTGATTATCTTGTATCTACTACAGCGCTTAGTACAGTACCGGGCACATAGTAAGCACTTAACAAATACCATTTAAAAAAAAAAAACTAAGTGTTGCAGGGCTGAGGGCAAGGTGAAAGTCAGGAGATAAAGGAAGGGAGGCTGGATTAGAAAGTACCCAACCCCCAACCCCCACCTCCCCACGGCATTATGTGTATCGATTTATGCGAGTTTTCTTCTCCTACCTGTAATTTATTTAGTGCCCGCATCCCCCACCCCATCCGCTTAAATCATAAGCTCCCCGAGGGCCGGGAATCACGTCTTCTAATGCTACTGCATTCTCCTAAGTGCTTAGTACAGTGCTCCGCCTCAAGTAAGTGCTCAGTAAGGATTAATTAAAAAGAAAAAACCACCACCCCGTGTCTCCTGTTTAGTAACCAGTCCTCAACTCAATTACCACATGATGGGCGGCGTGAACCCAGACAACCAAAGCTTGGCCTCAGCTTCCAAGATCAAAGCTCTTTGATCTCAGCAGCCTTGATCTTCAGGCCCTCAACCCCTTCACCTGCCGCTATCAGGGTCCGTCCACTTTGACTTTGAATTCCCTGCCGTGGGTCCGGTTCCTTGATAATAGCTGGAAAAAGAGAGAAACGGGTGGTCGCTCCCTTCCAGATCCCGACCGGAAAAAGCAGTCCAGTGGCCCGGGTGGTTTCTCGCTGTCACCGGTTCTAACGGTCACTTGAGCTTAATTGGGTCTCTGCATCGAGCAGCCGCCAAACTTCTAAGAGGCAGATGTGGATCAGAGTGAGGTGGGGGCCGGATTTCGAAGGGCCCCAACAGCTCTGGGTGCTCCTCCGTGCAGGGACGGAGCGGGGAAGAGGGGATGAAAGCAGGAAAAGTTCAATTTTGGCAAACACGTATTTTTCTTTTGCATCCTGCCTTACCAGCGGGGGAAGGCAAGCTCACTCCACTGGATGCTTCTCCCTCCCACCCCCAGAGAACACTGATCTGAGCAGCCGGATTACCCACATTCTCGTTCCGAGATCAAACGCACAGCCAGTTGAAGTGTGTTGGCCAACTGTGCGAACACTGGCACCGTGCCTTTGCTCTGATAAGCTCTCCATCCGTGGGACCTGGAACCCTTTCCCCAGTCAATCGATCGTTAGCATTTACTGAGACTGACTGTGTGCAGAGCACTGCACTAAATGCTTGGGAGAGTAAGCTATAATAGAGTTAGTAGACCGGCTCAGTGGAAAGAGCCCGGCCTTGGGAGTCGGAGGTTGTGGGTTCTAATCCCGGCTCTGCCACTTGGCAACTGTGTGACTGGGGGCGAGTCGCTTCACTTCTCTGGGCCTCAGTTCCCTCATCTGTAAAATGGGGATGAAGACGGTGAGCCCCACGTGGGATCACCTGATGACCCTGTATCTCCCCCAGCGCTTAGAACAGTGCTCGGCACATAGTAAGCGCTTAACAAATACCGACATTAGAGAAGCAGCGTGGCTCAGCGGAAAGAGCCCGGGCTTGGGAGTAGGAGGTCAGGGGTTCAAAATCCTGGCTCTGCCACTTGTCAGCTGGATGACTGTGGGCAAGTCACTTCACTTCTCTGGGCCTCAGTTCCCTCATCTGGAAAATGGGGATTAACTGTGAGCCTCACGTGGGACAACCTGATGACCCCTGTATCTCCCCCAGCGCTTAGAACAGTGCTCGGCACATAGTAAGCGCTTAACAAATACCAACGAATACCAACATTATTATTCCTTGACTACAGATAGTTAGTCATCTAGAGGGGGAAGCAGACTTTAATAGAAATAAATAAATTGCAGATCAGTTTGTCAGTGGTGTGGCGCTGGGGCCGTAGGGGTTGAGTAAAGGGAGCAATTCCAAGAGTAAGGGCAACAGAGGAGGGAGTGGGAGAAGACTTAGTTGGGGAAGGTCTCTCGGAGGAGATGGGCCGTCAGTAAAGCTTTGAAAGTGGGGAGAGTAACTGTCCATCCGACGTGAAGAAGGAGGGTATTTCAGGCCGAGAAAATCATCTTTTCTACTTAGGCCCAGTCAGGACTATTAAACTTATACTGTACCTGCTCCGCAGGGTCAGACTGGTTCTGGAACAGGGAACTAATTGCCTGTGAGAAAGAGAGAAAGAGTGTGTCTGTGTTTGTGTGTACATGGGAAGGGGAAAGGAGCGGAGAGGTTACATCCAACTGGTGGAAAGGGATTATGTGTAACAACTGTATTGTACTGTCCCAGGTTCTTAGCACATTGTTCTGCACACAGTAAGTGGTTAATAAATACCACCGCTAGGTTGATTAGAAATATTCCGTGACATTTTGTAATTCCCTCTAGATAGTAAGCTTGCTGTTGGCAGGTGACATGCCTACGAACTCTGCATACTGTACTCTCCGGGCCACTTAGTGCTCTGCACACAGTAAGCGCTCCATAAATACAATTGACTGATTGGCAGTGAGAGGCTTTTCTGCCGGAGATGAAGTCTTTCTGGAGATTGAAAGCATACGACGGGAGGTCATAAGCGAGGTCACTGCTAGATGATAATAACGGTCCAGCAACCCAGGGTCCTGTCTCCGTCAGAGGCAAGCATCACTGGGAGGAAGCACGTGCTGGTTGACATCCATCCTAATGTTAAAACCACCAACTCAGCACGGCCTCGTGCATAGAGCACGGCCTGGGTTCTACTCCTGGCTCTGCCATCCGTCTGCTGTATGACCTTGGACAAGTCACTTCACTTCTCTGTGCCTCAGTTATCTCATCTGTAAAATGGAGATTAATACTGTGAGTCCCATATGGGACAGGGACTGCGCCCGACATGATTTGCTTGTACCTACCCCAGTGCTTAGGACAGTTCCTGGCACATAGCAAGTGCTTAGGAAATACAATAAAAGGAAAAAGAAAGGTACTGGGTATAGAAATCAGGGATGTGCATGAAGGAAACCATCAATCATTGCAGTCGAGTGGAAGATCTGGTAAAGATCAGGTAAAGATCTGGTGAAGATCCAAGCTCTTAGTACAGTGCTCTGCACACGGTAAGCGTTCAATAAATACGAGTGAATGAATCTGGTAGACAGTGGATATTGGGGAGAGGGAAGTGGATGGGAGGGGGCAGGAAACTATATTGACAATTATACGACACTCCCGTCCATCAACCCCAACCCCTGATCCTCTCATCCGGAAAACAATGGACACGGCCTCAGGATTAGAGGGTCTTTTTGACCCTTTCTGAACTTCGCTCTGTCTTTCTCCACCACCTGGCCAATCCTTAAACCAGGTGCGGCTTCCTCCCAGCTCAAAGGTGGGAAGGCATAGGAGGGAAGGAAGAAATCGCAGAGTGGATCGACTACGTGCTCACTCTGAACTGTGAGCCTCACATGGGACAACCTGATTAACCTGTATCTACCCCAGCACTTAGAACAGTGCTCTGCACATAGTAACGCTTAACAAATGCCAACATTATTAACATTATTACAAGAAGAGTTAAAATCAACACAAAAACCCCTTCCTTCAGGTTTTATGGGACTTCTCTGAATGCTAATTCCTGGATGAGGGAAGTAGAAGGGACAGGCATCAGTGAACCTGATTCCAAATCATTATGCCGCACTGATGATTGGTAAATGCCTGTTTCCATCACGAATAATCGACAGAGGGACCTTAGTCTAACATTCCTTGATTCAGTTATTCAGTTATTTATCATTCCCAAGCTATAACCATAATCTGGATGTTCTCAGCAAGCCTCTTAAGAGTATTTATAGCTGAGCAAGAGCGGCCTCGAAACAATTAAATCAAATAGCAATTGTCAAATAGCTCTGGCGGATCTTGGGCCTTTAGTAACGAGATTACCACCCTACTTTGTTCTTCGGTGTCTGGAATCGCTCACATATAATATTACAGAGAGCATTTACTCAAACACTCCCTTAATCTTAGAACGTAAATTCCATCCATAAAATTCCTCTGGATATTGTACAATATCTTTAAACACTCTATATTTGACTCAGTAGAATACTACTACTTCAGTAACTGAATAATCTAGTAAACACGTAGAATACTGAGGCTTATCTAAAAGACTTAAGAGGAAGAGATTTATGTAAGAGGAGATTTATAACCCAAAAGTTGATTTTTAATATCAGAGTTCACCCGCGGATGTTTCATCTTTCGGCTACAGAGATTTCACCCCGTCTGGGCTGTGTTCGTCTGCTGTGATGAGGTACGGGCACGGGCTTGGGTTTTATCTGGAAATTCTCCCTCTCTGACCAATATCTGTCCTCATTGGTCACCCAGAATCAGATGATCAGTCGATTTCAGGAGGGCTTAATTCTCGCCATCTTGAGCCCCTTCCCGATGGCAAGCTCGCCATCTGTTACTAAGCTCTCTTGGTCAACGGGATTATTAAAAAGGGGGTGCCCCAACCCTGATTTTCTTGAGTTGACGTCAGCAAATGATTCTTGGTGCTGGTAGCCTGGACTTTTCTTTAAGGTTAAGGTTTGATTGCATGCTGACCTTCCCTTCACGCTTTTATACCCCGATGTTAGATATCTGAGGCCAGGAGTGGGGTCTAGGAGATCGCTGGTGCCTGTCGCCCAGAACTTTCCGCAGCATGTGCCCACCACACAGTGAGCAGGCTCACTGAAATCCGCCAGCGTGGCAGAGTTTACAGATAGCGAAATATGAAACTGGGCTTTATGGACACAAGCAATTTTAGCTTTTGGCTGTGGACTGCCGGTGAATTTATGGAGGGTGGAGAACCCTGATGCAACCTTTCCGGCACTTGCAGTGGCAAATGGGGTGGGTAAAGCAGCATGAGAAGCAGCATGGTGTAGTGGGTAGAGCACGGTCCCGGGAGTCAGAAGGGCATGGGTTCTAATCCTGGCTTCTCCACTTTTCTGATCTCTGACCTTGGGCAAGTGACTTCACTTCTCTGGACCTTCGTCACCTCCTCTGTAAAATGGGGATTGAGACTTGTAAGCCTCATATGGGACAAGGACTACGTCCAATATCCATCGCAGCATTTAGTACAGCACTTGGCACACAGTAAAAGCTTAACAAATACCACAATTATTATTATTATTATTATTAAGCTGCATGAATTTTTGGATGGTTGGAAGCCCTGCCTTAGATTCAGCTCTTACCCTGGCAGTCAAGAAGCAGTGTGTTCTAGTGGAAAGATCACGGGCCTGGGAGTCAGAGGATCTGAGATCTAATCATGACTCTGCTACTTGTCTGCTGTGTGATCTTGTGCAAGTCATTTCACTTCTCTGGATCTCAGCTCCCGTATCGGCAAAATGGGAATTTAGTACCTGTTCTCCCTCCTACTTAGACTGTAAGTCCTGTGTGGGACTTAATTATCTTATATCTACCTCAGCACTTAGTACAGTGCTAGACATATAGTTAGTGCTTAACAAATACCATAATTATTATTATTTTTTTTTGTTCTTCCAGGAGCGTTGAACAAGTGTTCCTGTGGATGTACTGAGCTCTTCCTAGTGCACTGCACCCAATGTGGGGCTCAATAAATAACACTACTACGAAGAAAAACCCAATAATACTACTTAAGGAATTTGTTAAGTGCGCAGTACGTGCCAAGCACTCTATTAAACACTTCACTTCATTATCTTTTATCTACCTCAGCTCTTAGTACAGTGCTAGACATATAGTAAGCGCTTAACGAATACCATAATTATTATTAGTTTTTTCTTCCAGGAGCGTTTAACAAGTGTTCCTGTGGATGTACTGAGCTCTCCCCAGTGCACTGCACCCAATGTGGGGCTCAATAAATAATACCACTACGAAGAAAAACCCAATAATACTACTTAAGGAATTTGTTAAGTGCTCAGTACTTGCCAAGCACTCTAGTAAGCACTTCATTAATCAGATTGGACAAAGTCCCTGTCCCACATAAAGTCACAGTTCAAGTAGGAGGGAGAAAAGGAATTAACACCCCATTTTACAAGTGAAGCCCAGAGAAGTTAAATAACTTTTCCAGACAGTAGGAAAATGGCAGATTTGGGGTTAGAACCTAGGTCCCCTGACTACCAGGCCACGCTCTTCTCTATTACTCCTCCTCCTCCTCCTCCTCCTCCTCCTCCTCCTCCTCCTTCCACCACCATCACCGTTACTATTACAGTGTGGTACCTCAGTTTCCTCACCCATCGTATTAGAGTTAACCGTCAACTCCTCTTTGAGATACCTGGTAGGATAAATGGGAATATTCATAAAATCCTTTGAGCTTCTTGGAAAATGACTGCCAGAGGAGAGTGCAAAGCCCTACTTTTAATAATTATTTCAGATGGTCAAGTATCGAGAGAAAAACTCTCTGCGCCCAAAGTGTCTCATATATTTGTCTAGGACTTTCAAAAGAAAATAAATAAAAACAGTTTTTTTCCCCTTCTGAAAGGACAGATTAGAAGGTCAGTGCTTTAAAATAGTAAAATAATTCACTCCTGGATTTTTTTTCTTTCACTCTAGCCTTTAGAAAACTTTCTGGGGAAGGAGAGTTCCTGAACTCTGTTGCTTTGGATGAATGCCCCTACAGTAGTCAGTCTCCAGCACTTCAGGTTTTGACCTATCGGTCCAGCAGCTCATGCCATTCCTCGTATATATGTCTTTGCTGTTCCTTCAGTGAGTCTGTCCATCAGTTTTGCATCACTGACCATTGTGGGCATCCACAAAGAGCAGTGGAAAGCTGATTGGGTGAGATCTGGATGGGAAAAGTTCATGTTTCCTTTCTTTCTCATTCTTTTTTTAATAGGAAAAGGGTAAACAGTCCCTGGACACTGGACTTCCTCTCCGGATAATGCTTGAAACCTGACAATGAAAGATGTGAGGAGAATACTCGAGCCAGAATGTATCAGGTTAGCAAGATGAGAAGCGGCGCGGCCTAGTGAAAAGACCACAGGCCTGGGAGTCAGAGCGTCTGGACGAGGCCAGATCCAGTCCCTGTCCCATATAGGGTTCACAGTCCGAATAGGAGGGAGAACAAGCATTGAATTCTCATTAGGTTGTTGAGGAAACTGAGGCGCAGAGAAGTGAAATGACTTGTCCAAGGTTACACAGCAGCCGAGTAGCAGAGCGGGGATTAGAAACCAGGTCCTCTGACTCCTAGCCTTGTGCTTTATCCACTAGTTTCCCAGGTTCTGTTCCCTTCCGAGGTCCCTCTGACAAGGGTGTCGTTACCAAGCAGTGGAACCTGGGGGCGGGAGCTGAGGAGGAGGGAGTCTGCGAACTCAAAAGAGAAATCTGAGAAATGAAGGTGGCCATTCTGGACAGGGGGATGGACCAGTTCAAAACTGGACTAATGGACTGCTTTAGGCAGGGGTCTGAGATCTAATCCACTTGCAATCGTCGCCTTTGGCTATTTTCTGTGTCCATATGTGGGCGTGAGTGTTTGGGGTGGGCAGATGGGCATCAGAGGAACCCTGCGAAGGTCCCCAGGATAGGGCTGAAGCCAATGCCTGTCCCGGACATTCAGCTCAGAGGAAAGGAGAAAAACAGTCTACAGTTGACACACTTTGACAGCTATGTCTCAAATTAGCAGAGGGAGAACAAAGTCAAGACTTTAGAACAGGTTCTGATGGCCCAATATTTCTGCTGACAGACACTTCTGACACCAAGCATTATTAAAATCCCATTTTCTCCAAGAGGCCTTCCCCAACTGAGCTCAATCAGTCAATCATATTTATTGCACAGTTACTGTGTGCAGAGCACTGTACTAAACAACTGGGATAGTACAATATAACAGTAAACATACTCCCTGCCCACGGTGAGCCTACGGTCTAGATAGGGAGCCAGACATTAATAGAAATAAAAGACAGATATGTGCCTAAGTGCTGTGGGGCTGGAAGGAGGGTGATGAATTAAGGGAACAAGTCAGAGTGATGCAGAAGGGAGTGGGAGAAAGGAGGGCTTAGTCAGAGAGCCTCCCCTCGGGCCTCCGGTCAGTAAATGTCCTTCCAGAAAGGGTCGTGGCCCAGAAGACCTTACTAAAAAATAGCAGGGGGCTTGACAGCTTGGCATGACAGGGTGGCAGAGAGGTCTCTCTCAGGTCACCAAATGATCCTAGAGGTCCAAATGGGGGTGGCTCCCATCTCAGCTTTGGGCTCCGTCTCACGCGCTTGCTGAAGGGCGCTCCTGTTGCCCCAACTCTACTTCGCAGTGGAACTATTCCATGCTTAAAACAAGTTTTGAATTGCCTCCAGCCAAACCGCGGGGGAAATCTCTTTTTATTCCCTCTCAGTCCTTACCAAACTAGCAAAAGGGCAGGACAGGCATTCTGTGTGTGTGTGTGAGTGCTTGGGGGGGGGGGGAATGTTAGGGTCGGGTTTTGCGGGGACAGAGAAAGGAACTGAGAAAAGTAGGATGGGTGACGGCCTCCAACTATGCGGATGCTTCTCAACACAAGGAAGAGAGCTTCCATCTTTACAACACTAGTCCGGGTACTTGTGCGCCGTCCTGCCTCATTCTCCTTGATGGAACAAGCTGCTGGTACCGCGCCTACACGGGAAGCAGTCTTGTGTAATGGATAGAGCCCGGTCCTGGGAGTCAGAAAGACCTGGGTTCTAATCCCGGCTCTGCCACTTGTCTGCAATGTGACCTTGGGCATTTGCTTCTTTACTTTACTTCTCGGAGCCTCAGTTCCCTCATCTGTATGATGGGGATTATGATGTGGAACAACCTTGAATCTACCCCAGCACTTAGACTGGTGCTTGGAACATAATAATAATGATAGTAATGATAATAATGGTGCTATTTATTAAGCGCTTACTATGTCCCTAGCACTTTTCTAAGCGCTGAGGTAGAAACAAGGTAATCAGGTTGTCCCACATGGGGCCTGCAGTCTTAATCCCCATTTTGCAGATGAGGTAACTGAGACACAGAGAAGTAAAGTGATTTGCCCAAGGGCACACAGCAGACATAGTAAGGGCTTAACAAATACCATAATTATTATTATTATTATTTAGCTGCAAATCTTCAGAGTTCTGAGCCTGGCTCAGTCTCGGGCTGGCACTGTTACCTTAGGGCAAGTTATTTTGACTCAGTGCCTCAGTTTCCCTAATTGTAAAGGGGAATATGGCTCTTGCTACCCCCCCTTAAAGATTGTGGTAATTCTGGCTGGGAGATCTTCGATTTCCTACTTAACATTATTTACATTGATTTTTCTCGCCCTGGTACCTCGGTCATATTGTTAGTTCTTGGTATGTTTCTGGGGAGGTTTTTCATGCTAACTTTCATATTCTGTTCCTTTCTGTTTCCCAAAAGTTCCTCTCCCTCCAGTAAGGCTAGAAGCTCTTCAAAAAGTCACACAATGCTTCTCAACACGCATCAAACTCCGTAGCTCTGATGGCTCCAGAACACAGGGGAACACAAAAGTTATATCTTCCTCTTCACTGCTACTTCCTCACCAATATGTCTGTGTCTCAAAGCTCCCAAGGTCACAGCGACAGTCAGTCAGTCAACCGTATTGATTTAGTGTTTACTGTGTGCAAAGCGCTGTATTAATCTCTTGGGAGAGTACAATATAACATCATAACAGGCACTTTCCCTGCCCACAATGAGCTTACGGTTTAGAAGAGGGGATAAATAAATAACAGATATGTACTTCAGTCCTGAGGGGCTGGGAGAGGGGATGAGTGAATTCCTCGTCGACACTCGTGCATTTAGACGCAGTCATTCATTTGGAGTTCTCGTAAATATTTTTAAGTTTGCATCCTATTAGACTGTGAGCTCTTTTGGGGCCGGGAACATATTACTTTTTTATTCTGTATTTCCCAAGTGCCTAGTCCAGTGCAGTACACTAATGTGTGCTTACAAATGCTATGATCTCTATTACTGTGATACCAGATCATTGAATTCAAAAATGGTAGAGATGCGGAAGTGAAAGGAAGAAGGAGAAAAGTCTGGAGAGAGAACTCGAAAGAGTGCGGAGTTTTGGTTTAGAGGGCTGGGGTGAAAGATATAATGATGTTACAGGCATAGTTCTAACCAGTACAGATGAAGCTCGATGAGGCAAAGAGGAAGATTGCAAACCCCAACACTCTATTGTAAGCTCCTGTGGGCGAGGATAATGTCTACCGATTCTATAGAACTGAACTCTCTCAAGAGCTTAGTACAATGCTCTGCATATAGTAAGTGCTCAATAAATACCGTCGATTGATGGAGCGGGAGGACGAAGGTAGTGAATAAATTTCAGGAAGAGAGACACGGACCAGACTGGGAAGGAGAAAAAGAAGCTTTTAAGGGGAAGGGCCTGGATTCTCTGCGGTTCCTGGGCAGAGATAATTCCCCTTTGGCGGGCTGATGCCATCCCATTGATTTCCATTTGACAAGGAGATCAGGCATCCGAGATAGGAAGAAGTGGAATCCTGCTGTTTCCATGGAAATCAACCATGGTTGTGATGCTCCTATTGAATTAATGGAGGGCGCGTCACACTCGCGCATTAGGGGAAAAAAACAAATAAGGCTCCCGTGAAGACCGCAAGGCTCGGTTCGCTTTCCATCATGAATAAAACAAAGCCCAGTTGGCTCCCAGCACGTGCTCTCTCTCCTCTCTTCGCCTCGGTCACCCCAGGAGGTGCTTGATTCTCTGGACAGATCACTGTTATGACGGAGCCCCGTTTCTGGGCTGAACACAGGGTTGCGTTCTATCTACTGAGGCCACTTGGATTTGAGAATTCAACCTGGTCGATCTAATAATAATAACTGTGACATCTGTTAAGTACTTTCTAGGTGCCAAGCACTGTTCTAAGCGCTGGGCTAGATACAAGGTAATCAGGTTGGACACGGTCTGGGAGTCAAAGCTCTGCAATTATCAATCGTATTTATCGAGCACTTACTGTGTGCAGAGCATGTACTGAGAGCTTGGGAGAGTACAGTGTAACAGAGTGGGTAGACACATTTCCTGCCCACAGTGAGCTTACAGTCTAGATTGTGATTGCGTGACTCAATGGGTCACTGGGCTTAACCATGAATCAGGATCACTGGTGGTCTTTTGCCTGGGGAGGAAGTGGGGAGAGTTGGAAAGTTTCATATCAGACGAGAGAAATTGAAACCACCTTGGCCTCCCTCTGCTCCAAATCACCAGGTCAACAACCTTGATGTGGCTTCTGGAGACTCTAGAGTCTTCTCCGTTGCCTCAGTGTTGTCCTCTCTCACCATCAATAACCACATTTGTTGCCTTGGGTACTTAGGGCGAGTACAACAGAAGGAAGACTCTCTCTGCTCTCGAGGAGTTGATAATCTAACAGGCTGGACAAACACAAATCATTGACCAATAGGAGAATCAGCGCTAAGATCCTCTGAGTTCTACAAAACTGACTTCTAATTCTCAGGCGTGGCTGGGTGACTCTAAACAAACCTGTTCTTGATGTCTTGACTGGCAAGAAAGGCTAATAAAAACTTTCACCGAACACTTTCTATTTGCTAAGTGTTTCATAAATGCTAAACAATTAAAGGCAGACCTGAGGTGGAGATTTAATTTCAGTCCCTTAGATAAATTGTTAAACATGCCCGGACGCACGCAGACACCTACACCCTGGGACTGAAATAGTTGGAAATGAGGAAGGTCAAGGGAAAAGGCAGCACTTGACAACAACTTCTTACACAGAAAAGAAATCCTAAGCACAGAAGAAGATGTAATTGTGGAAAAAAACCCCTCCATGCTCAAAGACCTCCGGTTTAATCGGGCATATTGATTTAAGGGGGGCAGAAATCTGACCACCCTGAGGGGAATGTCTGTCTCTGCCCCTACTGCCAGGGCTGGTCTAAAGCCCCGTTCCATGGAAAGGGAAACGAGGGGCAAGGATCCAGGTTGAAAAGTCCACAGTTCCCTTAATAATGATAATAATAATTGTGGTATTTGTCACATGCTTACTATGTGTCAGGCACTTTTCTTAGCGCTGGGGTAGATACAAGCTAATCATTTTGGACACAGTCCAAGTCCCACACAGGGCTCACAGTCTTAATCCCCATTTTGACAGATGAGGTAACTGAGCCACAAAGTGAAGTGACTTGCCCAAGGTCACACAGCAGACAGGTGACAGAGCCTGGATTAAGACCCAGATCCTCTGACTCCAAAGTCTGTACTATTTCCACTAGGCCACACGGCTTCCCAGTTGGAGTTGGACAGGCTGTTGGCCCGGTCCAATAATGATGTTGCTTATGGTCATCTGTTCTTTTTTGTTAATGGTGAAGATGGAGGTTTTGAGGATGAAACTGGAAGGAGAAGAGGCTCGAAGGTTAAAAACTACTTACAAAGAGCTGCATATAACTAATAAAATAGGAGGTAAGTAGAGCAGTAGAGCCAACAGGTGGCCAAAATAAACCCAACTCCAACCTGATTTCATCAGATTCCAGAACAAAGCCCTTGATTGAGATGAAAAAATAGGAACCCTTTGGAGTCTCTCATTCCTCCCTGCTAAATCTGAACCATTCGATACCTCAAGCTTTCTCTTCTGGCAACAGAGAGTCTAGAAGATGAATAGAAAGACTAAATGGGCCCTGGGGCACTATAGATCAATAGAAACTGTCCAAAAGTAGACACCTCTAAAGAGAAAGCGAGCATCTCTTGAAAACCAGGCCCCACCTTGCAACTTTCCCCAGAGATTCCAAAGCCCTCATTCTGCTAATCGCGGGTCCGCACCCTTCCACAGGAAAGTCAAGGACTTGCCGCAGAGATTTAATAGCCCAGACAACGGGCCAGGACCAGTGTCCCTCAGCCTTGCTAATGTGACAAGAAGTGGAACCAACCACTTCCTGCTAGACTGTGAATAATTATCATCAGTAATTAAAGCTAAATCCCACTTGTCAAAACACATAAAGCATCTTGGGCGACAGGGCCACTTCATCACCGGTCCAGTTGTCTCTCCCATTACCCTGTTAATTGACTGAATTGGGTGGCCCGCTACATCTGTAGACGCTTCTCTCCCTCGGGTGGTCCCAGGAGACGGTCTGATGGGCCGAGCCGGGGACTTACTCTAAGGGCCTGGGAGGAGAGTTGGACGGGTATGAGTTTCGAGATGTTTTTTTTTCCAGATCAGAAATGCCGCCAGGCATATTAGAGAAAAGATTAAAGGAACTCTTTGAGGGGTCAGAGGTAGAGTGGGGTCAGAGGTAGAGTGGATACAGCATGGACCTGGGAGTAGGAAGGATCTGGATTCCAATGCCCCGCTGCCACGTGTCTGTTGCGTGACCTTGGGCCAGTCACTTCACTTTCTCTGTGTCTCAGTTACCTCATCTGTGAAAGTGGGATTAAGATTGTGAGCCTCATGTGGATCAGGGTATGTGATCAACCCAATTTGCTTGTATCCACCCCTGATTTTAGAGCAGTACCTGGCACAGTGAGCAATTAACAAATACCACAGTTATTGTTATTATTATTCCTCCCTCATGACAAAACCTCATTGGAGGGGACAAAATGCACTAAGAAGCCACCGCGGATATGATCCACCAGAGTGAAAGCATCTGGAACCTCTGCCAAGCCTGGATGAAAAGGCTTAAGAGAAGCGGCGTGGCTTAGTGGCTAGAGCACAGGCCCGGGAGTCAGAAAGACCTGGGTTCTAATCCCTACTCAGTCACATGTCTGCTGTGTGACTTCAGACAAGTTGCTTAACTTCTCTGGGCCTCAGTTACCTCCTCTGTAAAATGGGGATTAAGAGTCTGAGCCCCGTGGGATCAGGGTCTGTTTAGAACCCGATTAACTTGTTTCTACCCTAGCACTTAGAACAATGTCTGGCACATAATAAGTGCTTAACAAACACGGATAAAATCTCTCTGTCAGTAGAGCTATTCTTGAACATGAAGTACTAGATTTACATACACACACACAGAGTCAGCTCAACAAATGTTGATTTAATTCACCAGGCAAGCAACATGACTATTGTCAGTTACTTTCTGCCTCAGCCTGAGTTGGGTTTGTTTGTTTATTGGATTGGTTTTGTCTCTCAATATCTTTCTGCCTTCAACAATTGTATTTGCAAATTACACATAGGATTAAGGGACAACCGAATCATCAACCTTGGTTTCGCCCCCGTCCTTGAAGAATAGACAAGTATATTTGATGAGTCGTGAGGGTGGGCATGTATAAGTCGAGGTGAAAGATTCTTACTACTGACGTGTGAGGCAGCGTGGCTCAGTGGAAAGAGCACGGGCTTGGGAGTCACAGGTCATGGGTTCGAATCCCAGTTCGGCCACTTGTCAGCTGTGTGACTTTGGGGCTAGTCACTTAACTTCTCGGTGCCTCAGTTACCTCATCTGTAAAATGGGGATTAAGACTGTGAGCCCCACGTGGGACAACCTGATTCCCCTGTGTCTACCCCAGCGCTTAGAACAGTGGTCAGCACATAGTAAGCGCTTAACAAATACCAACATTATTATTAGTCTGTGTGCCGAGTGTGGGATTCTCCCTGTTGAGGTGTTTCTGGTGGCCCTTTGACTTGGTTTCACGGGCTGAGAGATCGTTTCTTAAGGTATCCAGTGAAATGGGAATGAGCCTTCAATCAATCAATCAATTAATTGTATTTATTGAGAACTTACTGTGTGCAGAGCACTGTACTAAGCACTGGGGAAAGTACAATATAACAGAACTGTTAGACAAGTTCTCTGCCCACAACCCACAGCACTTTTGTACCTATCTGCAATTTATCCATTCATTTATATTAACGTCTGCCTCCCCATCTAGACGGTAGGCTAGTTGTGGGTAGGAAACGTATCTACCTATCGTTATATTGTACTCTCCCAAGTGCTTAGGACCGTGCTTTGCACACAGTCGGGGCTCAATATATATGTCTGAATGAGTGAATAAACGAGCTAACACTCTAGAGGTGAAGATAGACATTAATGTAAATAAATGCATTATGCCTATGTACATGAGTGCTGTGGAGCTGGGGGGAAAGTGAATAAAGGATGCAAATCCAAGTGTAAGGTGTCCCAGAAGGGAGAGGCAAAAAAATGGAAATGAGAACTTAGGCAGGGAGGCCCCTTGGACGACATGAGCTTTTAATAAGGCTTTGAAGGTGGAGAAAGGGATCGTCTGTCAGATATGAAGAGACAGGGTGTACTAGGCCAGAGTAGCCTTTCGAAGCAGGTGGAAAGAGCACAGGACTGGGGGTTAAGAGATCTGGGTTCTAATTCTGACTCTGCCACTTGTCTGCTGTATAACTTTGGGCGAGTCCCTTATCTTCTCTGTGTCTTATTTTCCTTATCTGTAAAATGGGGATTAAATATTTGTCCTCATTCCCTCTTAAAATGTAAGCCCCATGAGGGACAGTGACTCTTGTCCAATCTGACGACCCTGCATCTATCTACCCCAGTACATAGTACAGTGCTTTGCACAGAGTAAACACTTTACTAATGCCACAATAACTGTATCCACCCCAAGACTTAAAACAGTTCTTGACACAGAATTAGTGCTTAACAGATACCATTATTATCATGAGGAGGAGGAGGATGACCTTTGGTAACACGATAGGCGTGTGGTTCAGGATAGAGTTGGGAGAGGTATGTTTGCGAAGAGAGGTGATTTTCACGATGTTTCTAGACTGTGAGCTCATTATGAGCGGGGAACCGGTGGGCTAATTCTGTTGAATTGTACTCTCCCAAGTGCTTAGCCCAGTGCTCTTCACGGAGTAAGCATTACAAAAACTTCCAGTGATTGACTGACCTTTCCTCATGATAAATTGCTAAGGGAGAAATCCGTCCTCCATCACGGGGTGCTGAGTTGCAAACACCAATGTCCCGATACCTATTGGTTCCTGAAAGGGCTATTGATGGATTGATTGATTTAAAGTGCAGATTTGAAGACCGCATCCTTCTGCTTCATTCCAAATTCCTCAGAGTGCTCTTAGCCTGCCCCTTCCCTGCATCAGCAGGTTTAACGAGAAGTTGGAAACGGCAGAGAGGCTCCAGAAACTGCAGAGGGAAGGGAAGGCGAAAAAGGAAGGGGACTAAGGGCAGGAGGTTCATTATGTCTAGCACTGCCTGTCAGACGTTAAGTAAAGTATGGCCCAGCTAATGAGTTTTCCTTTATGGCTCCATTTTCAATCTTTCAGTTCCAAAGGACGCTGGGCATGTGTTTCCTCGTTCTTCTCTATACAGATGTTTTTCTCCTTCTGTTTAACTGGAAACCAGAAGCAATTATGGGCAGGAGCCTGTCTCTGTGTTCAGTTAGCAATGTACATTTCTGCCAGTGTAAATTTCACTCAGACACAAACTGTGCTTCTAATTAGGCAGCTGCTGATCCAGGCAGTTTTGATTTCAGTTTACTTACAGGGATCAGTAACTTTTCCCAGAGGCCAGAGTATGGAAAAAGCAGGGTCAGGAAAGAGCAGCTTTTTCAATCCACCTCCCCAGGGAGAGGCTGAAGTCTCAATTTTTGATTCTCTCCCCAGATCAGCCCCATATCACCTTTAAGCACTCTGATACTAAACTAACCCTATAACATCTATGTATATGTCCTTTATTCATTTTAGAGTCTATCTCCCCAACAAAACTGTAAGCACTTGGAGGGCAGGAATTAGATCTACCCAGTCTATTGAACTGTACTCGCCCAAGTGCTTATTACAATGTTCTGCACACAGTAAGCACCCAATAAATTCAATCGAATGAAGGATAATGATAATAATGTTGGTATATGTTAAGTGCTTACTATGTGCAGAGCACTGTTCTAAGCGCTGGGGTAGATACAGGGTGATCAGGTTGTCCCACGTGGGGCTCACAGTTTTAATCCCCATTTTACAGATGAGGTAACTGAGGCACAGAGAAGTGAAGTGACTTGCCCACAGTCACACAGCTGACAAGTGGCGGAGCGGGGATTCGAAGCCATGACCCCTGACTCCCAAGCCCGGGCTCTTTCCACTGAGCCACGCTGCTTCTCTAAGGATAGAATGGTGGCGAGTTCTACTGGAATTTGAAGGCTCTTTGTTCCTCTTCTTTTCCCCTGTCCTTTGCTCCTCCTCCCTCTCAGTCAGTCAACAGCAGGATTTTCTGAACGACTCGGTGTAGAGCGTGTAATCTGCTCTGTGGGGAAATGAGAACGGAAGCAATAGTTAAAAAGGCATTTACTAAGCACTTGCTGCTTGCAAAGCACTAGATTTAGGATTAGGAAATAATATACTGATGAGAATTAGATACGGTCCCTGGCCCCTAAGAGGATCACAATCTTAAAATAAAAGGGAGATCTTGCCTTGTCTTATGCCTCTCGGTCGTCGTCGACCCTTAGCGACGCCATGGACGCATCTCTCCCAGGACTCCTCCACCTCCATCTGCAATCCTTCTGGTAGTGTAATCATAGAGTTTTCTTGGTAAAAATATGGAAATGGTTTACCACTGTTTCCTTCTGCGCAGTAAACTTGTGTTTTGGCCCTTGATTCTCTCCCAGGCGGCTGCTCTCCAGAACAGGTGAGTTTGGACTTGTAGCAGATGGCCTTCCACTGGCCAGCCACTACCCAAGCTGGGAATGGGATGGATATGCCTCTTCCTGACTCTCCCTCCCACAGTCAAGACTGGTAGAGTACTGGGAACTCTCCAGGTGTGACCCTGGGGTAAAAGGGAGATAGAGAGTTGACCGAGCAAAGGCTTGGGAGACAGAGGACGTGGGTTCTAACCCCTCATCCGCCACCTGTCTGCTGTGTGACCTTGGGCAAGTGACTTTACTTCTGTGGGCCTCAGTTCCCTCATCTGTAAAATGGAGATTAAGACTGGGGTCCCCATGTAGGACAGGGATTGGGTCCACCCTGATTACCTATTATCTACCCCAGTACTTAGAACAGTGCGTGACACACAGTAAGCACTTCAGAAATACCATTACTATTATTATTATTCATGAGGAAAGATAAAAAAAGAAAAATAATATAAAAAACCTCTAGGGCACAGTTTAAGTATAAGAAATTTAATGTCACTCCAGCTACCTTCCTACTGATCAGCCTTGAACTTCATCCTTTCTCCCATCCAGGAGCCCCAGGTGATAGGACTTTACGGCAGGGGCAGCCTTTCTGCCCAGCTCTAGCATTAAAGGATCCTTCTGACCTACTTCTTCCTCACCCAGGAATTCGAAAATATCTCCCGGAGAGCACAGGCGGGACAAGGAATTACCTCATCCCATTCATTCATTTATTCAATCGTCTGCATTGAGCGCTTACTGTGTGCAGAGCGCTGTACTAAGCCCTTGGGAGAGTACATTATAAAAAGAAGCAGACCCAGTGAGCTATTCTGCTTGCGTGCCTCTCAGAGAGAGAGAGATGCAGTCCCCATATTTGTGCTTAGGATTTCAGATTTCTGGAAAAGTGACAACCTAAAATGAAATAGAAGCACAGAGGGAATTCAATACTTCAGAGAGATTGAGTTCCGGGCCGGTGTCGGCGAAGCCAGGGCAAACCTGAAGCCAGGTTGCAAAGGGTTCCTGGAAGCTGCAGCCCCTTCAGAGTGGGTTTAGGAACACCTGCATCCTCCCACCCGATTTGACCTCTTGGAAATGGCGGTCGGGTGACATTGCTCCTGGATGGGAGACAGACGCTGGCATTAGCACTTGCAAGTCAGCCTGGTTCTGGTGGGTGGGAAGG
This sequence comes from Ornithorhynchus anatinus, assembly GCF_004115215.2. Lineage (NCBI taxonomy): Eukaryota > Metazoa > Chordata > Mammalia > Monotremata > Ornithorhynchidae > Ornithorhynchus > Ornithorhynchus anatinus. Next base: position 42,658,688 of record NC_041741.1, read on the forward strand.
GTTTCAGGGTGAGTCTCTCACCCTTGACGAATCTCCTCTTTCCTAGAAGAGGAAACGGCTCGCTCAGCGGGGAGGAGGGTGATCAGCGGAAGGAGGATGGTGGCCTGGGGGACAGCTCTCTTCTCCTGGAGGGTCAGCAGAGCCTCACGTGTGCCACCTGCCATCCTCAGGGAAGCAGCGTGGCTCAGTGGACAGAGCCTGGGCTTCGGAGTCAGAGGTCATGAGTTCGACTCCCGGCTCTGCCACTCGTCAGCTGTGTGACTGGGGGCGAGTCACTTCACTTCTCTGTGCCTCAGTTCCCTCATCTGGAAAATGGGGATTAACTGTGAGCCTCAAGTGGGACAACCCGATGATCCTGTATCTCCTCCAGCGCTTAGAACAGTGCTCTGCACATAGTAAGCGCTTAACAAATACCAACATTACTATTATTATTATTAAATCCCGTGAGACCGTGCTTACCAGTTATCACATTAAGGATGGATTTAACGATATCACCTTGCATCTCTGTTCCGGCCTTTTTGGGGCAGGTTCCTCAACTCCCCAGTTTGTGTGGAACCAAAATCTAAAGTAGGCTTATCGGACTCCATCTCATGAGTAGAGTCAGTCGCTGCCTGAGGTCACCCACCGCCCCGTTCCAAATTTCTTCTCCTTTCCCTCCCTGATAGGCCCCAGTGAAGAGGAGGACTGCAATACTGCATACAAAAGGAAACGTCCAAAACAAGCTGAAGGCTCTGGGTAAACCTCCACGCAAAGGGAACCTGGGCTACGGAGCTTGGTCTGGCTCTCGGGAATTTAGCTGCTCAGCGGGGCTCGCTGAATTCCCAAGCCTCACAGTCTCTCTGCATGGGCTGACTGCTTCACTCTGAGTTCCCCATGCGATTGCCTGTTCTATTCATTTGAAAATAGCATCTGGCCACTTCCCGGTTGACGTAGAAAGAAGGAGATTAACCCCCCAGTAGAGTAATCAAGAGTCTTCTATCGGTCTCTCCGGGCTGAACATCTTTACCCATTTCCCTACTCCTCAGAGCTCTCCCAGCCTCAAGGTAGCTTCCTCCAAATGCAGCTGTGGGGGGCCGGACCCCCGTCCTTCCACATTTGACAACCCAGCTGCGTCTGAGGGGAGAAAAATAACTTCAAGATGGTTACGACTGTTCCCGGTGGATTCACTGATAAGCACCCGCAGCCCCGGGAATCATCCAGGCTGCAGGAATGGTCTTTGCCTCGGGGAATGGGTGCTGGTAGAATCCAGTAAAATAATAATTGTGGTTCTTGTTAAGGACGAACTATGTGTCAAGCACCGTCCTAGGCACTGGGGTAGATACAAGTTAATCACACTGGACACAGTCTCTATCCCAGGGAAGCAGCATGGCTCAGTGGAAAGAGCCTGGGCTTCGGAGTCAGAGGTCAGGGGTTCGACTCCCGGCTCTGCCACTTGTCAGCTGTGTGACTGTGGGCGAGTCACTTCACTTCTCTGTGCCTCAGTTACCTCATCTGGAAAATGGGGATTAACTGTGAGCCTCACGTGGGACAACCTGATGACCCTGTATCCACCCCAGCGCTTAGAACAGTGCTCTGCGCATAGTAAGCGCTTAACAAATACCAACATTATTATCCCACATGGGGCTCACAGTCTACACTGGAGGAAGTAGGATTTAATCCCCATTTTACAGATGCGGTAAGTAAGGCACAGAGAAGCGAAGTGATTTGCCCAAGGTCACACAACAGACAAGTGGCAGAAGGGGGATTGGAGAAGCAACATGGCCTCGTGGAAAGAGCGTGGGACTGGGAGTCAGAAGGACCTGGATTCTAATCCCAGCTCTGCCACTCATCTGCTGTGTGACCTTGGGTATGTCACTTAACTTCTCTGAGCTTCACGTACTCATCTGTAAAATGGGGTTTAATTCTGCGAGTCCCATATGGGAAAGGGACTGTGTCCAACCTGATTACCTTGAAACTACCCCAGCGTTTATTACAGTTCCAGGCACATAGTAAGTGCTTAACAAATACCATTATTATTATTAGGTCTTCAGACACTCAAGCTCATGCTCCTTCCGCTAAGCCAGGCTGCTGCTCTACTGTCAGTAGAAGTGTGGTTTCAGAATAAACCCACTAACTAGAACCCCTGAATCTGCCCAAGTCATTCAGGGAGCTGTGATACACTATCAAATCCATCCACAGAATCTCAGTCGGAGCCTTCTCTCTTGAAAAGGTTTGCTCCCTAAGCTCTTCCCTTGATGTGCACTTGCAGCTCCCACTGGTATTAAATGAGAGTGAAGATTGCCCTGAAAGGAAAATTAGACCCTTCCTTCCCATCCTCCTGAGATATTAGAGAGAAAGGCTGAAGATAATGGAATATCTGACCTTTGAAAGCAGCCTAATTATAAAATGGCGCTGTTCACACCTCTCCCAATCGATGTTCAGGGCAGTGCCAAGGTGGATTTGTCTGTCTTGATTAAAGATGATCACTTTGAAAAAATGATTAGGAAGATAACATCACACAAATGAAAGGGAGGCCCTGCTCCGGAGTCTAATCCAACGTTACTTTAACTGAGGAAAGGTAAATGGGCCGAGATTCCCAAGGCAAACAACTAGAAACATTTTCCCCTTCCTTGACCAAATCTCTCATGAGAGAAGAATTTCATTTCTTGGTGTAATAACGAGTCTTGGTGTCTCCCCTATATCTGACTGAAGCCTGAAAAAAAATAATTTAAAATCTATGTCTATGGGGAAAGTTATTTTTTAAATTCTTATTGTTTATTAAAAAAAGATACCCAATCTTTCCTTCAACACCAAAAGAAGTTCTTAAGAGGTTAGAGTCCAGTTGGAGTCGCATTAAATTCAATTAAGTACAAAATGTCTTGGTCATGCAATATAGCATTGCAGACAAAGTTCTGAAAATAGTGGTCTTATGGCAACGTTCCCTCTTCCCTAACACCCAAGGTCTGAAAAATACACACGTGACAGTTTGATCGGAAATTCAAAATAGTAAATTTGGAACCCACTAGGTCCAGAGCACAGCGCCTCTCTTCATATTGAAGGGAAGGGAAGGGAGAAGTAGCATGGCCTAGTTGACAGAGCATGGGCCTGGGAGTCAGAGGACCTGGGTTCTAATCTTGACGCTGCCGAATGCTTGCTGTGTGACCTTGAGCAAGTCACTTAACTTCTCTGTGCCTCAGTTCTCCTGTTCTCCTTCCTACTTAGACTGTGAGCCCCATGCAGGATGAGGACTATGTTCAACTAAATGAACTTGTATCTCCCCCACTGTTTAGAACAGTGCTTGGCACGTAAAAGTGCTTAACATGTACCAAAAAAACCAGACGGGGGCATCACACTGCACAGTTGAAAGTTCAGCATCAAGCATCAAACCCCCCAATCACTGAATACTAAGTCATTGTCATGCCAGATGCTGGATTAAGCAGCATGGCCTAGGGGATAGAGCACGGGCCTGGGAGTCAGAAGAACCCTGCTCTGCCACTTTTCTGCTGTGTGACCTTGGTCATGTCACTTTGGGTCCCACGTAGAACTGGGAATTTATTCAGGCCAATCTGAATAAATTATATCTATTGACACATAGTAAGAACATAGTGAATATTATTATCAATCAAAAATTCCTCACCTCACTCCATCTTGTGTATCTGCTCTCTTCTCTCACTATTTTCCAACTTTCTATCTTTATTCCTCTCATGCCAACCTTCTAGCTGTACATCACTCTTAACTCTCCTCCATCCAACCCCTTGTTCATGTTGTTCTTCTGGCTTGGAAACCTCTCCCTCCCCACATTAGACACATCAAAGCTCTCCCCACTTAAACAACCCCTCCGAAAATCCCACTTCCTCCGGGAAGCTTTCCTCAGATTACTTTCCCACGTCCTTGATCCATATCATCTTCTCCATTCCGGTAGAGGGATGGTTGGGTCCCCAAGATGGTGGGCAGTGCTTCTGGTTGGAGGGGATTGAGGCTTGAGGAACGCCTTCATGGCCTGGCTCCATCTCATGGATTTTCTTAATTGATTTATCTTTGGAAGGGTTAGGAAGAAGAGGCTAGAAAGCATCACATATCTTAGCACCAAGATAAGGGAATTTAAGGTTCATTCCTTCTACTGAGGAACATACAAGTGGAAACGGTGCTAAATACCTTATCAAACCTCACTCTAGTTCAGAGACAATAATCGTAGAAAAATTGAAAAGGATGAAATGTGGCTGCTCTAAATAAGTCTGCTGTGCTCGGAGTCCCCAAGGGAAATGCCAGAACTGCTGATGCTTCCTGGAAAGTTTTAAACGTAGGCCCATCTCACTGAAATATCAAGCCCTCCCTCTATATCCGGGCTGGGGTCTTCGATTTGTCAATGACATCAATTCTCTTTCCAAGTGAAACAAATTCAGGTGCTCTCTGGTCCTTAATATATGGTGGAAAACCTCTTTAGCTGTGAAGTTTCCCATTTGTTGGGGGCGGGGAGGGAGGGAAGCTGTGAAGTTTCCCATTTGTTCAGTGCCAGGCACTATAAAGCACTGGGGTAGATACAAGCTTATCAGGTTGGACAAAGCCCATATCCCATATGGGCTCATAGTTTTCATCCCCCTTTTACAGATGAGGTAACTGAGGCAGAGAGAAGTGAAGTGACTTGCTGAGGTCGCACAGCAGATAAGTGACGGAGCCGGAATTAGAACCCAGGTCCTTTTGACACTAGGCCCATGCTGTCTCCACTAGGGTCTATCCATTCTGTGTGGTCAGTTACAGCACTGGAGCCATTTTGACCATCCGTTAGTATCTGCAGCAGCACTGGGGGTGTCTGAGTTCTGCTCACCCTTACCTGGGCCCCTCTCAATTCCTGGAACTGCCTCCGCTTTCAAATCTTCCAAATCACAGCTCCTCCCAGTTTCACAGCCCTCCTGAAAACACAGCTCCTCTAATGGAGGAGACCGTTTCTACCGACTCTATTGTCCTCTCCCAGATGCTTAATACAGTGCTCTGCTCGCAGTAAGCGCTCAATAAAACCACTGATTTATCGATCCATCCAGACATTCTCTGATTAACTTCTTCCTCTCCAGGTGAGGCCTTCGGGTCTTCCCAACTGCACTTAAGGACTTTTTCCCTCACACCACTTAAACTTATGTACGTGATGATTTATGTACTGCTAGATGTGGGTTAGTGCCCTTAATTGGTTCCATGAAAACAAGGTTAAGCAAAAGAGAGCTAAATAGAGCATAATTTCCCTTAAGTAATAATGTGAAGTGCACTGACGTGTTCCCAAGATCCAAAAAACTGACCACAACCATTTAAACGTATTAAACACTCTAACAGCGGTGTAAATATGAATATGGACTAATAATAAAATATTTAGAGTTATATCTTTAAGAGTATATATATACGTGCTTGATTTTTAAAGTTGCTCAAATCTTATTCCACACAAGTACCTTGTGCTTACACATTAGAGCTCTGAATTTATTTAAGGTAATTAAAAATGAGCTTTAATCACTCTAATAAATCCATCAAAATGCTGAAATATTGAGAGGAAAATAATACAGAGGCACCAAGAAGCCAAGTGGCCTAGTGGATAGAGCACAGGCGTGGGAATCAGAAGGATCTGGGTTTCAATCCTAGCTCTACCACTTGTCCGCTGTGTGATCTTGGCAAATCACAACTTCTCCATGCCTCGATGACCTCATCTGTAAAATGGGGATTAAGATTGTGAGCCCCATGTGGGACATGGACTGTGTCCAAACTGATTAGTCTGTACCTATTCCATCGCTTATTACAGTGCCTGGCACGTAGTACGTGCTTAATTAATACCATTTTTTAAGAAAGTCACTCATCAAGGCAGCTTTCTTTAAGGGAAATAGCTTCACTAATTTCACTAATTTAATAACTTCAAAGAGAGTGATTTTTTTTCCTACTTAGCAAAGTCTGCATCGCATCTCTGATGGATCCTGAGGCTTAGTAGTCAGTTGAGAAGTTTCCAAGTTTACAATTTTTGAGCAATAATTCTTAAAAACTCCCACCCAAGTCCTCAATCCTCCAAACATGCACAGGGAACCATCTTTGACTTCTCTGGCAGTGGGTAACGTATCTTTTACTTTGATCAAAAAGAAAAGGCCGAAAAGACTTTTGTCGGGAGCTTCCCCGTATGAGTCAAGCTTTTAACCTACTCCCTGGGCCTCACTCTTCTTTCCTGCCAACAACTTATTGCTCCCACCTTCCTTCCTACCTTGAAATCCTTCCTCTTTCACATCTGACAGACCCCTGTTCTCCCCTTCTTCAAAGCTCTTTTTAATCTCCCCACCTTCTGTCCCCCTACCTGCCAATTCTAAACTTCCATGCCAAGTAAGCACTCGAATACTCAAAACCCCACTCATGAACATATCTTTATATTATACCACTTCCTCCTACCATTTTTTTTTATAGTATTTGTTGAGTGCTATGTGCCAGGCATTGTACTAAGAGGTGGGGTAAGTACATGATAGTCAGGTTGGACACAATCCATGTCCCACATGGGGCTCACAGTCTTAATCCCCATTTTACAGATGAGGAAACTGAAGCCAAGAAAAGTTAAGAGACTTGACCAAGGTCACATATCAGACAAGTGAGCTCATTGTGTGGAGGGAATGTGTCGGTTTACTGTGATATTGTGCTCTCCCAAGCGTTTAGTACAGTGCTTTGCACACAGTAGATGCTCAGTAAGACTGAATAAATGAATGAAAGTGGCAGGTTTAGAACCCAGGTCCTCTGACTCCCAGGCCTGTGCTTTTCCTACAGGGCCACGCTGCTATCTATAATTTATTTCAGTGCCTGTCTCCCCTAGCTAGATTGTAAATTCTTTGAGGGCGTGGATCATATACTAATTCTACTGAACTCTCCCGAGTGCTTAGTTCAGTCCACTGCTCACAGTAGGCATTCGTTAAATTTTGATTAATTGATTGACTGAGCCACCTTAAGTGGCTTTGACCCCACATGGAGAATGTTGGTATGAAAAGACTTTTTTGGGGGGGGGGGGGCGGGGGGGAGCCACGTTTTGAGCGTCAAAAATCGGGGCTATAACGGAAAACGTTTTGAACCTTAACTGACAAGTCAGCTTCTGCAAATTCTATCATAACATACTTGTTAAACCCAAAGAGAGGGGAGAGTTGGCAGCTTAAAATAGATTTCATTTTCACCTGGGTCCCTTGTGATAATACTGCCTACCTGTCTTATGTGTTTTATTTCCCAGTGGGATCTGGAATTGAGACATAGCGGGGCTGATCTGCTTGTTGCGCTGTTGAAGTTTGTTGTGTTAACCCCTCTGTGGCTGCCAGAGTGAATGAGGGTGGGTTAAGCTGGAGATGGCTGTCCTCGGGGGCATGGGCCAGAGAGCAGGGGTGAAAAAAAGGGATATTCCTTAGCCAGAAAGTGTTTAACAGCAATGGTACTTAGGGAATTGACCCTGAATTTCCAGGTTAAAATCCCACAAGATGGCCAGGGAGGCTAAAGGAGAAATTAGCCCTATTTTTGAAAGTCTCTGATTGTCCGGCCAAGGGCTTAGTGACAGCCTTGAGAGAAAGGGACACGTATTTGCCCTGGGGAAACAAAGTGATCTTCCAACTGCTCGAACCAAAGAGTTCAACCCAGTGGTGCTGGTATCTAGCCTGGCAGAGGTGTCAACTGCTAGGACTCCCAGAAAAACCTAATAATAATAATGATAACAATTGTACTATTTGTTAGGCACTTACTATGTGCCAAGCACTGTTCAATTAATCAACCAAATTGAGCATTTATTATGTGCAGAGCACTGCACTAAGCACCTAGGGGAGTACAATATAACAATATAGCAGAGTGGCAGCTGAACTCAGGTCTGAACCCAGGTGCTGATTGGTAAATTCCTCCTTCCCTACGTTATCAGGTCTTTATGGTTATTTAGCTATTCTTGACACGACTTCCCTGAAAGAGTTTCTGAGAGTGTTTAAGTTTTATGGCCCACACCTATTAAATCCAAATTTTAAATACAAGCGAACATTACTGAAGTAGGTGGAACAGACACATCTCTAGGAAGTGGGAAATAGGAGTGATTCCATATATTTGGGGAGGTAGGTTGGGAGCAGGAAATACTGTGATCACCTCAGCAGTCTATATGCCAATCATATTTGACCTGATGATCTTGTATCTGCCCCGGAGCTTAGTACAGTACCTGGTACATAGTATATGCCTAACAGTTTCCACAGTTATTAGCTGGGACACAGCCAGATCTGCCCCTCTGTGTCAGAATCAGCAGAGTCAGCCTCATTCTCTTTCCAGCTTGATTTTTGTGGAGGAGAGAGGATAGCTTGGAGGGCTAAGGGAATTTGCTGGACGGAGTGCAATTATTTAGGTGACAGATCAAGTCTTCTCTGTGAAAGGACAGTTCCCAGAAGAGCTCCATCCTTGCGCCTGGAAGTATATAAAGTCCTTCATTTTTTCCACTCCAGTTGTCATTTGATAGTTTTGTGGATAAGTAGAAAGGGAGGAAGTTGGGGAGAGTGGTTTGGTCTCCTCAACTCTTTTTAAGTTAGAGAAATTAAGGGTTTGGGGAGGAAAAGAATAAAGACACTGGCTGGATCAGGTTCAGGGACGTCTGGTCTGTGTTAACTTCTCCATTAGAGCTTAGTGGAGCAACCAAGTATAAGGATGTGGACAGAATGGCTGTGGGTTGTGGGGAGGGGTGACTAGCTAAGTGCTTAGGAGATAAAGACTCAAGGGCACAGGAGATCCAGTAGAGAGGAAGAAAGAACACCGGGACTTTATAGACAGTGAATGTGTCTGTTATATTGTACTCTCCCAAGAGCTTAGTACAGTATTCTGCACTCAGTAAGCGCTCAGTAAATGATAATTAATAATAATAATAATGGTGGAGTTCGTTAAGCGCTTACTATGTGCCAGGCACTGAACTAACTGCTGGGGTGGATACAACAGTCCTTGTCCCACATGCGGCTCACGGTCTCAATCTCCATTTTTTACAGATGAGGGAACTGAGGCCCAGAGAAATGTAGTGACTTGCCCAAAGTCACACAGCAGACAAGTGGCAGAGCCAGGATTAGAACCCACGACCTTCTGACTCTGGGATCTAGCCACTACGCCATAAGATTGATTGACTGATTACACCCTTATTTATCAAATCCTGCTTCTGCGGTCTTCTGTCCTGGTCGCATCCAACATAAAAGGGCACCAGCCTTAGAAAACACGGGCCCTGCCCTCAAAGATCGTGCAATCTAAGAGAGGAAGGAGGTAGGAAAAGAGCAAGCTCAAACCTACATGCTTAAGAATGATGAACACTGGAAAAGACTTTAGTCGCCACATTAGAAGACAGGCAAAAGGGCAAACAAACCATGAGACGGTTCAAAGAGCCAAACTGTGCTTCTCCTGGTGAAGTCGAGGTTCCCCTCCTCTGAACACAAATGCTCAAACGACCCAAGTTTATCCCCAGCAGAGGACTCTGGGGGTGATTCCTCCTACCAAATCCATCACAAAACAATCAATTAATTGTATTTATTGAGCGTTTCCTGTGTGCGGGACACTCTAAGCACTTGAGAGAGTACAACACAACAATAGAACAGACACGTTCCCTGTCCATAACTTACAGTCTATCATTTATTTACCAACATCCTGAAAGGTCCCCTTCTCACCCTTCCAAGGGAAGGGTAATCTCTGGAGCTGTTAGACTGTAAGCTCGCTGTAGGCAGGAAACGTGTCTACCGACTCGGTTCTATTGTACTCTCCCAAGGGCTTAGTACAGTGCTTCGCACAGTAAGTGCTCAATAAATATGACTGAATGAAAGAACCTGGTTTCCTTCTCAAGGAGACCCACACTCCTCTTCGTCGCTCTGTTATCTTTTCTTCAACCAGAAAATCAGAGCTTTGTCTGTGGCTGCTAGAATAGGTTATTTCTTAAGGAAACAACGTGGCCTAGTGGAAAGTGCACAGGGCAGAGAGCCAGGAGACCTGGATTCTAAGGGCGGCTTTACCAGTAGCCTGCTGTGTGACCTTGGGCAAGTCACATAACCTCTCCAGGTCTCAGTTTCCTCACCTGGAAAATGGGGTTAAGATAGTTTGTGAGCCTCGTGTGGCTCGTTGTATCTACCCCAGTGCATATCACATAGTAAGTGCTTAGTAAATGCCGATATGATTACCTCTTCTCTCAATTCATTCATTCAACTGTATTTATTGAGCACTTACTGTGTGCAGAGCACTGTACTGAGCACTTGGGAGAGTACAATGACTGGCCCACATCCTGCCCACTTTCAGAAAAGAGTTCGGCGTGATCTGTTTCTAGTGGGTGTGAGTTCTTTCAGAAGCGACTGGTTTCAAATCCAGAAGCACGGAGAGCAGGGACTCGAGGGTCCCCACACATGCCCCGTGGGATTAGGAGTTGGAGTGTTTCCCCCAGAAGGGCCCGGAGTGCGGCCTGCCCACCAGAAGAGATATCAAGCTTGTTTCCATGGCTAGGAACGGAGGTATGTGACAACAGTAACTATTTTTGTGGGCTTTTAAGAGCTCCTGCGTTTTTTATGTTCTACTCTTTTCATCCATGGTTTGATTTCTGCAGACCCACCCCCAGGCCATCCTGCAAAGGGCACAGTTTCTAAGAGTATCTAATAAGAAATACACCCCAAGACGGATCTGAGATGTCTTTGTTCGGGAAGCCCTGGGGCGGGGCTTGCCCCGGCAAAGGGGCAGAAGAGGGTGGGAGTGGCGAGAAGGGCAGAAAGGAGGGAATTGGCAGTGGACACTGTTCTCCCAGTGCTCTCCTTGCCCAAGGCAGTTGCTGGCAGCCGCAGCGATTTTCATCCTGGGTTCGGGACTCAGATTTATCCGTCTCATCTTCTTTACCTTCAATTTCACTGGGTAGCAAGTTTAGTTTCTGTTTCAGATGCAAGATTGAATCAAATCCCTTTTTAAAGCCTAAATTCAGACCAAGACATTTCCCCAGATGGGATTTTTTTTTTTACCTCCTTCAATACAGTCGGTAATAACCTACAGCTGGATAAGGATGTAGTCCCGGGTCATATTGCGAAGAGGAATTCAATTTGACTTTAGGGGGTGGTGTTGGTGGACAACGGACACACCACTTGCTTAGGAAAGGGTTTGCTGAACGTTGTCTGATCTGGTTCCTAGGATGAACTGCTTAGGTTGTCTTCAAAATTTTGTTTTTAGTCACTGATGTCACTAGCACACTTGATGCTGGGAAGAAAGTGGCTCAATGGAAGGTGAAGTTAAAAAAAATTACTCAAAAGACTTCCACATTCAGGCACATATGGTGTACTGATGTCTTTGGGATTTAAAGCATGTTGAGAAGCAATATAGTGTGGTGGATAGAGTACAGATCTAGGGTCAGAAGGTCATTCGTTCATTCTTTCATTCAATAGTACCTATTAGTATTATTAATAATAAGAATGGTAATAATGATGGCATTTGTAAAGCGCTTACTATGTGCCAAGCCCTGTTCTAAGCACTGGGGTAGATACAAGGTAATCAGGTTGCCCCATGTCGAGCTCACAGTCTTAATCTCCATTTTACAGATGAGGTAACTGAGGCACAGAGAAGTGAAGTGACTTGCCCAAAGTCACAGAGCTGATCAGTGGCAGAGCTGGGGTTAGAACCCACGACATCTGACTCCCAATCCCGAGCTCTCTCCACTAAGCCACAGTGCGCTTACTCTGTGCAGAGCACTGTACTAAGCGCTTGGAAAGCACAATCCACAATCCTGGCTCTGCCACTCATTTGCTGTGTGACCTTGGGCAAGTCACTTCACTTCTCTGTGCCTCAGTTACCTCATCTGTAAACTGGGGATTAATACCACGGTCCCAAATGGGACACGGTCTGTGTCCGACCTGCTTAGCTTATATCTAGCCACTGCTTAGTATAGTGCCTGGCACATAGTAAGCAGCAGATACCATAATTATTATGATTGCATTTCAAGTGTTTTTTCTGAATTTCTTCAGCTTGGTCTCACTTGGGTCAACCAACCTAAATGCATTCTTCAATTTTTCCCAGTCAATTGAGGGCTTGTGTTTGGCTAGGGGGGCAACAAGATGAATTCACTGATAAAAACACTTAGGTTTTTTGACTCCGAGTGGCCTTGGAAACATTTTGGCCTGATAATAACATCCCTCTCTTACTGTCAGGCTTAGAGTCTTACCAAACATGCCAGAAAAAAAACAGAGCCTATTGATTCTTTAGCTCCTGACAGCTTTTCCTCCACACAAGAAAACTCACCGTTTCAGGCATTGATTTGTAACCCCATGGTGTCAAGCATTAACTGCTCCACCCGTTTATGGCTGCTTGGTCTCTGAGTTGTTATTTGGGCAGTTTTCTCACCTTTGCCTTGATCTTTCACAATTGTTATTGAACCGCTCCTCCTCTGTGTTCCTTTCTGATTTTGGAGCCTTTTCTTGAGGGTTAAAGATTGAACCGCTGCTCTGTTAAGGACTCTGTATTGGGCTGTTCAAACAGAGGGGTTAGTATTTCTTTAATGGTATTTGTTAAGCATTTACTACATTCTAGGCACTTTCCTAAGTGCTGGGGTAGATACAAGATCATCAGGTTGGTCATAGTCCATGTCTCACATGGGGCTCAATCCCCACGCTTCACATGAGGTAACTGAGACACAGACAAGTGAAGTGACTTGCCCAAGGTCACATAGCAGACAGGTGGCAGAACTGGGATAAGAAGCCAGGTTCTGTTGCTACTAGGCCACACTGCTTCATCCAGAAACAGTGACCAGGAATACCGGCGAAAAACTTTCTGTTGGTATCACGGCCTTTATTCACGCTTCCTTTCATTCCCTTTGGTGTAAACATAAACACGCTTACTCCCACAAACAGCCTGGAACTGTTGATTCCTGGTCTTTAGGAGGGAGGGGAGAAAAGTGTATGATTTCTCAGACGAGAGATGGGAGCTGGGAGATTTGATAGTCTTTTTGGTGCTACATAGTGAACTTCTTGAGGGCAAGGATGGCGTCATTTATTCTAGTATACTCTCCCAAATGCTCAGTACAGTGATCTGCACACAGTAAATCTTCAAAAAATCCAGGTGACTGGTTGCCTGGTAGCAGTATAGGTTGGCTTATGGAAACAAAAATATATTTTCCCCCCACTTCTCTTATCCCAGCCTGCCTAAACTCCAGTCTTTGTTAGCTGTTTATGGGTACCTCCTGTACTTAGCGCCTCCTCCAATAACCGTGGTAGGATACTTTCTGGTGAAAAAAAAGTCCACTATGCATAGTTGGGTGTGGGAGTGTGTTTTTCCAAAGGATCTTGTTAAGATTACGGGATGCCCTCTCCCCCGATCTTCTCCCAGTGATGGGCATCGCTAGGGAACTGTATCGCAAGAGCCAATTCTTGGTAATCCTGCCTTGCCACTCGACGCTAAGCTCGGCCTACAGCCTTGAGGGAGCTGTTTTATTCACGTGTGGTGCCGGATGAATGTCTGGGTCTTCTGACTGAGGACATTTGACAGTAACTTCAGTTGAGACAGACTCCCTCGAAAGACAGCCCAGCTTTCCGGCTTTGGTTTTCTACCTTATCCCTGCTTTTCTCTGTCTCTCTCCTTTCTATCTTTATCTTTTTCTCTCTCCTCTTTCTGTCTCCTTTTTCTCTCTCCTCTTTTCTGATTCTATGTATCTCTCATCTCTCTCTGTCTCTCACCTCTCTTTCTATTCCTCTTCCCTTCATCTCTTCTCTGTGCTGCTCTCCTCTGTCTCCTCTCCTTCCAACATCCACCCCTCCTCTCATTTTCTCCTCCGTTTCTGCATCTTTCCTCTCCTCTTTGTCTCTCCTCTATCTGTCCCTCTTTCTCTTTATATAGAGTGAGCAGTAAAAAACTGCTCCTACAATTATTTGGTTTAGGAGCAGGCAATGACCTGACAGGCTTGATCAAGGCTTGTCTAGAAAGGCCGTTATCTAAGCCAAACCCAGATCCGTTAGAACAGAGGCAGCCACACTGCTCTATCTTGCAAAACTGAAGGAAGGGGGATAAATCTGCTAGGAATATGTTCTCTCAAATTCTAATGGAAAAAAAAAAAGCTGCCTACTATTTCTGATTGACTAATTGCTTTCCATTTTTGATCTCTAATCTCTCGAGACTGTTTCCTTGACTCTGAGAGGAACTGTGATAAGGCGTACTGTCTTGGAATATCTTTGTTTGCATTTTGTGAGAAGGGTTCACGTGTTACCAGTGTGTCTTTTTAAAATGATGGCTTGAAAAAGGCTAATTTTTCACTGGCTGGTTGGCTGGGCCGCATCTCACAGCTCCTTCCCCCTTCAGAACTGACAGACTTCTTCAAAACTCTTTTAGAATGACATCTCCTCAAGGAAGCCTCTTCCCTCCCGCCACATCACCTATGTTCTAGGGTCCCTCCCCACTAAGCTCTTTGAAACTCACCCCCGTTTGCCCCCCACCAATAACATACATAGTTCTTAACCTCTATTGTTTCCCTTATCTGTAATTTATATTAAAGATATTCCTTACTATGGGAGCGGAGGTGGGCAGAAGGTCTCGCATTGCTGGGGAAACAAGGAGCTTCCTGAGGCTTAAACCCAATCTCCCTCTCCAACTTTTTGCTGAGCACTGCTGGAAGGAAGCAGCCTTTTAAATGCTGGAAGAAGGTGACATCTTGCAGTCACAGACCACCGCTTCAAGCACTATGCTCTCCTTGGACCGTCCCCTAATAATAATGATGAGTTATCTTGTACTCTCCCAAGCGTTTAATACAGTACTTGGCACACAGTAAGCAACTGAGGGCTGTTTACTTGTTCTGATGTCTGTCTTCCCTCTGTGAGCCCGTTGTGGGCGGGGATTGTCTCTCGTTGTTGCTGAACTGTACTTTCCAACCGCTTAGTACAGTGCTCTGCACACAGTAAGCGCTCAATAAATACGATTGAATGAACGAATAATTACGACTGAATAACCGTCGTATTCGTTAAGCACTTAACGATGTGCCGAGCACTGTACTAAGCACTTGGGCAGATACCGTCGAATCAGACCGGACACAGTCCCTGTTCCGCTTGGGGAAAGAGAACAGGTGTTGAATCCCCATTTTACAGATGAGGAAAATGAAGCCCAGGGAAGCCCACTGTGAGTAGGGAATGTGACAGTTTATTGCTGCATTGTACTCTCCCAAACGTTCAGTAATAATAATAATGTTGGTATTTGTTAAGCGCTATGTGCAGAGCACTGTTCTAAGCGCTGGGGTAGATACGGGGTCATCAGGTTGTCCCACGTGGGGCTCATAGTCTTCATCCCCACTTTACAGGTGAGGGAACTGAGGCACAGAGAAGTTAAGTGACTTGCCCAAGGTCACACAGCTGACAAGTGGCAGGACCAGTACAATGCTCTGCGCCCAGTGAGTGCTCAACAAATAAGACTGAATGAAAGTTGAAAGAGTTGCCAGAAGTCACACAGCAGGCAAGTGGAGGAGGCAAGTTTAGAAGTCAGATTTTGTGACCTCTAGCCTGTGCTCTTTCCATTAGGCCGCAATGCTTCCCCTCCAGTGATTCTTTCTTTATTACTTTCACTATAATTATTGTCTATAAACTTGTTTTGAGTCTCATGGGAGGGGAGTGCAGCATAATGGAATGAGCCTGAGACTAGGTGTCACTGTGTAGCCGATCGTGTGTACTTCGACAGATCACTATTCCCCTATGACCCTGTTTCCTCACCTTTAGTAGGGATAGGATAGATTGTGAGTCTCCTAAGGGGCAGGGAGTGCCTATTTCCCATCTGTGTTTTCTATCCCAGTACTTTGTAAAGCGCTCTGCACACAGTATGGGCTTAATAAATATTGTTACTACTAAATATTGTCATTGCTGGCCCAGCTCGTATTAAGGATTCTGTCCGGTAAATCCAGAAGCCATTTCTGACTCGTTCAAAACAGCGTCACTCCACCCCCATGCTGACCCTTCTCCTTCCCGGGAATGACCTAGATCAAGAAATAAAAACAAACCAGCCTACATCTCGTAATCAAAAATTAGATCGTGCTGTGTGACTATATTGGCAAGACGGTCTTAACCCACTCCTGCGCAAAACAGCTAAAAATCCACCTTCTCCATGAAACCTTCCCGATTGCCCACATGAGAGAAGCAGCGTGGCTCAGTGGAAAGAGCCCGGGCTTGGGAGTCAGAGGTCATGGGTTCTAATCCCGGCTCCGCCGCTTGTCAGCTGTGTGACTTTGGGCAAGTCACTTCACTTCTCTGGGCCTCACTTCCCTCATCTGTAAAATGGGGATGAAGACTGTGAGCCCCTGATCACCTTGTATCCCCCCCAGTGCTTAGAACAGTGCTTTGCACATAGTAAGCGCTTAACGAATACCAACAACAACAACAACACATTCTTGCCAAGCCAATTAATCAATCAGTGGCGTTTGTTGAGCACCCACGGTGGGCAGAACAGTGTCCTAAATATTGTTACGTAAGTTACGTTTCCATCCGGGTGTAGCTTTTGTGTTTTATGCCTTTATGCTGCTGTCACTTGTGCTTTATGTTTATGAGAGCGGACACCAAGTCTGTTATTTACATCGAATTTTTAGAGCCTTGAGTTCAGAGAGTGTCTTGTTCTTCCTCTGTCAATCCCCATGTGCATTCAGACACGGTCTCCTGGCTGACCTCTGGGGTCAAAGGGGCATTCCCCTGTGCCTCCCCCCAGAGTTCTCCCTCTAGTTCCATCACTGGTGGTGCCTGCAAGCAGCTGTCTGAATGAAACAGCTCAAAGTGTACTTCCAAATGAGTACCGGAGAGGCAAATGGAGCTATCGTTTCCATCCCCTTTCCTCTTCTCTCCTGCACTAGCATATTTCTAGGAAGGGACTTTAGCATCCTAGCAAAGACCCTTATAATCTCTTCCCTCCCCTCTCCCTCCCAGCCGCACCTCAACCAAGTTCTCCTGGAAGACAAATTATCCGTAATAATGTCTGTCGCCTGCTTACTCTAGGAGGGGATCGTGTATACCGACTCCCTCGTATTGTCCTCTCCCAAGCGCTTAGTACAGTAAATACTGTATCGATAAATACCATCGATTGATTGTAAACTCACTGTGGGCAGGGAACACGCCTACCAACTCTGCTATATTGTACTCTCCCAAGCACTTAGCACGGTGTTCTGCACACAGTAAGTGCTCAATAGATACCGTCGATTCATCGATTGATTAATCGATCCACTGTTGGAACAGAAAGTCGCCCGTCCTGCCTCCGGACGTCGCCACCGGAACGGCGCGGCCAGTGAAGGACGGTCTGTGGCGGTGAAAGACAGTCAGGCCCTGATTTTTTTCCTCCTAGCCCGGCTAGCCGCTGTGCAGTGAGCTGGCAAACTGTGTTCTGGCCCTAAATACAGGGAAAGGGAATCTATTACAATCCTCATTTCTTTTCTAATGTGAACCATAAATGTTTACTAGGCAGCAAAATGCACCCTGTAGGGCCCAAGAAGGAAAGCATGCCGCTCCAGAGCAAATAAAGCGAGGAATGATGTGTTATTAATGTCTCTTCAGTCGGAGTCCTTGTTCAGCTGCCAAAGGTCCCCGAAATGAATAAAAATCGGGCTGACCCATGACTGAGCAGGGGAAATAGCCGAACGCCAGGTTGGTCGGGGGGAAAATTGTCTAGTGTGGGGCAGGGGAGGAGGAGGAGGAGAAGCAGAGAGCAGGAGGCTGGCGAGGGAGGGGAGAGAGGAGGAAGAGCTGTTATTCCGCGCTGAAGTTTAGAGCTGGGCGGCTGCTCCTCAGAGTCATCTCTAATTTAATAGGAGCAGACAACGCTTGGAAGCCAGATTGCCACTTTGTCTGTGAGTCTCACACAGGGCAGGGGAGGAGAAAAGACACAGATCTGGATCGGAGCAGGCGGCCTGGGTCCACAGAGCAGAGCCGGACAGACCTCCGGCCTGAACCTGGGCCGCTCAAGCTCGTTGGGAAGGGAACCAGCCTGGGCGGAAGCGAGGGGCGGGGGCTGGTGGTCCACTGGTGTAGCTGGGTGGCCTTGACGCTGTGGAATGATGGCGAGGAGGAGTTGGGGGAGCCGCGGAGGGCGGGAGACTCAGGTCTGGGTGAGGGCTGCTCGGTGGAGGCTCCAGGCACTAGGAGGAGACCAAGCGCCTACCGCAATGATCGTAACTGAGAGCCAAGGTGTCCCGCCTGGAGTTGCCTCCTTCCGAGAAGCGGTGCGGCCTAGTGGATAGAGCACGGGCCTGGGAGTCAGAAGGAACTGGGTTCTAATCCCGGCCCCACCACCTGTCCGCGGCGTGACCTGGTGCAAGTCACTTCACTTCTCTGCGTCTCAGTTCCCTCATCTGGAAAATGGGAATTAAGACTGTGAGCCCCATGTAGCATTGGTATTTGTTAAGCGCTTACTATGTGCAGAGCACTGTTCTAAGCGATGGGGTAGATCCGGGGTCATCAGGTTGTCCCACGTGAGGCTCACAGACTTAATCCCTATTTTACAGATGAGGGAACTGAGGCCCAGAGAAGTTAAGTGACTCGCCCCCAGTCACACAGCTGACAAGCGGCAGAGCCGGGAGTCGAACTCATGACCTCCGACTCCCAAGTCAGGGCTCTTTCCACTGAGCCACGCTGCTTCGCTATATGGGACAGGGACTGTGTCCCACCCAATTATCTTGTATGTACCCCAGTTCTTAGCACAGTGCCCGGACTCGATAAGTATTTAACAAATACTACAATCATTATTATTTTTCTTCTATGCTCAGTGGCTAGAGGCTTCACACTGTGCCCTTCCCACAAAGAAATGCAGAACTCCTTTTTCAATCCACTCTGCTTGGACGCAGCCGGGCACATAAAACCAGCATGCATCTTTTGGAGAAGGGGGGAATGTGTGTTTATTTCAGCTGAGGAAACAGCAGACAGAGCACTGTCGGAGAGATTCGGGGCCTGGCTCTACAAGTTTAATCATAAACACCTTGGATTTACAAGTCTGAGCTGAACCAAAAGAGATGAGTGATGGAGAGAGAGGCGGCAGGGAGAAATGAGCCCCAGCCTAGAGCAGGGAAGATGAGACAGTAAATCCTTCCAGGTGGAGTGAGTCACTCTGAACTGGAAATATCGGGAAGCTTTGGAGCGGGGAAGAGCTTCCCTAGCAGCGTGGATAGAGCACGGGCCTGGGAGTCAGAAGGACCTAGGTTCTAATCCCAGCTCTGCCACTTGTCTGCTGTGTGACTTTGGGCAAGTCACTTAAGGTCTCTGATCCTTGGTTCCCTCATCTGTAAAATGGGGATTAAGACTTTGAGCCCCATAGGGGATAGGGACTTTGTCTAACCTGATTAGCTAGTATCTACCACAGCACTTAACCTAGTAAGCGCTTAACAAATACCATTGATTATTATTTTTATCCCGGGCTAAAAGAAATTATCCCGGCCCCGCCACTTGTCAGCTGTGTGACTGTGGGCAAGTCACTTAACTTCTCTGTGCCTCAGTTACCTCATCTGGAAAAAGGGGATTAAGACTGTGAGCCCCAAGTGGGACCACCTGATTACCCTGTATCTACCCCAGCGCTTAGAACAGTGCTCCGCACATAGTAAGCGCTTAACAAATAACAACGTTATTATTAAAGATGTTAGCGAGGGGTCGACTTCTACTTCTAAGGTCCCCTCTTTCGCGTGACTCCGTGGTAGATAAGCAGGGGATGGGTCAGGATGGAGTAGTGGAGAGAACTCGGCTTGAGAGTCAGAAGGTCCTGGGTTCTAATCCCAGCTTTGCCACTTGTCTGCTGTGTGACTTTGGACAAGTCACCTCACTTCTCTGTGCCTCCGTTACCTCATCTATAAAATGGGGATTGAGACTGTGAGCTCTATGTGGGGCAGGAACTGTGTCCAACCAGATTTGCTTGTATCCAACCCAGCTTTAGTGCAGTGCCTGGCACAGAGTGAGAGTTTACCAAATACCTTAATTATCATTATTATTAGAACATTGGGAAGGTGGAGATGGTTTATCGCTGGCAAACAAAAGGCCTCCAACTGTCGATAAATCGAACACCTCCTCCTGGTAGGCTTCTACTCACGTATTTTACCGATACCATGATTGATTGTTGAATTTTAACCTGCTGTTATTGTTAATTGGATTGTATCGTTATTGTTATATGTGCCTGTCCTCCCCCTCTAAGATTGTATCTCGATTGATTTCTGTCTAATTACCTTGTAAGTTCCTAATAGATATGAGAAGCAAAAATAATAATAATGATGTAGGAGTGGATCTGAGGAAGGGAAATACTTTCCAGATTTCCTTCTGAATCATACTGTAATGTCCTAGAGGGCAGGGATTCTACTTACTTTCTCTACCGTACTCTCCCAAGTGCTGAGTACAGTGCTCTGCACAGAGTTAGTACTCTATGAATACCACTGATTGATTAGCTGATTACCACTTAAAGGGAAGGGTTATAGGGGTTTCCTCCACAGCACTGACCCTTGGAGAATCACTAAAATGGCTGTGGGAAAGGGACAGTCCTGAAACCAAGAGGTCCCCCCACCCCCAAGTCAATCCTTGGTAGTTATTGAGCACTTACTGAGCGCAGTGCACTGTATTAAACGTTTGGAAAAGCAAAATGCAACAGAGTAGGCAGGCGCAAGAAATTTAGGTCATTAGATCTCATTCTCTTTATTCAGGAACCAAGGAGGCATGAGGAAGGATAAGAGTGACATATGATTATGGGGAAGAAGCACGGCTTAGTGGACAGAGCATGGACCCAGTAGTCAAAAGGACCTAGGCGTTCTAATTGCAGCCCTGCCATATGTCTGCTGTGTGATTTGGGGCAAGTCACTTCACTAGTGCACGGGCTTGGGATTCAGAGGTCATGGGTTCGAATCCCGGCTCTGCCACTTGGCAGCTGTGTGACTGTGGGCAAGTCACTTCACTTCTCTGTGCCTCAGTTACCTCATCTGTGAAATGGGGATTGACTGTGAGCCTCACGTGGGACGACCTGATGACCCTGTATCTAGCCCAGCGCTTAGAACAGTGCTCTGCACATAGTAAGCGCTTAACAAATACCAACATTATTATTATTATTATTCTCTGGGCCTCAGTTCCCTCATCTGTAAAAGGGGGATTAAGAGCATGAGCCCCACGTGGGACAGGGACTGTGTCCAACCTGATTAATTTGTATCTATCCCAGCACTTGGAAAAGTGCTTGTCACATAGTAAGTGCTTGACTAGTATCATCATCATCATAATAATAGTAAATATCATTAACAGTGTCATCCAACCAGCAGAGGAGCCATACAAATAAGCAACACTTTTCAGCAAAGCCACCTTGAAATCCATTCCAAAACCTCAATGAAAACTTAGTGCACCACGTCAAAAAGGAACTCAAAGTGATGTCGCCTCGACAGCGACCGCTGACTGCGAAAACTTACACAATCGCACACCCACATCCACACGCATCCATACCTCACGCTCACCCGATTTGGCTTTTTCCACCAGATCCCGAAGGCTCTATTTCAAGTGTGGGGACGGGGAGGAGGGTTAAAGAAAGAAGAGTCACTCTAAGAGCTCGGGAAATTCAAATACAGATGGAAACAGCTGCTTATTGTCAGGAGACAGATGGAGAGCAAATAGACACAGAGCATCTTGGGGAGACTGTGGTACAGTGTCTGTGTACAATGAATGTGTGTTATTCTTAGCTGTACCTGTTAGGTGGCTGCACAAATTCTCAGATAGGAAGGTTGGAGGGAGTTCAACGATCAACTGACCTATTCTCAGGGAGACTGGGCATGGTCCTGAGATGGCTTCCTGGCTACGACAAGCTCCCTAGGGTAGCCATGGGCCGCCTCAGCCTTTACTCGGGAATCCATCTTGTTGGGCCAGAATGGAATCTGACTGATGAAGTAGCAACCTCTGTTTGAGGCGCCGTGAGTGTGTGTCTTCCTACAGCTAGGATCAAAGATTTAGAAATTAGAAATATGTGAATATTGGACTTTAAAAAAACACACCAAGATACCTGGTGTCACATGATTTGTAACCTGATATCTTGCGTTTACCTCAGTATTGTTACCAGATCCTGTCAGTTCTGCCTTCACAATAGCACTAAAATCCACCCTTTCTTCTCTGAACTGCTACTCTGCTGATCCAAGCACTTACCATATCCTGCCTCGACTACTGCATCAGCCTCCCCACTGCCTCCTGTCTGACTCCACTCCAATCCTTACTCGACTCTGCCGCCTGGGTCAGTTTTCAGAAAAAACGTCCGGTTCCCATCTCCCCACTCCTCAAAAACCTCTATTCCTTGCCCGTCTACTTTGGCACCAAACAGAAAATCCTTACCATTCATTGGCTTTAAAGCATTCGATCAGCTCACCCCCACCCACCTCAACTCACTCTTTTTTTTTAATCTTATGGTATTTGCTAAACACCACGTGCCAGGCATGGTACTGAGCTCTGAGGTAGATACAAGCTAATCAGGTGGAACCCAGACCATGTTCTACGTGGGGTTCGCAGTCTGAATCCCCGTTTTACGGATGAGGTAACTGAGACACAGAGGAGTTGAGTGACTTGCCCAAGGTTACACAGCAGACAGGTGGGGTCTGATTCCCAGACCCAAGCTCTATTCACTAGGCCTCACTGTCTCTCTTCTTACAACCCAGCTCACCCGCTTCACTCCTTCAACACCAACTCACTCGCTGTTTCTCAATCTCAACTAGTTGGCCACCGACCCCTTGCCCACGTCCTCTCTCTGGCCTGGAATTCCCTCTCTTTTTATGCTTTTGATATACCACCACTCTCCCTATCTTCAAAGCCTTATTAAAATTACATCTTCTCCAAGAGGCCTTCCCCGCCTAAGCCCTCATTTCCCCTACTGCCTCTCCTTTCTGTGTTGCACTGGCATTTGGATCGGTACCCTTTAAGCACTTCACATTCATCCCACCCTCAATCCCACAGCACTAACGTGAATATTCACAATTTATTTTAATGTCTGTCTCCCCCTCAAGACCGTATGATCCCGGTGAACAGGGAATGTGATACCAGCAGTGTTAATGTTGGTATCTGTTATTTGTTAAGCGCTTACTACGTGCAGAGCCCTGTTGTAAGCACTGGGGTAGATGCAGGGTCATCAGGCTGTCCCACGTGAGGCTCACAGTTAATCCCCATTTTACAGATGGGGTAACTGAGGCACAGAGGAAGTGAAGGGACTTGCCCACGGTCACACAGCTGACAGGTAGCAGATCCGGGAATCAAACCCATGACCTCTGACTCCCAACCCCGGCTCTTTCCGCTGAGCCACGCTGCTTCTCCCATGCTCATTTTATAGATGCGGTAACTGAGGCACAGGGAAGATTAGTGACTAGCCCAAGGTCACACAGCAGACAGTGGAACCACAATTACTATTTTCCTTCAGACTGTAAACTCACTGTGGGCAGGGAACATGTCTACCAACTGTTGTATCGAACTCTCCCAAGCGCTCGGTACAGTGTTCTGCGCACCGATGTTGATGGCCAGACGCTCCGCTACTGATTTCTGGGAGCCGGCTCTTATTTCTAGCCTAGGAAATTCTGAGCAAGGAATCGAGATCCCGAGACTTCTACCTGGGTCTGTTCTCCGGTGACCCGAGATCTCAGTTTCCCACTTGGCTGACAGTTTCTGGCCACCAGCCTATCTCTCTAATGACAGATGAGGGCATTTAAAAAGTTTAGCCGCCGCCTTAGATCGAAGGTGCTGTATAAATGCAAAGTGGTGTAAAAGTAATGATATTTTGTCCTCATCTAGGGCCTTTTTTCCAAGGAGAAGAATTTATCATTACATCAGCAAGTCCCTCCAATGAGAAATAAATGAAGGAAAAAAGCACTTTTTACACGTAGTTTTATTAGGAGCCCTGTCTGCATAATATTTCGGCACCACTCCAAGTGTGGTTTGCAGACACACTGATATTTTCCCCGGTTGTGACAGAGTCAAAAAAAAAAAAAAAAAAGAAAGTATTTCAACACCAACAAAATTTGCCTAGCACAGATAATTCTGTAATACCCTTCAAACCAGGCAACCCTTCTGGGAAAATGGGTATTGAGTTCCGACCCTCCTGTTTCCTACATGAAGGCATATTCCGCGATTAGTTTCAATAGTCTCCAAAACCCATTGGAACTGTCGACTACCGTTCACCCTACAGTTTTCCCGGTGTCATGTTTAATCCATAACAGTGACTCTGGTACCATCTCTGCATCGTAACCACGTTACAGCTCAAGAATGTTAAATCTTGCATCCAAATAGAAATGCAGATGGTTCGATTCCTTCTCTCTCACACACTCTCTCCATCCTTCCTTCTTTCCCCTCTCTTCCCCTCTAGCTCCAACCCCACTTAAAACTCTGCCTAATGCTTTGTTCCTAAATTAAAAAATTAGGGAAGACAATGTATACATTCCGAAAGGCCTGGAATCCTATAAGAGGAGGGGTAGGTAGGGAAACCATTCAGGCTTCAAAATTGGGATAATACTGAAATATAAATTTACGATTAATTTTTTTAACTTTTAGAAAAACTCACCCTAACTACACAATCATTTAGCAGATCTCCCAGTCCCCATTATCTCTGCACCCCAAACTTTTTTGCTCTGCCCCACCTTCATGAAAATTCTCAATTCTTTTTTATTGCTTTAGCTTTCTCTCTTTCTTTTATCATCTCCTGTCTTCCTTTTCATTTGGGTCCCAGCCACCATTTCCTCACGTCCTAGTGTTCTGCATATTTTCCACTGTCTGATTCATCCTCCTTTTTGTCTGTTTCTCCTCAATTTTTTCAACTCCCGATTAGTTTCTGTTTACTTTTTCCCCTTCCCCTTTAACTCAATCAATGATATTTAGTGAGCATTTATTCTGTACAGAACACTATACTGAGTGCTTGGGAAGATACCACAGAATTAGCAAGATGCTCATAACAAGCTTACAGTCTGGGGGGCATTTATTGAGCACTTAATGGGTGCAGAACACTATTCTAAGCACTTAGGAGAGTACAATATAACGGAATTAGCAGACGTGTTCCCTGGCCGTAACGAGCTTACAGTCTAGAGGAGTTCTCTTCCTGCCCTGGTTCTTCCTCCTTTCCCCCTCAGTCTCTCTTGTCCTGATCTTTGCAATTTCCATTCGTTTGCTTCCGTCAGCAAGACTCCTGGATAGAATTCAGTTACAGAAACCGGACGTGGAGCCCTGATGCCGAGCGATAGCATCAGACAGAGGGAGCCAAGGACCCAGTGGGCTGGAGTGGAATGTGTCTACCGACTCTGTTGCGTTATACTCTCCCAGGTGCTGAGTACTGGGCTCTGCACGTAGTAAGCCTTCAATAAATATGATTGATTGGTTGAGGAGAGACTAGGGAAGGGGGGAGTAAGTACCACTCCATTCCAGCTTCTCACCACTGCCTCTAAAGAGACCTTGTACTCATCCCCTCAACTGTATATATCTTCATTACCCTATTTATTTTGTTAATGAGATGTACATCACCTTGATTCTATTTATTTACTATTGTTTTAGTGAGATGTTCTTCCCCTCGATTCTATCTATTGCCATCGTTCTCGTCCGTCCGTCTCCCCCGATTAGACCGTAAGCCCGTCAAAGGGCAGGGACTGTCTCTGTCTGTTACCGATTTGTACATTCCAAGCGCTTAGTACAGTGCTCTGCACATAGTAAGCGCTCAATAAATACTATTGAATGAATGACCTTGGGGGACCTGAGCCCCGGAGACCAGAAACTGCAGCACAGAGAAGTTAAGTGACTTACCACAGGTCACGCAGCAGGCAGGCGGTGGAGCCGGGATTAGAACCCAGGTCCTCTGGTTCCCAAGCCCGGGCTCGTTTCCCTAGGTCACATTGCTTCTCACCTCAGTCTTGTTATCTATAAAATGGGAATCAGCATTGGTAGGCAACAGTACAACACAAGCTTCTCTAAACTTTTCTCCAGCTTACCTTTCCCCAGCCCCAAGATTAACCTGGGGAGAAATAGCCACCGTTCTTTGAGTTCCAAAAGATCTATGGAGATTTTTTTTAAAGAAGAGGCGTGTTATATAGGGTGGGGGCATGATGAAAGCATTACATTATGGCCCTTTTCCATCCCAAGGGCTCAGCCTATCGGTAAGCACTGATTTACAGTGACCACCTGGAGTGGGATGTAGGTAATGACCCCTGGTCCTTCTTAACGGTGAGAGAGCATAGGAAGGGGAGCACATGAGAGCATGTAAAAGAGCATGCGAAAGAGTGCAGAATTCCTTCCCTCCAAGATTCCACTACCTGGAAATCCTCTTTGTAAATACTGTGAAGTAGTAATGTGACCCAAACACCTGGTCCTTCCATCCCCTCTAAATGCACCATCAGTTCATTCTTCTCTCTGACAATTCTGCCCCTGAATTCATTATTTCTCCATCTGTGACTCCATGCATTACGGGTTATCAACAAAACCATTTACTGAGCACCCACTGGGAACATATACTATTCACAAAATACGTTGTACAGACTGATAAAAAAAGAATGCACCGTTTTATTAGATGATGACAAAAGCCAACAATGGTTCGGTGGCTTGTGTTGTACTCTTTCCTACCACCATGGACTCCTATTTTATAGATGGTAAGTCTGAGGCGAGAAGCAATGTAGCCTAGTGAAAAGAACTTGGTCTTGGGAGCCAGGGGAGGTGAGTTCTAATCCCGGCTCCACCGCCTGCTTGCTTCGTGACCTGGGGCAAGGCACTTAACTTCTCTGTGCTTCAGTTTCCTCATCAATGGGAATTCAAGACCTGTTCTCCCTCCTCTTTAGACTGTAAGCGCTGTGTGGGACAGAGACTGTGTAGCACCTGGCTATCTTGTATCTAACCCAGCTTGAAACATAGTAAGCACTTAAATACCACAATCATCCATTTTTATTAGTGACAGAATGTGATTAGCTCAAATCACAGAGGGCTAGATGGTGGTGGAGTCAGGGATATTCTATGTCTTTATGCTCTTCCTGAAATCCAACTGTATTGCATGCGGTTTCAGACGTTTGGAGCTCTAAACACGCTGAAAATTCCTTTAAAGGAAAAGAAAGGACAAAGAGCTATCTTCCCCTTTTTAAAAAAGGATGATTACTCTTTCATTTGTTTCTTATCTTCCACTATTCTGCCAAATGAGATTTGAATAGGATTCATTTTCTGTTCAAAGCAAAGGGGAAGGAACGTCGGTACCTTGTTTTTGTACCCAGAAGCCCCTGGGACCACTTACTTTCCTCCATGGGCGTGATGAGTAATTGTTTATCTAGAGATTACAAACCCATTTTTCCAGTTAATCCGCCGAGTCCCAAGGGAAGATTGAACGTGACGTTCCGTTTATTTATGGATGGCTTTCCCCTGAAAGAAGCACAGCTCCTTTGACTTGCACAATCAGAAAGTGCCATCTGCTCCCCCAGAGAAGAGGCTGGGACCCAGTTTAACTCTGTACTTGACCTATGCCTCGACGGTCTGAGGAAAGTGTGAGAAGGGCAGAGGGAAGGAAAATGCCACTCACTGCAATTCCCCGTCAGGCCATGGGGCCAGAGTTAGATAAGCCAAACGGGTGGGCCAGTTTGAGCCGTAAAATGGATGTGAAAATGAGGGGAAATCTTTGGCGGGTTTGAGTTTTGGTAGCAGCGGCCCCCATTTCGTAAAGCCAGGACGGTCCCTCTGAGACGACCATCCAGCGGCTGGATTGTAAATTCATTTTTTCTCCTTTCCTTCCCCATCCGCCGGAAGAAACATGGGGTTTCAAATGGGCAGAGCAGGGACGGCAGAAGGAGAGATGCGACCCCGTAGCTGTAGAGCAGAAGAGAGTGTTTGGTAGAATAACAAGATCCAAATGGGACTAAGTGACCGATAGCTGGCTCTGTCGTAGGGGAAATAATATTAAGGTTAATCCAGGAGAGTTAAACCCCCTTCCCATCCTTCTGACCACAACACCCTAGGTTGGTTGAATATGATCTGTTGATTCGATTGAGGCACTTGTTAAAACTTGAAAATTCACTTTGGGTTGGTAGACTGAGCCTAACAAGGTTCGATGGAGCCTCCAAAGTGAGTTATTAGCCTAGCAAAGAGAGTCACTCCTGGGGCTTCAGTGGAGGGGATGACGACAGAGAGGGTGAAGTCTCTACATTAATGGCTGGAAGACCAAGAATCCAGAGGATCCTTTCTGATCCAGACGTTAGCTTGTTGGGGACTAGCTCGGTTGAGTCACCCAGGACCCAGGATGTTCTCCCGGTGGATTTATGCTGGGATTCTGGGGAATGTAATATAGAGATCAATCAGTCAATTGTATTTGAGTGTCTACTGTGTGCAGAACACTACACTAAGCATTTGTAAGAGCGTAATGACAACAGGGGTGGTAGACATGTTCCTTGCCCACAACAAGTTTCAAGTCTAGAGGATCTGGGTGGGCCCAGCCTTCCCTGGGAGGCTCTCTGGATGCAGTCCTCAGAGGAGCTAATAATAATGTTGGTATTTGTTAAGCGCTTACTATGTGCAGAGCACTGTTCTGAGCGCTGGGGGAGATGCAGGGTAATCAGGTTGTCCCACGTGAGGCTCACAGTTAATCCCCATTTTACAGATGAGGTAACTGAGGCACAGAGAAGTGAAGTGACTCGTCCACAGTCACACAGCTGACAAGTGGCAGAGCCGGGAGTCGAACCCATGGCCTCTGACTCCGAAGCCCAGTATCTTTCCACTGAGCCACGCTGCTTCTCTAAATGCTGGGCCGAGATGTTACACTGACCTGCCCTAACTGGGGTTTCTGACGCCCCTCATAACGTCTGTATAAATTGCTGATGGAGTCAAAGTCCACCAAGAGTAAACTCTCCCACAGTCAGCCACCCCCAGCTTGAGTTTCCTCAGCTGACCGTCGGACTCCTTAGGGCAAGATGGAGGCCCAGACAAGTTGGTGGGCTCCTGTAGACCTGAGCCTCCCTGGCAGTGTCAGGCAATAAGAGGGCGCTGACAAATGAAACAGTATGGCCTAGTGGATAGAACATCGACTTGGGAGTCAGAGGACCTGGGTTCTAATCCCGGCTCCGTCGCTTGTCTGTCGTGTGACCTTGAGCAGGTCGCTTAACTTCTCTAAGCCTAAGTTCCCCCATCTATAAAATAGCGATCGAGACTGTGAGCCCTACCTGGGACGGGAAATGTGTCCAACCTGATTAGCTTGTATCTACCCCAGCAATTAGTACAATGTCTGGTACATAGCAATACCATTAAAAAAAAAAAAGCAATTACTGCCAAAGGTCATCGCTGGGCCTGAGGGATCCTGGGCTGAAGCTTCATGGAGGATAAGGGGGGAACCACAGAATTTCCAAGGTAGAGAAACGGTCCCCTCCCGTTTTGACTTGCCCCCACTTCTGGTTCTGAAAAAGAGCCGTGTACAGAAGAAGAGTGCCGGCTTCTTTAGATAATAATAAATAATAATAATAATCGTATTTGTGTAGCTCTTACTACTACTATTAATAATAATAATGGGATCTGATAAGCACTTTCTATGTGCCAACCGCTGGGATAGATATAAGGTAATCAGGTTGTCCTCCGTGAGGCTCACGGTCTTAATCCCCATTTTACAGATGGAATAACTGAGGCACAGAGAAGTGAAGTGACTTGTCCCAGCTCACACAAGCAGACAAGTGGCAGAGCCGGAATTAGAACCCACTTCCTCTGACTCCCAAACCCGGGCTCTTTCCACTAAGCCATGCTGCTTCCTGTGTGTCAAGCACTGATCTAAGTGCTGGGATAAATGCAAACTAATCAGGTTGCTCCCAGTCCCTCACAGACTTTATCCCCATTTCACACATGAGGTAACTGAGGCACAGAGAAGTTAAGTGCCTTACCCAAGGTCACACAGCAGACAACGGTGTGAAGCAGCATGGCTCAGTGGAAAGAGCCGGGGCTTGGGAGTCAGAGGTCATGGGTTCAAATCCCAGCTCCGCCACTTAGCTGTGGGACTTTGGGCAAGTCACTTAACTTCTTGGTGCCTCAGTTACCTCATCTGTAAAATGGGGATTAAGACTGTGAGCCCTACGTGGGACAACCTGATTACCTTGTATCCCCCCCAGCGGTCTGAACAGTGCTTGACACATAGTAAGCACTTAATCCCGTCAAAAAAGAACAGCTGGTGGAGCCAGGATTAGAATCCACATCCTCTGACTCCCATGCCCGCGCTCTTGCCACTAGGCCATGCAGCTTCCCACAATGTCATCTAAGAGGTCTTAGATGTCATTTAAGAGGTCATGCCAGTTTGTTGTTTTTTAATGGTATTTCTTAAGGACTACTTATGTGCCAGACACTGTAATAAGTAAGCACTGGGTTTAAATACAGGCTAATCGGGTTGGACACAGTCCATGGGCCACATGGGACTCACAGTCTTCATACCCATTTACAGATGAGGTAACTGAGCCGCAGAGGTCACACAGCAGACAAGTGTTGGAGCCAAGATTAGAGCCCAGGTCCAGTGACTCCTAGGCCTGTGTTCTTTCCATTATGTCACGATGCTTAGCTGCTGCCCATTCTACCTAGGACCTAAAAGTCTCCTTCCCCTATTTCTTGCCCTCGTCAAGCCCATCAATCAAGATGGTTTCCCCATCTTTACAGGCCCAGAGAACACCCACCCCCCAGCTCTACCAAGGGAGTGAGAGGAGCAATTTCACAGGTTTAACTAGATGATATTATCGCTGAAATTCACAATTGCTAATTGGCCTCCCGTGTCCCCTAACATTAAATTTAATGAAACACAGGGGCTCCCTAATTTTCTTTCAAGCAAAATCCATA
Source organism: Ornithorhynchus anatinus (assembly GCF_004115215.2). Taxonomy (NCBI): domain Eukaryota; kingdom Metazoa; phylum Chordata; class Mammalia; order Monotremata; family Ornithorhynchidae; genus Ornithorhynchus; species Ornithorhynchus anatinus. The sequence continues at coordinate 42,689,392 of NC_041741.1, forward strand.
AACAAAACAATAAAAACAATGGCAAATCACTATCAACAAAGGGAAAGGCCAAAAAGAAACAGTTTGACTTAGTGGAAAGAGCACAGGTCAAGAAATCTGAGGTCCCGGGATCCACATCTGGCTCTGCCACTTGCCTGCTGGGTAACTGTGGACCCACTAAATTAACTTCTCAGTTTCTTAATCTGTAAAATAGGGGTTTGATATCCATTCTCCTTCCTAGACTGTAAGCCCCATGTGGAGCAGAGACAAGCACACTGCCCAGGGTATCAGTCACTAGTATTTATTGACACTTCCTGTGTGCAGAGCACTGCACTAAGTGCTTGGGAGAATGCAACAGAATTGGTAGACATGTTTCTTGCCACAATGAGCTTATTGTCTACAGGACTGGTTTATTCATGCATTCACTAGTATTTATTGAGCGCTTACTCTGTGCAGAGCACTGTACTAAGAGCTTGGAATGGACAAATCGATAACAGGTAGAGACGGTCCCTGACCTTTGACGGGCTTACGGTCTAATCGGGGGAGACGGACAGACAAGAACAATAGCAATAAATAGAATCAAGTTTACAGTCTAGAGGATGTTTACAGCCTAGGAGGTGCATAGTAGTTAATACTTAACAAATGCCAGAGTTATTATTAAAGGCAACATTCCCTGTCCCTGGGAAATCTGCCTTCCCTGGCCCTTGACCTTCTTAGGATGCTCCTGGCTATTGGTCCCCCATGAAGCTTTTTCTTCAGCATTTGATTCTCGGTGCTCAGAACCCTCTTGTTTCAGCCTCTCTCATGGACAAGGACTGTTTATTCCCCTTGGGCTCTGTTTAGCCCCTCAGTGCATCTGTCTTTCTAGCTGGGCCATGGCCCTGAGCATGGCGATGAGCCTCGGGGGGGGGGGGGGGGTTGCCAAAGAGAGCCTGGATGCTGGGGAGCCCAGCTGCGGTTATGAGGGAAACTGACCCTGGGCTGAACTGTTCTGGAGTCTCTGGAGCTTCTCACGGACTCCTTAGTTATTCCCTTTCCCACCTGGTCCTTTTCTGTTGAATAAATTCTTCTTCCTGGGCTTTGGCACTGGAAGTTGTTGTCATTCCTGATTGTCCGGCTAAGCCCCTAAGGACCCAAGAGCCTTAAGGAAGGAATTTGATTATTGCTCAAAGAGGCCTCCTTAGTGCTCACTCCCTTTGGTGGCCAGAGACTCCTCTTGGGGCTTAGCACCCCATGACCTCAGACGCTGCTAAAACAAAACAGCAGATATTATACTGGAATTCTGTTTGGCCCCTTCGGCGAGGATTGGACAGTGGCATCAGATTAACTTCTATCTACCCCAGCACTTCGTATAGTGCTTGACATGTAAGCGCTTAAATACAAGAAGTAATATGGCTTAGTGCTAAAGCGCAGGCCTTGGATTCAGAAGGACCTGGGTTCTAATCCTGTCTCTGCCATGCGTCTGCTGTGTGACTTCGGGCAAGTCACTCCACTTTTCTGGGCCTCAGTTACCTCATCTGAAAATGGGGATTAAGGGTGTGAGTCCATGACCAAACTGATTAACTTGTTTCTACCCCATTGCTCAAAATATGCCTGGCATATAGTAAGGGTTTAACAAGTACCATAATTATTACTATTATTATAATAAAAAAAGGTAACAGTGGTATTTGTTAAGTGCTTACTCTGTGCCAAGCACTGTGCTAGACGCTAGGATATTAACAAGATAAACAGATCAGCTACAGTCCCAGTCACACGTGGAACTTAGAGTCTACATAAGAGAGAGAACAGGTATTGAATCCCTGTTTTCCAGATGAGGAAATTGAAACCTGGAGATGTTAAGTGACTTGACCAAGGTCACAGAGCAGACAAGTGGAAGAGCTGGGATTAAAACCCAGGCTCTTTGAGTCAAAAGTCCATGCAGTGCTTTGCACATAGTATAAACTCTCAATAAATAGGACTGATTGACTGATATTTCCATTTAGACCACTTGGCTTCAGAGGTCATCATGCCCCCTAGACTGTAAGCTCTTGGTGGACACATAATGTGTCTGTTAATAATAATAATACTAATGTTGGTATTTGTTAAGCACTTACTACGTGCAGAGCACTGTTCTAAGTGCTGGGGGAGATACAGGGTCATCAGGTTGTCCCACGTGAGGCTCACAGACTTCATCCCCATTTGACAGATGAGGGAACTGGGGCCCAGACAAGTGAAGTGACTTGCCCACAGTCACACAGCTGACAAGTAGCAGAGCCGGGATTAGAACCCACGACCTCTGACTCCCAAGCCCAGGCTCTTTCCACTGAACCACGCTGTTATACAGTGTTGTACTCCCCCCAGGCACTTAGTATATTGCTCTGCATACATTAAGCACTCAAATACAATTGATTGATTGATCATGTGCTTTCCAGAAGATTCTGAAAACGGAGCTATCACGCACATCACCTTCCAAGCTTCACAGCCGAGTTCCCTTAGGCGAGGACGATAATTTTAATAATAACAAGAAGAAAAAATGCTGTTTCGCGGAGAGAGCCCCTTTCTTTGGAAGAGCTCCAAGTACGGTACCAGGAGGGATATTTCACACATCGCTCATGTCTACAAGCTAGGGGGAGGGCAGGTGCTTTAATAGATTTTGTTGATGGAGACAGAGGCAGTATTGGACTTCTTTCATTCATTCAATCGTATTTATTGAGCACTTGCTGTGTGCAGAGCACTTGGAAAGTACAGTTCGGCAACATATAGAGACAATCCCAGCCCAACAGTCTCACAGTCTAGAAGGGGGATACAGACAACAAAACAAGTGGACAGGCATGATTACCATCAGAATAAATAGAATCATAGATATATACACATCATTGATAAAATAGAGTAATAAAAATATATATTTATTACAAATATGCACAAGTGATGTGGGGAGGGGAGGGGGATAGAGCGGAGGGAGGGAATAGGGGCAGTGGGGAGGAGAGGAGGAGCAGAGGGAAAGGGAGGGGTCTGTCTGGCCCCTATCATCACGTGGCCCCTATAATGGGTTTGAGGGATATATTTGAAGGCCCAAGGTAGAAAAAAATCCAACTTCACTGTGTTTTTCACTGCCTCCCAAAACTCCTCCCCTAGCAGCTCCCCCAGCTCACCTACTTTCCACAGAATAATGATAGTAATAGTGTTTGCTAAGCGCATATTATGGGTTGAGCACTGTTCTAAGCGTGTCCCTGTCTCACATGGAGATTACAGTCGAAGGAGGAGGGAGAACAGGTACTGAATCCCCATTTTACAGTTGAGAAAACTGAGGTACCGAGAAGTGAAGTGACCTGCCCAAGCTGGAGCTGAGATTGATGAGGGCCTGTGCTTTGGAGGCGAGTCTGGCCCTAATTCCCTCATCTAACTCACTCTTATATGTCTTACATTTATATGTACTAAGAGACCTGTCAATCTGGTCATTTAGCCTAGCTCTTCAGCAAAGTCGCCCTTCTTGAAGATTTTGCTGGATGTTTTTTTTTTTTTCCAGCCAACCTTTCTGAGGAGCTAATCACACTCACTCTTTTAATTAAAGATTCAGAAAAGGCCAAGAGATTCAAGTCACCCAGAGCCCGTTACCCCAGCACTTTCAGTGCCCTCATCGTTCTTCCTCCTCTGCTCAGCAGCTGCCCCAAACTTCAAATTTAGTTTACCGAAATTTAACTAAGTGATTTTTTTTCTCTGACCCAAAAGGGCTCCAGAACTGCTGACCTTCCTGTTCTAAGCTTGTTAGTGAGCACAGAAGGGTGGGGTGAGTGGGAGTAAAAATCTATCAGATAAGAACTGGTGCCATGCTAACCAAAATCAATAGTCCCCGCTCTCTCTCTCTCTCTCTCCCTCCAGAGTCAGTGGACCCTAGATTATGTAAGATTTCTTAGTTTCCTTCAGATTGCGACCTCTTCGGGGGGACAGATGGGGTCCGTATGTAACTCCCCAGAGCTCTAGCAATAACTGAAATTCTCTGCCGAGCTTGCCCCTGAATGTGTCATTGGCCACCTCTTAAGTTAACGTAACTTAATGTTATGCTAAGGGCCTTAATGTTAAGTGACTTGACCACGGTCACAGAGCAGGCAAGTGGCAGAGCTGGGATTAAAATCCAGACTCTTTGAGTCCCAAGTCTATGCAGTGTTGCGCACACAGTATAAACACTCAAAAAATAGGACTGATTGGCACTGAGGGGAATGCCGGCTACTCCTTCGCCCTTTGCCATTTTTCTTCTAGAAAAATGCCCTTCTGGCCCTTTGCCTCTCTGACCATCTTCCAAGTCCTGAGTTAGGCCCCAGTCTTCCCTGATGGTTTCTTTCTGAGAGCTGATTTCTCTCTAAGCAAGTCAGTGCCCTTCCTTTGGTCAGTGGGAGATTGCTGAAAGGAAGGAGGTGGAAAAAAAAAATTGATAAATCAATTTGGAGAAGTATCTTAGGCCCAGGCCTGCTATAACATGGAAAAGGGTGGAGCCCTTAGTGATCTGGATCCCTATAAGGCCCGCCATGTCAGATTTCTTCGGCACACCCACCGTGGATTCACTGGCACAGGATGGAAAACCAGAACTTAACCATTCCAGAGTGTGTTGATGTCAGGCTTGTCAAGTTTTTCCACTTGGTCTCCTGATTCAGCGAGTACCTCCAGCTCCCCAGAAAATGGAGAAATTAGGAGAAGAGGAAGGCCATCTACAGACGGCAAATGTTTCTAGGGCTTTTAGACTTAGGCAAGTCATTTAACCTTTCGGTGCTTCAATTTCCTCAGTTTTGTGATCATCACATTTGCTGTGCATGCGGAAGGTTTAGATTTTGAGCCACAGTGAAACCACAATTGCTATTTTCCTCTAGACTGTAAATTTTGTTTATTTTTTTTAAATGGTACTTGTTAATCACTTACTGTGCGTCAAACACTGCTTTAAGCGTTAGGCAAGATACAAGTTAATTTGGTTGGACACAGTCCTTGGGTCTCACAGTCTAAGTAGGCAAGCTATGTAGACTTGCAGGCATGGAACGTGTCAACCAACTCTGTTATACCATACTCTCCCAAACGCTCAATACATTGCTCTTGATCTCGCCTATCTTGCCACAGATCCCTATCCCACTTCCTGCCTCTGGCCTGGAATGCCCTCCCTCCTCCATCCAGTCCGACAGACAATTACTCTCCCCTGTTTCAGAGTCTTACTGAGGGCACATCTCCTCCAAGAGACCTTCCCAGGCTAAGCCCCTCCTTTCCTTTTCTTCCACTCCCTTGTGTTGCTCTGACTTGCTCCCTTTGTTTTCCGGCCCACCCACCCACCAAGCCCTACAGCACTTATGTACATATCTGCAATTTATTTATTTGTGTTGACCTCTGTCTCCCTTTCTAGACTGTAAGCTCATTATGGGCAGGGAATGTATGTATTTATTGTGTAGTATACTCTCCCAAGCAGTGCTCTGCACACAGTAAGCCCTCAAATAGGATTGAATGAATGAATGCTCTTCACACTGTAAGTGCTTAATAAATGATTGATTGATTGATTTCCTTATCTGGAAAAGGGAGAAAAAAATAACTGCTTTCCCTCCTAAACCTGTGAGTCCCATGTAGGACATGGGTTGCTACTGATATGATTGTCTTGCCTCTAACCCAGGATTTAGGACATAGAGAAATCTTAAAAATCTATGGTTAGATTAGATGTATGACCGAGTGACAGCTTGTCCCATAATTTCATCGACCACATTCTGTCACTCAGGAAGGTTAGGCTAAATTCTTTTGTGTCTCTCCTACCCTACCTACCTAGAGAAGCAGCGTGGCTCAATGGAAAGAGCACGGGCTTTGGAGACAGAGTCATGGGTTTGAATCCCTGCTCTGCCACTTGTCAGCTGTGTGACTGTGGACAAGTCACTTCACTTCTCTGTGCCTCAGTTACCTCATTTGTAAAATGGGGATTAAGACTGTAAGCCCCACACTGGACAACGTGATTACCCTGTATCTACCCCAGCGCTTGGAACAGTGCTAGGCACATAGTAAGCGCTTAAATACCAACATTATTATTATTATTACCCTGAATCCAAACATATTTTGCTGTGAACATAAAGAACTATTCTGGAATCCTCCAGCACTTCTAGAGCACTGGGATTGGGGTGAACGGACGTGAGGTTGAGAGGGTCCTCGATTCAGTCTCCCCTTACACATATAGACAGGAAAGTTCAACTCCTCACATCTCAACGGAGCTTGTACATCCTCCCAATCTAAAACCCAGAGTGGATTGTTGGCCATGGTATGATGGTGTAAATAAATCCCTGTGAAGTGGCTGAAGTGTTAGCAAAAAGACTCTCTGCAATACATCCAGGGTAAAGAGCTTTCTAGAGACCAGAATGGCTCAGCCTCAGTGATATATAAGGTCTGAGGGGCTGCGGCAGTGTGCTCATAACTCAGGACCTTTCTCTGCAAAATAAATCTCTCCATTCCTTATATAAGTGGCATGAAATGGGGAAAGGAAGATGCAGTGGAAAGTGGAGATATTTCACAAGATAAGAGAAAAGGATAATTGCTGTTCCTGTCGTCCTTTTTTCCCTGTCTTAATTCATTCCTTAGGGTCCCCTTGCCTCTGCAGCCTGCATTGGGTTAGAAGGTTTTATAGGGCAGAACCGCTGCGGGCCAAGGTGCAGAGCCTGGAGTTTTGCTCAGGAAAATCATTTGCCATTGACCTAGAGGCATGGGAGACAAAGACCGAAACTAGCACCAGGCCCCGCCGGCAACAAAGCTCTTCTCATCACCATCTACGCCTGGAGGAGCTTATCAATCAGCAGTATTTATTGAGCACTGACTTTGTGAAGACCACTGTCAGTCGATCATATTTTCTGAGCACTTACTGTGTGCAGAACACTGTACTAAGTGCTTGGGGGAGTACAATATAAAAATAAACAGACACATCCCCTGCCCTCAGTGAGTTTATAGTCTGGAGCGGGAGAAAGACGTGAAAATAAATAATGATAACGTTTAGAGAGCTCACACCCGTGAGTACCTTTTCTGAAGAATGTTCCATTATCTAATTGCCAGAACCTTTCCTTGGCATGTAGCCCAAATTCTTTCTTCTTAATTTGAGCTTATTACTCTTACCATCCTTGCCAATCACTGACATTCTTTTCCCTCTCTATTTCCACCCCTCAAGTATTTGGAGATTATCCTCGCTCTGATTAGCCTCATTTGGCTCATTTCATTATGCCCCATAAGCCATCAAAAACTCCTCGCTGTTACTAAGAGAAGCAGCGTGGCTCAGTGGCAAGAGCCCGGGCTTGGGAGTCAGAGGTCATGGGTTCAAATCCCGGCTCCGCCGCTTGTCAGCTGGGTGACTGTGGGCAAGTCACTTCACTTCTCTGTGCCTCAGTGACTTCATCTGTAAAATGGGGATGAAGACTGTGAGCCTCATGTGGGACAACCTGATTACCCTGTATCTACCCCAGCGCTTAGAACAGTGCTCGGCACGTAGTAAGCACTTAACAAATCTCAACATCATCATTATTATTATTATTATTATTATTAATAATACTTTCTTTTAGTTTAAGTTTGCTCCAAATTCTGAGGTATTCACCACCAAAGCCCACATTAGAGGAGAGGTTATACTGCCTCCGAGTTGTGGAGGAGGTGGAAGGGCTACCGTCTTCTTTTTTAATGAGGCTACAATCCCCCAAGGAAAGCAACCAACAACCTCAACCTTTTCTCCAACTGAATCGTGAGTAAAGAATCTCTCAAGGAGTTGTCTAGCTACCACCCATAGGCTTCTCCGCTATGCTTCAAAACCTGCATGGCTTTGGGTTATTTCTTCCTTCAGGATTCGTGAGCTGCATTTTGCATCCAATTGAATCTCTCCGTGTTTCTTCCTGGCCCGATTCCTCACCCCTCTATGTGCCCGAGGGTTGTTACTCTGCTCTTGCCGCTGGTGCTGTGGCTTCCCAATTCCATGTCACCAGAGTGATTCCTTCCAACATTTTTGTATACCTCCTTTTCCAGCACATCTCAGTCCCAGAAGCAAACCCCAGCTCTGGGCCCTACCTCTGAAAAGCTGCCACAAACATGTACTCTATCATTCCTAATTTGCTTCGGCCTATGTCACCCCAGTGTTATTTCAGATACCTACTAGTTGTCTGTGAGCTGTACTAACTGAACACTCGAGGTGTATGAAGCACTTTGATGCTGAAGAGTTCAAGGGGTTATTCGGAGAACTTTTTAAAGAAAGTGAACTTTCTTCAACAATACGCACACACCCAACCTGTAGAGTTACAGGGGTCATGAGGAAAATATAAGACATTTCGTTAAGAAACCTCTTATCCTGGTAGTGAATTCTCAAGTGCTTCAGCCTCTGACCTGGAAGCAAATCCTCTGTGCCTTCCAAGGAAATGAGTCTGACGGTTTTATCCATGTTCCAGTTTGCACCCAATCTGGAGAATCAATATCTGTTCTCCTTTCCCTTTTGACTATGAGCCAGAAATGGGACAGGGAATGTGTCCTACCAGATTATCCTGCATCTACCCTAGGGCTTGACAAGCAGAAAAAACTTAACAAAAACCCCAATTATGTTATTATTATCACAAAACTTACTATAAGAATACAGGAGGAAAAAAAAGAACAAACCTGGGTGACATTCATGACTGAAGATTAACAAGGCAGAGGATGCCCAATTCCACCTAGAATGACAAAGCTATTTTTTTCATAGTATTTGTTAAGTGCTTACTTTGGGCCAGGCACTCTACTAAGCACTGGGGTAAAAACAAACGGTCCACTTCCCACGTGGGACTCACCGTCAATCCCCACTTTACAGATGAGGGGACTGAGGCACAGGGCAGTGAAGTACCTTGCCCAACGTCACACGGCAGACAAGTGGCATCCAGGTCCTTCTGATACCCAGGCTCTATCCACTAGGCCAGCTGCTTCCTTAAGACCGAGAATTTTCACTCCATCAGACCGGGAGTGGAGGAAGAGGGCAGCCATTTTAAGACATCCAGGAACATGAGCCTTTTTGAGATCAGAATAGAGCCAGAGATGAGAGATATCTACCTCACTAAATCCCTGTGAGGATGAATACTTTCTCCCAGGTGACTTTTTACTTTACAGAGGTAATCTGTGCACAGCAAATTGCATCCGGATGCATCAGGTGACAGCTTAATGCCTGTCTTCAAGCAGTCACTCCCCCAATAAACTCTCCCATAGCTTGTGCTCCAGGGATAACCTATAAGAAGTGAATTTGAAAAAGGCCAAAACATTCACGGCTTGTGACTTCGAAAGGTCTGCTGTGACGGGGTTTTTTCTCTACCCAAGAGTAAGGCTATTAACCCTGGATTCTCTCTAAAACGTCAGTTAATTACATTCAAACAATTCATCCTTAATTCAGATCGAATTGTGTCCAACTCCACTCTTAGTCTCTCTCATTTCTAAATGGTTTTTTTCCTAGGAGCTCAGAGGATGCACGGGGCAGGGTTCTCACTTGGGGAGGGGATGGAGTCTTTAATCAGCCCCACCTGAATGCCGTTAAAACCTTCAGTCCCTGTCCTTCTGCTCAGTCTAGTTTTGGCTCTTTAGAAAAGTTCCTTCTGCCCGTGAGCACTGGTCTCACAAGAAAAGCCTTTCCACTTCCACATCAAAAAGAACCTCTGTGCTATCGCCTTTAAAGCACTCTACCTTGCCTCTCTGCTCTCCTGCTCCAACCCAGCCCGTACACTTGGGTCAGGTGCCCTGGATCCTGGCCCGGCCTTAGCCTTAGCTCCTCTAGCATTCAAGGGCTGGGCGGGTATTCACCACCACGGGGCAGGTCTTTTTAGACGCTCTGAACCTCAGTTTCTTCATCTGTAAAATGGCAGGTCAGTCAGCCAGAGACCTGACAAATGGCCCGTGAATCCTAGAAAGAGATCTACCAAGTTCATTCCTTTCCCAACCCAAACTGGATTAAGGTATTTATTGAGTACTTGCTAGGGGCGAAGCACTGAGGCAAGTACAAGGTGAGACATTGGTTCCTGCTCTACAGTAGTATGAATAGCGGTGCTTACTGAGTGCCTACATGGTGCAGTGTACTATACTCTTCAGTCATATTTATTGAGCACTTACTGTATGCGGAGCACTGTACTAAGCACTTGGGAGAGTACAATATAACAATTAACAGACACAGTCCCTGTCCACAACGAGCTCACAGTCTAGAGACGATTCAGAGAACTAGGTGCTATGGAAGTACAGAGTATCAGTGACCTCTTCTTTACCCAGAAGGAGTTTACATATTTATTTTTATTTTGTAACCCCCTGAAGGTCAAGAATGGCATCTGATTCCAACCAGACTATCTTTCCCCAGAGGTTAGTACAGTGCTCTTTATGAATACGACTACTAGTACATTCTTACAGGAGAAAAACATCTAGAGGGGTCACAATAAATTGAGCAGACATAACTCACAGAACTCACCATCTGTGCTGTAGCGGGAACAAATATCTTGTTACCAGCGTACAAAGGAAGAAACTGAGGCTCAGCGAGTTTAATTGGCTGATCACCAGCAGCCCAGTGGCAGAGCTGGATATTAGATCCTGAGTGATCCGACTCCCAGACCGGTGCTCTTTCCCTTCTAATCCCAGCTCCGCCACTAGTCTGCTGTGTGACCTTGGGCAAGTCACTTTATTTCTCTGTGCCTCTGTAAAATGGGAATTAAGACTGTGAGCCCCACGAGGGACAACCTGATTACCTTGTATCTACCCCCAGCGCTTAGGACAGTGCTTGACACGTAGTAAGAAGCAGCGTGGCTCAGTGGAAAGAGCATGGGCTTTGGAGTCAGGGCTCATGAGTTCGAATCCCAGCTCTGCCACTTGTCGGCTGTGTGACTGTGGGCAAGTCACTTAACTTCTCTGTGCCTCAGTTCCCTCATCTGTACAATGGGGATGAAGACTGTGAGCCCCATGTGGGACAACCTGATTCCCCTATGTCTACCCCAGCGCTTAGAACAGTGCTCGGCATATAGTAGGCGCTTAACAAATACCAACATTATTATTATTAAGTGCTTAACAAATATCATTATTATTATTATTAGGCCACACTGTATCCCCGTAGGGAGTGATCTGACCCACTAACCCACTGAATCTTCATGCCAGGATGCGCATCTCCAGGTGCCAAGTCCAGGGAACTGGTAGGATCATATCCTGCCCTAAGACTGAGAACAAATTTGACTTTCCCCTCTTAGATTGGATCAGACTTGAAGCCTGTTGTCCTTTCTCCCAAGTCAATTACATCCCCAAGGCAGCTTGACTTTGATCATGTAAGAAACGGATCCATGTAAAATCCATTAGCTTTTTAATCGCACAGAGATTGCCCTCCTCTTGCTGCTTGTCTGCAGGGTATCATTTAGGACCGGGTTTCTTTGGGGCCAGAGCAATGGGCCTAAAAATTGGCCTGTCTGTGTCCCTCCGGCTCTCTCTCCTTGTCTCCAGGCATGGTTGTTCCCAACCCTCCTTCTTGGCTGGCCAGAAGCTAAAAATAGAGTTCTTTTAGGGCTCTTGAAAAAATTCAACATGGTAGTAGGTTGACTTTAATAAGTCAGTGATATTTATTGAGCCCTGTACATAGAAATATAAGACGAGAGAAGATGAGAGAATTTAGACGAGCAAAATTAGACGAGAAATGTTAGATGAGAAACGTGGTCTCTGCTCATTAAGGAGTTTGCTAACTTCTCTGCAATATGCAGCTTTGACCAGACTTCATGAGTTCAGGGTCTAGTTTTGATCATTCTACTGGAGAGTCCAGAGCAGAGACAGAACCGATGAAAGAGTGGGGAAAATTGGTCCAATAAAGAAAGATTTAGAATTTAGCCTAGAAAAGGCTGACGTGATTGTGAAACAGTCTCCAAAGAGATGGAGCATTTTCTGGGAGAATTCAGAGTTATTGCTCTCCAGGTCCCAATCAATCAAATGTTTCAGGAATCAGGTATTAGGGAACTGTAGGTTCCCTGGGTTCAGGGGTCATATCTTGGGTTTCTTTTGTACCCTTCCAAGAACTTGGTACAGTGCCCTGAACAGAGAGAAACAAGGTGACTTAGTGAAAAGATCACAGGCTTGCGTTGTAAAATGAGCTCTTCCACTTACCTGCTGTGTGGCTTTGGGCAAGTCACAACCTCTCTGGGCGTCAGTTTCCTCGTTTGTAAAATGGGGATGCAATACTTGTTCTCCCTCAACTTACACCGTATGTCCCTTGAGGAACAGGGATCCTAAACTGATTACCTTGTATCTACCTCAGTACTTATATCAGTGCTTGGCAGGTAATAAGGGTTAAACAAATATCTCCATTATTATTACTGGATCAACAAGTACATAAATTGATCCACTGACCTACTGAGCATTAAGCGCTTGGGAAACTTCAGTGGAAAAACAGGATATGTTCCCTGCCTATAAGCCGTTTACAATCTAATGGGGGAAGCAGACATCAAGATATCTATCAGCTGTGGAATCAGAATCGACTGTATTTACTGAGTGCTTACGGTGTGCAGAGCACTGTATCATGCGCTTGGGAGAGTACAATATAACAGAGTGGTAAGACACATTCCCTACCCACAACAAGCTTACAGTCGAGAGAATAAATTGAATGCTCAGTTGGATATACATATATCCCAAAAGGCCAAACAAAGCTAGGTTGGTTAAAACAAGCGATTTTGACTGAATATAAAGCAGGGTTAACTTCTTTGGGTACATGGAGATTCCACAGTGAAAGGGGCCTCCAAGGAGATTAGAATCTCCATCTCTGAGGAAAGACAGGATGTCCATCTCTCCTAATTAGCTTCATTTTTCACTTACCTGGAGACAGAAGGGCCCAGCTGCTGAATCAAGATCCTCTGAGCTTTAAGATTCTACATATTGCCACTATCACGGTAGTTACAGCCTAACACAAAGCAGTTCTTTTGCTCTCTTTCTTTGTTTCTCTTTGTTTCTCTCTTCCTCTCCCTGAATGGCTTCAATTCTAGAGTTCCTGCTTTAGGAGACCAGGTCTTACTGACTCTTCAGGACCAATCATTTAGGAGCAAATGGTTTGCTGAGGTGGAGCCTACTCCTTCTCTGGATATTTTAATAGGGATATTCTACTATTCGGGAAAAATGCAGCAATGGAATGAAATTTCCAAAGTGAGATGTCACTGAAGAGTTGAGAGGAGCATGCAGAAACTTAAAAACCTGCCAGAATGAAAGGTAATCTTTAAATGCAGGTTAGATGGGTTTTTCCTCTGGCTCATGAAAAGTATATAATGTAGATCTTAACCCACGTATACCTTTCCCTGGGTACAACTTGGCCTCTAATTGCTGCAGTGTCTTCGATGACCAGCAATCCCCGCCGTGACTCAGAGACAAAGTAAAATACGAGAAAGGTAAAATCTCATTGATTCTGGTGCATAATTCATAAAGCTGGCATATTAAAGATCTAGTTCTTGAATTCCAGCCATATGAAATATTCAAAGGAGGCTAAATATATTTCCAGGTATTATTTGCCTTGGAACGTCAGGCCTCCGGGGACCTTTTCTGGTGAGACTCCGGCTACGCTCAGCTGCTCTTTGATGTCCGCCTGCCGCCACGACGCTGCCACGCCATGCCGGGAGTAGACCTCGGCCGGTGACGATGATGCTTATGAAAGGAGCGGTTGTATTCTTTAAACACTTACTCTGAATCGAGCACTGGGGTAGATGGGAGGGAATCAGATTGGACGCGGTCCCTGTTCCACATGAGGTTCACTGTCCAAATGGGAGGGTGAACCAGTATTTATCCCCATTTAGCAGAGGAGGAAACTGAGGCCCAGAGAACTTAACTGACTTTCCCAAGGTCACGTAGGAGGCAACTGGAAGAGCAGGGCTTAGAAGCCAGGTTCTCTGACTCCCAGGTCCGTGCTGTTGCTACTAGACCATACTGTTTCCCCCTACTGCGTTAACCCCAAAAGGGGTCATGGCTGGAATCCTTAATAGAAGTGAGAGATACTCTATCACTCACCCACCTGTTGAGGAAGCTATACCTCCCCCACCAATTTCCATCCACTCTTTGGTCATGTCCCTATTCATTCAACTCACTTTCTCCCATCCATTCATTTACTCCCACTAACTCTTTCTTCTGTTCTAAACCTTTGGTTTCTCTCCTGGCTTTCGCCTCCCCTTCTCCTTCTAGTTTTCTCATTTCTCCTTGCTCGGTTCTTGTCCTGATAGAGTATTTTGCCTTCCCTTTTGTTCCCCACATCTTCTTCTCCATCTTATCTTTTCCTCATCTGCTCTACCCTGGACCCCATCTCCTTTCACATCCTTACCCTCGCTTCCTCCTCTCTCCGTTATATCCCTCCCCCCGCCTCTCCTTTTTCCGCTGATGGCAGAATCTTGGAGCTGGCACTCCATGGGCACTTTGCAGGCCAGCTCTGTCTCTCCTCCTCATATGACCAGTTTAGGGGTCCTTTTCAAAGGAGCTCTACTGTTCTCTGGGCTGGGGGGAGGTATTGGTGCTGACGCAGAGGACGAGGCTACCGTAGTATCCCGGGTCTTGCTTGTGAGCCGCCAAGCCGGCTCTATTCCGGTGTTCCCCGGACTGATTATGGCAGGGGTGGGCCCAGGGCCTCCCAACCAGATCACATAGAGGAGCATGGGGACTACACCACTCCCCTCACTGTGGATGCCTAACACCCCAAACCATTCTCTGGAAGAAATGGCACAGCAGATGTCAAATCAGGTAGCAAATTCATTGAATTCATTCATTCAATAGTATTTATTGAGCGCTTACTATGTGCAGAGCACTGTCCTAAGCGCTTGGAATGAACAAGTCGGCAACAGACAGAGTCAGTCCCTGCCATCTGACGGGCTTGCAGTCTAATCGACGGGCTTACAGTCTAATCGAGGTAGATACAAGAAAAACAGGTTGGCAGAGTCCCTGCCCACTCGGGGCTCACATTCTAAGAATGGAGAACAGGTCTTGAATCCCCATTTTACAGATGAGGAAACTAAGGCACAGAGAAGTTATGTGATTTGTGCTCTATCCCCTGCATACACTATCTAGTCACCTGAGTGAGCGGAGAAGCAGTGTAGCCTACTGGAAATAGCCCAGGCCTGTGACTTGGGTTCTAATCCCAGTTCTGTCACTTTCCTGCTGTATGACCTTGTGCAAGTCACTTCACCGTGTCTGTTTCCTCATCTGTTGAATGGGGAGTCAATACCTGCTCTCCCTCTCCTTTAGACTGTTGAACCTGGTTATCTGGTATTTACTCCAGCACTTCCTAAGCCCTTAAATACATTAAGTAGCATTATTACATTCCCTTTTACAGATGGGAATACTGAGGCTCGGAAAGACTGCAGTTCCAGTCACACAGAAGGTCGGGAGAGAGCCTGGATAAGAACCGAGAACCCTGACTCTCATTCCTGTGCCCTTCCCATTAGGACAATCGCATACTTGCCTCTCTCCAATCTTCTCTTCTCCTTTATGGGCCTCGTATGAACTCTGAATTCCAGATCAGCTATCCACAAAAAAGGTGCTACACGTACAGATCCCATAATGCTTTTCCGCAGGTCCCAAATGCCTCTCTGTCCATTCCTTTTTCCACAGAAAATGTGGCAGCTGAATCTTTTGAGCCACCCAAAGGTTTCAATTTCTTTCTAGTAACAGGTTTTTTTTTTTGAGTCCTTTATGTATAAGAATTATGGATAAACTCCCTCCGTTCTTCAAGCCCTTCTGCAAGCATTCAGTTAGGTGTGAGTCATTTTTGGCAGCAGAGCGATAGCTTAGTCAAGATTAACAAGTGGCACCTGATTTATCCCAAATCTGTTTCTTTCTTCCCTCTCCAGGGGGATCTCAGGTCGTATTAAAATGTGATCTGGAAAAGCACCGCTGGTGAAAGTCTTCGCTTGGATTTCCTGGGCTGATTATTCAAAGGGCCTTCCTCCTCACACAGGATATCGTTTGGCCCCTTTCTCATGTTCGGAAGATGTGAAAAGTCATTTAACCATTTTTTCGTCTTCGTGTTTATTGGGTAGTGAAACGGAAGAAGATCTGTGGCCAGAAGGAGAGTGAGGGCCTCCCTTCAATTGGCTGAGGCAGACAAGGTGGGGGTGGATCACTAAACTCCTCCACTGGATTGTAAGACCTTGAGGGTAGGAATTATGTCTACACTCTACTGTAGTCTCTCAAGGGCTTAGTAGTGTTCGGCGCGTAGTAAGCACTCATGAAATACCAGAGATTGGTCGACTGGGCCCCTGAGAAGTCTCCCTCTGAAACATTCCCATTCTTGCCGCCCAGGAACGACTCTTTCACAGCTGAAGGCATGGATCCACCAAGTCTGCCTTTCAGACTTTGTTTACCAAATGACCTTACTGGAGGTCTTACTGCTCAGTGGGTGTTTCCCTTCTGAGACAGACACACGCAAAACTATGGTCTCAAGCCCCCAGGTAATCTATTCTCAATTATCTTTGAAAGGCTGGCCTGGGTATTGCTACTTTAAATACATCCCCTGAAAATCCTGGGACATTCATTTCTCTGATAATTAAGACAAACAAGGTCCACTTTATATAACAAATGTCTGCTTTCAGCCATAGCGTTACAGCGTTTTATACCACCCCAGCTCTCCTTTCCAATACCTCCTGGTCTGCTGGGGAAATGTTCCGAACTTTGATTTTTGTGAAGTCATCGAACTTCTCTGAATCTCAGTTTCCTTATCTGTAAAAGGGGAATTGATCGCCTGTCCTCTCTTCTGCCATTCTTTTAGATGGGCCTGACAAGTCCTTTTCCCCATAAACCCACTCACTCATTCTATATCTCCATACCTTATTTATATTAATGTCTGGGCCCCCCCGAATCTAGACTGTAAGCTTGTTGTAGGCAGAGAATGTTATCTATTGTTGTATCATACTCTCCCAGGTGCTTAGTACAATGTTCTACCCACAGTAAGCGCTCAATAAATATGACTGAATGATTGAGGGACATGTCTGGCAGGGAGAGTCTACCCAGGGTTTCGTCTAACATTCATCAGGTCCAGTCACCCTTAGATGATTTGGTTCTGACCTCTCAAGAAAACTGTTTTTATTTTTAAATTGAAGCTCAGAGGAGCCGTCTTAATAAATGGACCCAGGCAATTGGCAATGAGCTAGTCAGCAAAATGGGAAACGTAGAAATCTTTGTTTTGCAGTAAGCGCTACCCCGTGTCCCGTTTCTGGTGATTGCAGAACCGTTTCAGCAGCAGCTCCGCCAAACAGCCCTTTAGAGTCACTAATAAATGCACAAGATGAACAGCATTTTAATAAGCCCCCCTTTTCTTTATTATTATAAGAGCTCAGCGAGTATAAATTTCCTAGATTGTTGTGAATAATAAATGAAACCGAACACCAGTCCTGGCACCGGCAGGTGGAAAAGGAAAACTAACTCATAATAAATAACTGCAAGAATAAATCCATTCAAAAGGTAAACAAACCCAGAAATAAAAACCTCCCCGCTCCCGGTTCCCTTCTCTCCCATCGAGTGAAGCGGGATAGCTACGAGAGCCTGATTCCAAGAGAGATGCATTTCCCAGCCAAAAACACTCCGTGGGTGGAGAATCTCAGGGAAGATGAGAGGGATGGAGGATGGATGAAATGGGACGTGGACCCTTGCCAGGGACAAGGAGGAAGAAGGACACTGGGGGGGGGGGGGGACAAAAGTCAGAGGGCGAATGGAAGCTCAGATGGGGAGGAGGGAAGAGAGTAGTCAGGGGATGGTTCATGGCGAATTACCAATTATCTTTCTTGCAGACTCAACCCACTCGATTTGGGGCAGCTCTGGATGGGGCCAGAGTTGAAACATCAAGTCGGATGACAACTATTTTAAGCACAAGGTAATCAAGGTTGGACACAGTCCCTGTCCCGCATGGGACTCACAGTCTTAATCCCCATTTTCCAGGTGAGGTAACTGAGCCACAGAGAAATGAAGTGACTTGTCCAAGATCACACAACAGACAAGTGGCAGAGCTTAGAACCTCAAGCCCATGCTCTTTCCGTTAGGCCCCGCTGCTTCCCAAAGCCTGGAATGTGGTTTCCTACTTCCTCCCCATCTGCCTTGACTTACCCCTCAAAACTTAATCGGTGGCATTTATTGGCTACTTCCTATATACAGAGCACTGTACTAAGTGTTCGGGAGAATTCAAGAGAAGCAAAAGATAGGATCCTGCCCTCAAGAGGTTGACAGTCATATGGTACTTTCCACTCTGAACTGCTGGGTCCTGACACCACTCAGGATCTTGAGCCAGGGAGTGGCGAGGGGGCAATGGGTAGATGATCTCCAGACCATCTCTCCAGATTCTACTAATCTGATCCCCCTCTTCAGAGTCCTGATTTATGTTAGATATTGAGAGTTAGATCACTGCTCTCCCTAGAGTTCTCACGCTGGAGGGAGAGGAACAGGAGAAATAATACTAAAAGTGGTATTTGTTAAGCTTTTATTGGGTGCCGGGGAAAGATACAGATAATCACATCCAGCAGTCCCTGTCTTACCCGGGACTTCAGTCTGTGTAGGAGAGAGGAGAGGTATTGAATCCCCATTTTCTAGATAAGGAAACTGAGGTCTAGATAAGTTGTGACTTGCCCCAAATCACTCAGCAAACAGGTGGCGGAGCTGGGATAAGAACTAGCAATGCTCTTTCTACGCAGAATTCCGTGTCCTCTTCTCAGAAGGGATTTTGTTTTTTCCCTTGAAAGTTCCGGCGGCTTCTTGGAACTAAGCGGCGAGGTGAGTGAGAGGTCCTCGTTATTTCAAATGGGGCTTGACAGCACCTAACAAAGAGCATAAAACCCAGAGATGTTCGCAGGCAATCACACCCGAGCAGTTAAAACAAAGCTGAGAACTCAATTACAACCCATTACTGCCGGAGACGTCTCTCGATCTCTCCGTGTCCCTTGGCTTGAGGAACAAGCGAAAGAAAGAAAGGGTTACTCATTTCGATCGTGGCTCTCCAGCTCCTGGGAGCCATTTAACAAGACCGAGTCTGAGGAAGGTCAAAAATCAACGCCCCTCCCCACACACCCATCATCCTGAAAGAGGGAGTCAAGTGAATTCTGCCGACATCAAAGTTGCTAAAAAAAACACGGACAATTGTGTTGCAATACCACAAAACAGATATTTGAGCAAAAGTACATTTGAGAAAAAGCAGGGGCCAAGAATGTGTGCATATCTTCCATTGCTTGACCACACGTGCTGCATGAAAATGTGTATCGCTACATCAGTGGAGGGAATTTTCCTATAAAATAGATTTGTATTCGATCTCGGTTTTTGACCATTAACTGCCACGTCTCTGGCTACTTCTGTTTGGTCTGAGTTAAGGAGAGCTCTTTTCGTCCCTCCCAAGGAAGATTAGCAGTTGAGCAGATCTGTCCAGTCATATCAAGCATAAGCACAAAAGGCCCTGTGCATAAAAGGAGCAGCGTGGCTCAGTGGAAAGAGCACGGGCTTTGGAGTCCGAGGTTATGAGTTCGAATCCCAGCTCTGCCACTCGCCGGCTGGGTGACTGTGGGCAAGTCACTTCACTTCTCTGGGCCTCAGTGACCTCATCTGTAAAATGGGGATAAAGACTGTGAGCCCCATGTGGGACAACCTGATTCCCCTATGTCTACCCCAGCGCTTAGAAGAGTGCTCTGCACATAGTAAGCGCTTAACAAATACCAACATTATTATTATTATTATTAAAACATGCCCAACCCATAGTGGCCCAGTGGAAAGAGTACGTGCCTGGGAGACGGGGACGTGGGTTCGAATCTTCATTCATTTATATTAACGTCTGCCTCCTCCTCTAGACTGTAAGCTCGTCGTGGGCAGGGAATGTGTCCGTTACAGTTTACTCTCCCAAACACTTAGTACAGTGCTCTGCACACACTAAGTTCTCAATAAATGCAATTGACTTACATTTGCCCACTGTGTGACCTTGGGCAAGTCAACCTCTCGGTGCCACAGTGTCCTCATCAGGAAAATGATAATTAAATCTGTTCCCCCTCCTCCTCAGCATGTGAGTCCCAAATTAGAGTCTGTCTGACCTGATCATCTTATATCTATCCTAGGGCTTGGAACAGTGTTAGGCTCATATTAAATGTTTAACAATTACCCCAATTCTTATTTCCCTATTGTACAGATGGGGATACTGAGGCACAGAAAGATTAAGTATCAACATGAGGCCTAGAAAACGAGGCCAGTGCAGTCTCTAGCCTTTAGAGAGTGCGCTCAGGGCTCTCCGTTAGCCAATAAGGAAGATGGTAGGGCTATCAGGGTGGGGCTACCAGGAGTCGCACGGTGCAGTGGATAAAGCATGGGACTGGGAGTCAGAAGATCATGGGTTCTAATCCCTGCTCTGCCCCTTGTCTGCTGTGTGACCTTGGGCGAGTCACTTCACTTCTCTGTGCCTCGGTTATCTGTGTAAAATGGGGTTGAAATTGTGAGCCCCACGTGGGACAGGGACCGTGTCCAACCCGATTTGCTTGTAACCACCCCAACAATGCCTGATGCTTAGTAAGCACTTAAATACCACAATGATGAATATTCCTACCAAGTGAGGGAGACTAAGACTAAATGTCTGCACTTCAGATCACCAGCTCCCTTGACTATCAGTTGCTGGATGGGGCTTCGTTTTCCCCTATGAACTGATAACCAGGGAGGCCTGGAGTGAACAGCGATGTACAGGATTGAAAAAGGAAGGTGAGAACAAGGCTGAACTTGGAAAATTCCTTGTTGGCATTGCACACAAAATCCTCGTGCCATAGAAGCAGCAGGATGGATTTCATTTCTATTTCACCATCCCCACTGGTTTGGTCTCAGGGCTCAACTGGGCTCGCTTCAAAGATATTTCAGCATTATTAGACGGTATTTGAAAATGAGAAACAGCATGGCCTAGTGGAAAGAGCACAGGTCTGGGAGTCAGAGAACTGGGTTCTAATCCCAGCTCCATCACTTGTCTGTATTTTGGCCTTGGGCACATTGTTTCGTTTTGTTGTCTATCTCCCCCTTCTAGACTGTGAGCCCGTTGTTGGGTAGGGTTTGTCTCTATTGCCAAATTGTACTTTCCAAGCACTTAGAGCAGTGCTCTGCACACAGTAAGCGCTCAATAAACGTGATTGAATGAACTTCTCTGTGCCTCAGTTCCTCCTCTGCACAGTGGAGATTCGATACCTGTTCTCCCTCCTTCCTAGACTGAGAGCCCCATGTGGGAAATGATTATCTTGTATCTCCCCCATTATTCAAATCAGCGCTTGCTACAAAAGTGCTTAACAAAGACCACCGTATTATTAAAATCTATAAATGCAGTGTGTGTTACTGTGCTTTACAAGACAAGAGCCTATGTATGTGTGTGTCTTTGCACAAACATTGTTCAATCTGGGGGATGCCTAGAGCTGCAAAATCATTCTATGCTGTAGATCTATCCAAACTGCCACGGCATTGCACTGATGGTCCTAAAACACTGCATCCCACCCCACTGCACGAGCGAATAATGAAGAAAACCCCGACATATATTTTACTGACAGTCACAGGCCGGCATTGAGAACACTGAGCCTTTTACTGCATCACAATACCAACACTCGAGTTTAGGTGGTGGTAAGACTTCTCTGTTCTAAACTCCTGTTTACAGTCATTTATAACCTGCTCAATACATTGCTTACTTGAGCTGAAATTTCTTGCATTTGGTCTCAAGCCAGGAGTTAATTGTTTTGGATGGTTTTATAAGAGAAAAAAACCAGTCGTTTCCACATATTCTGCAATGGGTGGTGGAGTACAGCAATTTTTTACCACTTATATTTTATATATTTTTTTCGTAAGGGGGGAGGCAAGAAAGGAGAGGAAGTGGGCCATCTGGGTATTGTTTAGCCTAAATCTAATTTATTATTTATTTCTAACAGCTCGGTGATATGAGTCACTATTAGGGAGAAAAAAGAAAGCGGCAGAGAAAGTGGAAAGTAAAACTGGTTCAAGGAAAGAAAGCAACTTGGCCTCTTATGGCCTAAATAATAATATTTGTCCCTCACTTCTTTTGGGAAAGGCCACTCCTTTACCATCCCCTCCCCTCACCCTGTTGTCTCTGACACGACCATGGTGCAGTGGAAAGAGAACAGGTCTGGGAGTCAGAAGGTCATGAGTTCTAATCCCAGCTCTACTCGTCTGCTGTGTGACTTTAGGCAAGTCACTTCACTTCTCTGGGCCTCAGTGACCTCATCTGTAAATTGAGGATTAATAGTAATAATGTTGGTATTTGTTAAGTGCTTACTATGTGCAGAGCACTGTTCTAAGCGCTGGGGTAGATACAGGGTAATCAGGTCCGTCCCACGTGAGGCTCCCAGTCAATCCCCATTTTACAGATGAGGTCACTGAGGCACAGAGAAGTGAAGTCACTTGCCCACAGTCACACAGCTGACAGGTACAGAGACGGGATTGAGACTGAGCCCCACATGGAACAGGGACGGTGCCCCAGCTGATTTCCTTGCATCCACCCCAGGACTTAATACAGTGCGTGGCACATAGTAAGCACTTAAATACCATAATTATGACTGTTACTGTCCTTTTAGCAGAGAGGGCAGGCCAAGAGGCAGTGGCTTCGGGGAAGAGGGGTGCAAATAATTAGTCCCCTCTCGGTGTGGCTCCACAAAGCCCTAGAAAATGTTTCCTTCACATGATACTAGTCTAAGATCTCACAGTCAGGAGTGCTTAGTATATTGCCCTGGACTCAGGAAGTGCTCAGTAAATACCACTGATGGGTTGAGTAGAGCATGAGAAACGATCGCTCCACTGACTTCTTTGCCTCGTAGTCCAGGGAGTGGAAAGAAATGGCCATGCTTTCCAACTCTGGGCTTGACTAACCCCGAGCATTGTTTATTATGAATCAATACTATTTACCGAGCGCTTACTGTATGCAGAGTCTTGTACTAAGCCCTTGGGAGAGTACAACAGAGTTGGTTGACAATCTCTGGCCACAGTGAGCTTACAGTCAAGAGGGGGAGATAGACATTAACATAAATAAATAACAGATATGTACCTAAATGTCCATAGGTACATTAATGACGTTGGTATTTGTTAAGCGCTTACTATGGGCAGAGCAGTGTTCTAAGCGCTGGGGTAGAGACAGGGTCATCAGGTTGTCCCACGTGAGGCTCACAGTCAATCCCCATTTTACAGATGAGGGAACTGAGGCACAGAGAAGTTAAGTGGCTTGCCCACAGTCACACAGCTGACAAGTGGCAGACCCGGTATTCGAACCCATGACCTCTGATTCAGAAGCAGCATGGCCTAAGTGGATAACATGGGGCTGGGACCCTCAGAATGACTAATTTGGGCTCTGCCATTTGCTGTGTAACCCAGGGCAAGACATTTCTCTGGGCCTCAGTTCCCCCATCTATAAAATGGGGATTGAGACTGTGAGGCCCATGTGGACACGGACTGTGTCCAACCTGCTTACCTTCTATATGCCCAGATGCTTATTAGAGTGCCCTGGCATGTAGTAAGCTCTTAAAAACCACAAAAAAAGTGTCGGGGGTTAAGTGTGGGGTGAACACTAAGGGTACAGATCCAAGTGTACAGGCAACGCAGAAGGAAGAGGGAGTTGGGGGAAAGAGGGCTTCAAAAAAAAAAAAAAAATGGTATTTTTTTTTTTTTAAGTGCTCACTACGTGTTAAACACTGTTCTAAATCCTGGGATAGATACAAGGTTATCCGGTCAGACGCAATCCCTGTCCCATATGGGGTTCACAGTACAAGTTCACATCTGCCAAACTAACTCTCTTCCTCTCTTCAAAGCCCTAGTGAGAGTTCACCTCCTCCAGGAGGCCTTCCCAGACTGAGCTTTCCCTTTCCCTCTGCTCTTCCTCCCTTCCCCATTCCCCCTACTCCCTCCGCTCTACTCCCTTCCCCTCCCCATGGCACTTGTGTATAGTTGTATATATTATTTATGACAGCGTGGCTCAGTGGAAAGAGCCTGGGCTTCGGAGTCAGAGGTCATGGGTTCGATTCCCGGCTCTGCCACTTGTCAGCTGTGTGACTGTGGGCAAGTCACTTCACTTCTCTGTGCCTCAGTTACCTTATCTGGAAAATGGGGATTAACTGTGAGCCTCACGTGGGACAATCTGATTACCCTGTATCTCCCCCAGCGCTTAGAACAGTGCTCTGCGCATAGTAAGCGCTGAACAAATACCAACATTATCATCTTATTAGTGATGTGTATAGACCTAGGATTCTATTTATTTTGCTGGTATTGATGTCTACTTGTTTTGTTTCGCTGTCTCCCCCTTTTAGACTGTGAGCCCGTTGTTGGGCAGGGATCGTCTCCATCTGTTGCCGAACTGTACATTCCAAATGCTCAGTACAGTGCTCTGCACACAGTAAGCGCTCAATAAATACGATTGAATGAATGAATGGAAGGGAGAACAGCTATGGAGCCCCCATTTAGCAGCTGAGGCAACAGGTTTATAATCAGGAAAGTCCTCTTGGAGATGTGATCGAGATGAGGCTTGAAGGCTCTTATTAGGTAAGAAACGCTGCACTAAGGATCCGACCCAATCACACGATTTAAGAGGTAGGAAAAGCAGGCATCTCATCCCAGCTTCACGGTGAAGAAGATGAGGTTTGGAAAAGTTAAGCGACCTAATAAATTCATCCAGAAGGCCAGTGGCTGAGTGAAAGAGAGAGCTCAGCTAAATCAGGGTCGCGTACTTTCCACTAGGCTCCACTGCTAGTTCATTTCACTGGTAGAAGGCAAGTGCTCTGGCGGACAGCAGCCGTGGCGGACCGTCCCCGCCACCGACGGCAGGAAAAATCACACCGCGCTGGAGTCGGCGTGAGGTGATCGGGGTCAGGTCGACGGCCAGAGAACTGAGCCTCCGGCAGCCACAGAGCCGGATCGAGCTCATACGGAGCTTTCTGTGAGCAACAGCTGGAAGGGAGTGAATTTCATTTCCTCAAACCACCCCGAAGGGCTTGGGAAGACTTCGTGCCAGAGAACATCAAAGGTTTCCCACTACATTCCCCAGAGGCGGTCTGGGACCGAAGGGAGAGGCGGGAAACTGTAGAGAACAGAAAAGCCGGCCACGGAGTTCCTCTCAGTGGATCCATCAGTCACCAAAACCACAACGAAGTGACACGGTTCGGCGTTACGCCTGTCCTGGGAAGATAGTTTGCCTCGAGCGCTCACTATTAATTCTATCCCAAGGTTTATGCAAGATGAGAACTGGGTTGGGACTATGATCACCTCAAGAAGAGCCCAGTTTTGGATGAAAACCTCACCTCATCTTTCTTAGTCCCCTGGGAACCCTGGGGAAAAACAGCAAGTTGACAGAGAAGACAGGCGTAGCTCCGATCTAGAAGAAGCGCGGCTCAGTGGAAAGAGCGCGGGCTTGGGAGTCAGAGGTCACGGGTTCTTATCCCGGCTCCGCCGCTAGTCAGCTGTGTGACCTTGGGCAAGTCACTTAACTTCTCTGTGCCTCAGTTACCTCATCTGTCAAATGGGGATTAAAATAAAAACCCGTGAGCCCCACGTGGGACAACCTGATCACCTTGTATCCCCCCAGCGCTTAGAACAGTGCTTTGCACATAGTCAGCGCTTAACAAATGCCACAATTATTATTAAGTAGACATTGGAAAGGGAAAAAGAAGTGCCTTTGGCATAGGGCAAGCCCCCGGTTTTCCTATGAACATAACCATGGCGTTTATCCTGTGCTTACTGTTTGCTAAGCACTGGGTTGGACAGACTTATAGAAGCAGCATGGCTCGGTGGAAAGAGCCCGGGCTTGGGAGGCAGAGGTCACGGGTTCAAATCCCGGCTCTGCCACTTGTCAGCTGGGTGACTGTGGGCAAGTCACTTCACTTCTCTGTGCCTCAGTTCCCTCATCTATAAAATGGGGATTAACTGTGAGCCTCATGTGGGATGATCTGATTACCCTGTACCTACCCCGGCGCTTAGAACAGTGCTCTGCACATAGTAAGTGCTTAACAAATACCAACATTCATTACAGAAAGGTCAGATTGGACCCAATCTCTATTATACAGAGGGCTTAGTCTGTCATCCCATTTTACAGATAAGGAATTGAGGCCCAGAAAAATTAAGTGACCTGCCCCCTCTGCTTCTTGTAGGCAGGGAATTTGTCTGCCAACTCCACTCTACTCTCCCAAGCATCTAGTACATTCCTCTGCACAGTGTGAGCTCTCAAATACCACTGACTGCCCAAGGCCAGTGGTCAAACAGGGACTCAAGTCTACATCTAGTGACTGCCCATACCTTATGGTAGAAATGATCCTGGTCCTCGCCTCGCTTGTTAGCTCTCTCACACTGGCATCCATTTTGTGCTGGGATGTGCTGGAAGAAGCAGCATGGCTCAATGGAAAGAGCCCGGACTTGGGAGTCAGAGATCATGGGTTCGAATTGCGGCTCTGCCACTTGTCAGCTGTGTGACTGTGGGCAAGTCACTTCACTTCTGTGGGCCTCAGTTCCCTCATCTGTAAAATGGGGATTAACCGTGAGCCTCACGTGGGACAACCTGATTACCCTGTATCTACCCCAGCGCTTAGAACAGTGCTCGGCACATAGTACGCGCTTAACAAGTACCAACGTTATTATTATTATGGATCCCTGCCCAGCAAAGCTAATCTTTCAAGTCTCGACTCTCTGGGCTACATTTCTCTATTTTGCACTGTCCCTACTTGGCTCTGCCGCTCATTCATTCTTTCTTTCCAAGGCACCCGCATTCATTAGCTGTTTCTATTAAAGTTCTGGTTGAAGGGATACTTTCATCCTAAATCCCTGCATTTTTTTTTTTTCCAACTAGCTTATGCTTCCCCAAAATAATCACTCTGCAGGCATTGACTTTTGCTGTTTGGGCCTCCACCCTAGGGTGGTTTCTTTTATTTTTCACGGAAAATTGGGGAGAAAAATCCAGTTAGTCGCATTTGAAGGACAGAAAGGTAAACGGGCAAGGATGCTAATTTTCAATGGGCCAAGATGCTTTCATATTTGTTTAAAATCTCATTCCCCCTTCTCTCTCCAGCACCTTAAGGACATTTAAAATCAGACAGAGACAAAGGAGACTAGTGGGGAGGTCACTGAGGAGATCCAGTTTTGTTTTTTTGTTTTTTAAAAAAACCAAAAGTTCTTCCAATTAAGTCTATAATCTGAGAGTAGGTCATCTTCTTTGCATTGGTCTCCACATCTGGACATATCAAGTCTCACTTTTCTACAGTGGTGCCGTGGGCAACGAGGTTACCCCAGGTACCTGAGCATGTCTAAAAAACATTTCCAAAATGAGACCGGTCAGCTCTCTAGAAATAAACTGTTGAGTTCTAATAATTGAAAAAAATCAGTGGCATTTACTGAAAACAGAGCACTGTACGATGCACTTGGGCAAAAGGCATGCGTTCTAATCCTACCTCTGCCACCTGTCTGCTGTGTGACCTTGGGCAAGGCACTTCACTTCTCTGTGCCTCAGTTCCCTCATCCGTAAAATGGGGACTGAGACCGAGCCCCACGTGGGACAGGACTGTCCCCAACCCAATTTGATTGAATGCACCCCAGTACTTAATACAGTGTCCGGCACATAGTAAGTGCTAGAATGCCATCATCATTATTATTATACATTAGAGTTAGTAGACACAATCCCAGACAAGGAGCATAAGAGTAAAAATAAAGATGATAATAATAATAAAAATAGTGGCATTTAAGTGGGGACATGTCTAACTTGTATTGCACTCTCCCTCCTGCTCAGAACAGTGCTCTGCAAACAATAACTACCACTAATTGACTGAAGTTCTCTACTATGCACCAAGGATTAGTAGATACACTACAATCAGATAAGGTACTGAAGGAAGAGCAGTTATCTCACCCCCATTTTACAGAGGAGGCTACTGAGGCACAAGAGTGACTTGCCCAAGGTCACCCAACAGACAAGTGGCCGAGCCAGGACTAGAACCCTGGTTTCCTGACAACCAGATCTGTTCTCTTTCCACTAGGCCATGCTGCTTCTTCATTTCAAATTGTTACCTTTTGCTCTTGTCCTCTGCATCCAACAGCCTAGCCTAGTGGATAGTCCATGGGCCTGGGAGTCAGAACGTCATGGGTTCTAGTCCCGGGTCTGTCCCGTATCTGCCGTGTAACTTCACTTCTCTGTACCTCACTTCCCTCATCTGTAAGATGGGGATTAAGACTGTGAGCCCCAGATGGGACAGGGACTGTGTCAACCTGATTACCTTGCATCTATACCAGTGCTTAGAACAGTGCTTAGCACACAGTAAGCGTTGGACATATACCGTAATAACATTCCAGGAACAGGTGAGTATGATTACACCCTCCTCTTCCACCCATTTTGTCTACTCTAGTCTAGCAGTCCGGTCCCTTCAGTCACTGCATTTGAATCAGCCATGATGCATCATGGCTTCACCTCAGGATCCACATATGCTTCTCTGGCCATCTCGAGCACGGCTTCCCTCCTCCCAGGTTTAGTGGATGCAACACCAGCCTGGGCGCCAGAAGCACCTGGGTTCTAATCCCAGCTCTGCCACTTGGCTCCTCTGTGACCTTAGGCAAGTCACTTCACCCCTCTATGTCTGTTTCTTCGTCTGTAAAATGGGAATTAAGTTCTGAGCCCCATCTGGGACAGGGACTGTGTCCAACCTGATTTACTTGTATCTATCCCAGCGCTTAGTACAGTATCTGTCACTTAACAAATAGTACAATTAGTATTATTCCACCCACCCTCCAAGGCCCTGCTGAAAATTCAACAGAAACACAAGAAGCACGTGTGCCATGGCTTCCTCGTGCTTTCTTCAAGGGTGCCTATAGAGTTGCAGCTAAAATCAGACCGAGGCTGCCTCCAGTTCTCTTTTTATGGTATTTGTTAAGCATTTACTATTCATTCAGTCAGATTTATTCACTCAATTGTATTTACTGAGCACTTATTGCGTGCAGAGCATTGTAGTAAGCAGTCGGGAAAGTAGCGTGGAACAGACACTTTCCCTGCCCACAGCGAGCTGAACTGTGCCCGGCACTGTACTAGATACTAGGGAAGATACAGACTAATCAGGTTGGACACAATTAATGTCCCTCATGGGCCTCATAGCTTTAATCCCCACTTTCAAAGGAGATAACTGAGGCCCAGAGAAGTGATTTTCCCAAGTTCAACAACAGAGCTGGGTTTAGCAATCAGGTCCTTCTGACTCCCAGGCCCATGCTCTATCCACTAGGCAGCACTGCATCTGTGAGCAGCGATGAGTGAGTGTGGCTCTGGACTGATTAAAACAAAAGGTTCTGGGTCAATTAATTTCTAAAAATGCAAGAAATTGGAATTACATTCTCACAGCAGCACTAAATCTGCCCCCTTGTGTTTACTCCTGAACAACCAGTTGGCGATCACGCACTCTAGGAAAGGTATCTTACACACATCCTGTCCCCTTCGGCTTTTAATGGGCAAATGCTTGGAGTCTCCTCCACTCCCTAGGTAAAAAAATGCAGTCAGACCTTGGGATTGTCGTCATCAGTGGTATTTACTGAGTACTTATGTGCAGAGACCCGTTCTGAGAACTTGGAAGAGTAGGACAGAATGGGCCGACAAGTTCCCCGTCCACAACGAACTTACAGTCTCGAGGAGATCCAGGAAGGGGAGTGGAAGGCCTTGCCTCAGGACAAGGATGTTCAGGGATCACCAGCTATTCAGAAAAATCATCATCAGATGGAACTGTTTCTAAGCGCTTAAATACGACCGAATGAATGGAAAATGGGGGTTAAGATTGTGAGCTCCATGTGAGACATGGAATGTGTCCAACCTGATTAGCTTCTATCTACTTTAGGGCTTAGTACGGTTCCTGCACATAGTAAGTGCTTAAATTTCATTTTAAAAAAAACAAACCTCAGTAAAAACCAGCAATTCTGCATAGTCCTGCAATCTTTTCTACATTGCTGAATTCGGCCTCTCCGCAGTGGGTTAAAGTCTGAAGTTGGAGGACTGGTGGGGAGGCCAGGAGGGAGTGATTGGCAAAATAGTTGAAGGAAAGGAGGAAAAAAAAACAAACAAAAAAGGAACCTGGTAGTACTTGAGGTCTCCAAGTGGCACCTATTCTTTAAATCTTACATGGGAAACTAGAGAGATGAGCCAAAGAAATTAAGAGAAGTATGACGTGCTGAAGCATTAAAAGAGCGAGGAAGAGACAGGGTGATAAGGAGTGAGCAGCAAGTCTGAGGTGCAGACAGAGATAAGCAGCTGCATCTTATAGAGATCCTTCTCTTCATTCCAGCAGCAGAGTTATCTCTGAGAGGCCTGTCAGGGGAGACTTAATCCACCTCCAAGAAATGTGCAGCATTTTTAAAAGAAGGATACATATATACACACACACACACACACACACACACACCCCTCAACGCCGACACTTCCAAGGTCATTCTCATCTTCTGGGCACTAAATGTTCCTACCTCGCCCCTGGTTATTCTCCCTCTTTCACACATGGAGGACTAGAGTTTAAAAGATAAAAAGAAAAAAGAAAAATCTTCCCCCTGGCAAAGAACAACTTGCTGCCTGCCATCACGTTGATTCTCATTCGTGGTCTCAGAAGTCATCTGCGGAGAAGCAGCGTGGCTGGAAAGAGTGGGGTCTTGGGAGTCAGCAGACCTGGTTTCTAATCCTAGCACTGCATTCACCTTCTGGGTGAACTTGCTCAAGTCACCACTTCTCCGGGCCCTTTTACTCAACCGTAAAATGGGGATTCGATGCTAGTCCTTTCTTCTACTTTGAGGGACAGGGACTGTGTCAGACCTGATCATGCTGTAGCTACCCAGAGCTTAATATAGTTCTTGGTACATAGTAAGCACTGATCACTAACGTTCAGGCAACTCTCCACTTTTCAGAGACACTCCCAAACATGTATGGCGCTGCAAGTTCAAGAAAGAAAAAAAAAAAAGTCAGGCTCACACAGTAATCAGAAAATCCTATATCTGGATACACGATCAGTTTACACTCGCTAGACTTTGACTCCCCAAGTCAGATTTTATGGTATTCATTAAGCGCATACTATGCGATAGACACGGTAACAATCTCTGGAGTAGATACAAGCTAGATTGGATACAGTCCCTGTCCCTCAAAGGGCTTCACAGTCTTAATCCTCATTTTACAGATGAGGTAACGAGGCACAGAGAAGTTCAGTCATAGTTATTGAGCGCTTACTGCATGCAGAGCACTGCACTAAGCACTTGCAACGTACAATTTGGCAACAGAGAGAGACAATCCCTACCCAACAACGGGCTCACAGGCTAGAAGGGAGAGTCAGACGACAAAACAAGTAGACAGGCATCAATAGCATCAGACAAAACCTGTTCACAGTCATACAGCAGAAAAGCGGCGAAACTGGAATTAGAACCCAAGCTCGTGCTCTGTCCACTGGGCCACACTGGCTTCATGGTTCCTTTTGCCTTCGTCTTGTGGGGAAGATCCTTTCCCCACTTTCTAAACCCCCCTTAAATAATAATAATCATGGTATTTGTCAAGTGCTTACTGCGTACCAAGCACCGTTCTAAGTACTGGGGCAGATACAAATTAACCAGGTTGGACACAGTCCCTGTCCCACGTGGGACTCACACTCGCAATTCTCATTTTTTAACAGATGAGGAAACTGAGGCTAAGAGAGTTTGCCCAAGGTCACTCAGCAGACACGTGATGGAGTCGGGATTAGAACTCAAGTCCTTCTTACTCCCAGGCCCATGCTCTAACCACTAAGCCCCTGCTTAAATACCACCTCTTTCAACAAGTCTTACCTGATTAACTCCCAACCCCCAAGTCCTGTCAACTCAACAGCCCTTAGGTATACTCAGTTACTTATTCAGATCAAACCTTTCCAAGTTTCCCCCCGTAAAATGGAAGCAAAACAATAATGGCTATTATTAAGAGAAGCAGCATGGCCGAGTTGAAAGAGCACAGGAACTGGGTCCTCATCTCAGCTCTGCCAATTGCTTGCAGTGTGACCTTAGAAAA
Organism: Ornithorhynchus anatinus; assembly: GCF_004115215.2. Lineage (NCBI taxonomy): Eukaryota > Metazoa > Chordata > Mammalia > Monotremata > Ornithorhynchidae > Ornithorhynchus > Ornithorhynchus anatinus. The sequence goes on from NC_041741.1 coordinate 42,721,304, forward strand.
AGTCACTTCTCTGAGCCTCAGTTCTCCTGTTTTCTCCTACTTAGGCTTTAAACCCCATGTGGGTCAGGGACTGTGTCCAACCTAATTAATTTGTCTCTCCCCAAGTGCTTAGAATAGTGTTTGTCACATAGTAAGCCCTTATATACCACAAGAAAAAAAAGAATGGCATTTATTAAGCATTTACTAGGTGCAAAGTGCTGAAACCGATATAAGATAGTCAAATGACCAACAGTCCCCCTCCCACATGGGTCTTTTAACCCTATTTTACAGATGAGGAAACAGAGGCACTGAGAAGTGACTTGTCCAAGGTCACACAGCAAGTATGCAACTGAGCTGGTTCTAGTACCTGGATCTCCCAGTCCCATTCTCTTTCCACGAGAACTCGCTGCCTTCCAGACACATCATATCTTGAGCTTCTTTTTGAAATCCCCCCGGCACTAACATGGTGCTTTCTTCTCAATGGGTACTCGGTAAACACCATAACTATTTCTTCTACCACCACATCTATTCCTGGGACTCCAGGTTATGGAATTCAGGAAAATGAGGGAGGCAGACAGAGTGGGAAGGACTGGGAAAAACACACACAAATAAATGAAACGGAACTTAAGTGGCCTCACGTCGTTTGGAAGCCAGAGAAAAAAGCAACAGTAAAGACATTACAAAGAATAATAGCAGTCATGCTTCAAAAGGCAACTTATTGCCTAACGGGATAGAGAGGGAGCATTTTCCTCCTCTTTGATTGTATTGCTCAATTGCCAGTCGAATCTGGAGTCGCTTTGCTTCCATTTTATTGGCTGCCTCCGTCTCACGCTCGGGGTATAAGGAAGCCCAGGAACGAGCGGCAAGAGGGGAAAACAGACAGACCCCGAAGTGGCCCCTCATCATCCTCCCACAAGGTATACCGCAAGCGAATCGGGAAAAATCCAGAAGCTGGAGTAATAGTTGGCCAAATCTGATGCTCTTCCTTCCGCAACCCACACACAAAACCTCCCTTCTCCCTCCGAGTGTTGCATTCCATTGTTATGGCAACCAAAGTTCTCAAATTGATGGGAATAGAAATAGTCCACAAAAAGCCAGGAAAGATGTTCCATCAAGGGAGGTGCATCATGTTGTTATGGCAATGAAAGCTCAAAGATGGTGCTGGGAGCGATTTGTTTTGTTCCATGGGTCTCAGCCTGGGAATGGATGAAGGCCAGTCAAAGCCTATTATGGCTCACTCATACATTAATGCGATTGGAATTAGAGGGTGATTCAGGGGTCCATTCAGCATTGGCCTGAGAGATGGCAAAGATCGCAAAAATCCTACGGTCCGCTGTTTCGTCGGCTCGAGAGCCGTGATCGGATGCAGGCCACTCGATCTTTCAGGGGCTGCCCATTTTTTTCTGGGCTGGATTAGCTGTGCTTTAATAATAATTGAATCTGTTAAGTGTTTACTATGCGTCGGGCACTGCTCTAAGCACTGGGGGAGATAAACGTGTCCCACGTGGAGCTCACGGTCTTAATCCCCATTTTACAGATGAAGTAGCTGAGGGGCAGAGAAGGGAAGTGACTTGCCCTGGGTCACAAAGCAGACACGTGGCTGAGCGGAGATTAGAACCCAGGTCCTTCTGACTCCCTCACCCGTGCTCTATCCATTAGGCCACGCTGCTTCAGCCCCAGAGAGGAGGGGAGGAAAAGGAAGAGGTCCAGACTGCTTACCGTTGTACTGTACTCTCCCAAGAGCTTAGTACAGTGCTCTGCACACAGTAAGCACTCAGTAAATACGATTAATAATAATGTTGGTATTTGTATTTTGATTTTGATTAACTGTGACTGCCCAGTTCAGCTCGATCCCCAGAGGCCTGAAAGACCCCAGGATAATGTAGATCTGCTAAATGGTTGCCCACCCATCTCCACATCAAAAACCAACTCCTTACCACGGCTTTAAAGCACTCACTCAGCTCTCCCTCTATTGCCTTGCCTTCTAATTTCCTACTACAGCCCAGCTCACACGCTCCGCTCCTCCGAACACCAACCTCCTCACTGAACCTCGATCTTGCCTGCCCGTACATCAAACAAGAAAAATCGGGAGTTGTACTGAGGCTGTGTCAGAGGCCCTAATGAGAAACTATTCTGTGGAGTTTCTGACTCTGTCACTATTGCCTAGGGAAGCCAGTTTGATGTATGGGTTTGAAATCAATCAATGGTATTTACTGAGCACTTACGGTGTGCAGCGTACCGTACTAAGCATTCGGTAAAGAACGCTATAATAGAGTCGGCAGACATGATCCCTACTCAGCAGAAAGGTGTGGGGCTTGAATAGCGGTGGGGTTTCCGGGAGAACATTTTCACTTTACACCATAATACTACCTAAACTCCCTAAAAGCAGCAAAATGACATCAAAATAGCAGGCATTATCATCCATGAATGTATATGTAGAGAGGTAATGGGGAGTTTAAATGGAGGAGACGTACCTCCTTACTTCCTGC